>NC_135500.1:167771036-168071036 GCF_052857255.1 Amblyomma americanum | reverse complement strand
TAATTACCTCTATGCAGAAAAAAATTGAATAATTTAGCAGCTGATGTTAAACTGAGAACGCGCTGCTCGCGCCCCTCACTGTGCATTGTGTGAGCTTGTGGCCGCAAAAAAGAAATTTAATGGTGTGTGGAAAAGGCCAGATATCATCTTTTTGTTTTAGGTTGCGTGCTGACACGCGCCCTCCACAGAACAGTGAAAGTCGGCACGACTTTAGCATCAACACTCACAACGGAAACACAAGAAACTTTGAACTTGCGATTGAAAGGTAACCTTCATTGTATCGATTACAACTTTTAGAGAACATTGAGAGATAATGCGCTGCCAAATCGAGAAGGAACAAAACATCGAGTACCGTAGAACAGAAAAAAATTTCTTACCTTTCATTGTCAATAGGTTTTTGGTTTTTCTCCCAAGAGTAGAGAATCAGAGAGTCGCCTAGAGCTAGGCAGCTTGCATGGAAATCTTCGCCTTTCCTGATGAGAAAACTTCGGTGTTTGACTTCGAACCTGGGTGGAACTGCAGAGAAAACATGGCAACAATCACAACAAAAAAAAACTGGCTTTCGGGCTAGTTACACAATTTTATGCACATATGAAGCAATAAAATTTTAACTGAAGGCATTTATACAACACCACAATATTTGTTTAGCTGCACCGTGTAAGCTTTGCTAAACCAGGACAAAACTTTTGTATTTGGTTGTCAGTAGTTAAAGCGGAGAAAACATGTCATTACGTGTTATATGCGCGTAATTTAAGCCACAGCCAGTCGTGACGTTTTACTGCGAATGTATGTACCAAGCAAGCGAAAGATGTATAATTAGACCCAATTTATTGGACAAGGATGCATCGCTACTCATATGTCTACCAAACCTTGTAACCGAAAAAAATTTTTACTAAAAGCCCTCATGTAACAACTTTCCAGGTAACAACTTACTTCTTCAGTGTAACGGCAGTGAAAAGCGTGCAAAATCTAATTTTCTATCTAGAATCACACAAACAAAGCCTCAGGTACCAGTACTTGCTTTCCTTCTTTTGTTTTTCGCATGAAAACTTCTTACTGTATACAAACACTGAATATGTTACCATGAAGACAAAAAATTGTAATCCGGCAAAATGGGGCGAACTGGCAGGATGTTATCATGGTCACGTTTAAATTACCAGTTCCGAAAGTCCCAGAGAGCTTGCATCTCTAACGATCTCACTCTGCAGCTTTATTTTATCAAATACATTAGTTTATTTCATTTATCTTATTTATGTCCCGAAATTAAAAATAAATAACGGCCCTTTTAAACTTTTCCGAATTTACTAGTTTCTTTAAGAATTTGTGCAACAATAACTCTCATAGGGGCGTTTCTTAGTATCAGAAAGAACAAGATCAAACACATTGATGGTCACGCTAAGTGGAAATATAAAATGAAAGTAGTCACTGGGGCCTGCGTACTCACCTTTCACATTGAGGTAGGCCACTTTGTTGATCCCAGCTCCGATACCGTTGTGTGCCTCGCACAAATAAAAGCCTTCATCAGATTCTTCTACTTCTCCAATCTGTAGGCTACCATTCACAAAATGGTGATTGCGAAAGTTGTAGTGAACGTACGAGAAATTTCGAGGCTGGCTCCCTAAGGGAAAGAATATTAGATATTTTCGTTACGCTGTGCGAAAAACTAAATTTGCCATTTTCTCGGCATGCCAATAAAGACATCCTGCTGCTGAACGCATAAAAATATTGAGTCAGTACGATGTTGTCATTTTACTTGCTCTGTTTTTCGCTTCGAAGAACATTTATTACCATTTGCTAAATCAGTTTCCACAGTAAATATTCTCATAAGTACTGTATGGGGCTCACTTTCGTTGCAGTGGAAAAAAAAACGTTCTAAAACTCTTTTAGATTGGGCGCTACCAAGTCTACATATCTGCTTTCATCCATCGTGGAATCTTCCCTTTTGCTCATGATGCATGTGCGTTATTTACCTTCTAGATGCCGCTGCCTTACTCGAAAAATCTGTTATGGCCATTGGGAATGTTAGCAGTAAATGTACTGCAACGTGGTACTCGTGTTCGACCTATATTTGCTAATTCCGTGTAATATTTCTAGTACACAGCAGCTTCACACCTAACAATTCTGGGCAAAAGCATTTTTGAACAGGAAGCCTTTTATGAACGCAATTTTTTTCATATCATGTAAGATTCCACTATAACAATCAATACATCTGCAGATCACCCGACGGCACTCTTGAATATTTTTTCATTAATATTTTTGCTATCGTCAAATGTGTTCCCCATTCGTTTTCTATTGCAGTCTTAACTTTTCGATCTGATCGATGGAAGCACTCTAAAAAAGAAAGTTTTGCTACATGGCAGAAGAATGGACTATACCTTCAATCTTTCCGTAACTATGTCTTACAATTTTCAAATTTTCAAAATTTTTGTCCGACATTGTTGGACACGATAGCATTATATTCAAGAATATGAGCGTGATATAATGAAAAGACAGCAAAAAAAAGATTTTTCTTACTTTCACCTTTCTTCCAGGTTACAGAGGGAGTCGGATAACCATCCGATGAACAGTGCAATAAAACAGTGGCCCCTAGAATGACTGAGATATTTTGCGGTTCCGTCTTCCAACGAGGACTCACTTGAACAGGAAGAGAGTCAAAAACGAAAAAGAATAAAATTCATACATACAAGAAAACCAATGAGCATAATTGTTCAAATGTTAGTATCGAAGGTTCTTGGTGCATTCGCCGCCAACACTCCGCCATAATCACTTGTGCCCTGTTGAAACACTGTTAATAATTTGTAAACACACACAGAGGACAAATAGAAACTAGACTGTGTCGGTAGACTATCACGTTCAAATCGCGAAGAGGCCACTCTTACCGGAGACAGAGCGTATGTATGCTAGAAAAGTCCAAAAATCGAAATACTGTTGTGGTCACCACCGCATGTTTTCGAGAGGTAATTTGAGAATGGGCTGAGCATTGATAACTTCAATAAACACGAATGGTCTGTTTTCGTTCACAGCCTCAGCTCTATATCACAATGAACACCACAAATGTAAAAGCTGGCAACCTGATTTAGCTATTAGCTTATATGCATTCTGCACTCCCCAGAGTGATGATACACTGAAACAGGCCATTCCGTGAGCGGCTTCTCGTTCAGTGCTTTCAGACGAGATGTGTGGGACGATGTTTTATTGAAGAACAGCCGATTTCGCAGCCATAACTGTATAAAGGGCTTTGGTGCAAATGGTCCCGGCTCAATAGTGTTGTAATCAAACATCCCGCCTTTAACAGCTACCAGATAGCAACACTGGACGCGTAGGACTAAGCCGCAAGAAGCATGTGAGGCAGGCAGTGTGCCTCCTGCAATGAAACTCCAACAATAAAACTCCTGTATCATTTCGATGATTATATATATACCTGGGAGTGGGTGCATTTGTGGCACAGGGAATGGTTAAGGTAAAGCATCTTTCAGTGTTAAAGTTCTAAACAAGCAGAAAGCCAAATTTTTTGGAATAGTTTGTATTCTTATTCTCTTGCGGAATAAGCTGCCTCACCGTGGACGACGAGCTCCACGGTGCGGTTGACGGAGGCGGCGTCGTTGGAGACGAAGCAGACGTAGCGCCCTCTGTCGACGAAGCGCACGCGACCGAACTTGATAATGGACGAGTCGTCGGTGGTCTCGATGACGCGTTCGCCGTGAGAGCCGATGCTGAGGCCGTTCTTGAGCCAGCGGAAACGAAGCGGGGGGTCACCCTTGGACACGGAGCACATGAGTCGTGACCGGCTGCCCTCCTCAACCTTGATGACGTCCGGGAAGAAGTGATCATCGATAATTGGGGCGACTGTGGAGCGTAGGAAAGAGACAAACACCCAAGAAGCACTATTAGCAGCGAGTGAAACGCGAACAAGAAAATTCAGGTCGCAAGACAAAAAAGACAACATATTAGCTCCATTGTGACGAAACACAACCGAGGTTGATTAATACTTCAGAAAAATAGTCTTCGCGTCTTCTAAGTGAAATTACCCGAAGCTAGTATGGAGCTTTCTCTCGCTAAGTGTCTCTTAGTTTGCTGTCCGTGACTCGATTGCCTTGTTCGCGTTTTATTCCTGGCTTGTTGTACTAGTCATCATCGAAGCTGTGGTGGCATCTGCGTTGCATTCAGATAGATTGGAAATGCAACTGTGTAATGGTCTTTCTCCGGGACCCTAGTTTCCGAGTCGTAATCTCGTAATCACAACACCCCCTTCACCAATACCTTCCATTCGCTATGTTCCTAAACAAAATGATCTAAAGACGGGAAAAAATACAGAACGAAAGGCACATGGGGGGACTGCGGAGCTTAGAAACAGTTGTCGCGTAGTTTTCCTATAAAATATAATCATAACAGACATGTATTTCGGTGACTGAGCGATCTCTAGGGCATTCTGGCCTCGTTGTAGGTGCCCTAATGGGAGCCTATACGATACAGCTTTACAAAGCACTCGTTAAGCCTCGATGAAATGCAGCCAAATAGTTTTCAGAACGGCAGGAATTGAACAGAACAGGGTAACACCGAAAGGGCAGAGACTTTTTCTTGACGCAAACAATTAGGGCCACTTCATAGGCCTTGAGTTCAATGAAAGAAAAAAAGGAAACATTTCTTTCCCCCGCAGTATGTAAAGCCACCACAACATAAACCTCACAAGGCGCCCGTCGCACTGAATACATGACAGGCAGAAAATCAGGCTGGCCTTTACGGCTGAAATATTGGATCTTAAAACGCCATATTAATGAACACATAGGCAAGTTTACGCAGTTCCTACTTAACTCTTTCCTCGAAAGAGGGTCACTTATTGTAGGTCAACATTTTACATACCTTTAAAAAGCGCACATGGTTCCTTTGCCAGGTGGCCTTACACCTTTTGAACATTCAAAGCCTCCGTTTTCAAGAAAATTCTTCGTTGGTCACTTATACAGCGGCTCCTAATTCAAACAGAATCCCACGAGCTTTCCAGGGCCTTTCGTCATGTAGCGATAGCAACAATACATATTACTGTTATCATATTTTACTGACTTATTTTTCTTTTGATTTCTGGCCTGGTGTAATTCCAGGCTTATTTTTTCGCAGCATCAAAACTTTCCAATGCTCCAAAACTTCACGCTAAGCATTGGAGGAAAAGTAAGCAGCACAAATTTCAGCCGCGGTGGCCGCGTTTTGATGGAGGCCAAATACAAAAGACGCAAGTGTGCTGTGCGATACTGTTAGTGCATGTTAATGAATTCTTGGTAATTGAAATGAACACGGAGCCGTCCACTGGGATCGCCGCTGTCTCTCTCTCTCCTCCCTTCCTTCCTTCTAGTGACCTTGCAACAAGGTCACTCGCCAAGGTTGTTACGAGCAGAGGAAAAGCTCGCCCCTCATCAAGCGAACACCTGCGTGTCTTCTCAAACGGCCACGTTAGCGTCCTAAGGAGGCGGTTGTGAGGAAAGGACCGACGCCCGCAGTCTCTTCCAGTTGTACGATTTTGTTGTAATCAGGCTTACAAGCACACAGCAAACAGTCTTTAAGGATTACCACGAAGAAACAAGTTTGCCTCGGTGTATCCATAGTACATTCATTCTCCGGACGCAAGAGGAGTCCCGACCGCTTTTCTTTCCGAAAGCAACTTCGACTGAGAGGAAGTTATTACATTTAGTAACAATACAGCTAATTGAAGCATATCTATTAAAACGTCGTCATTAGGACGTTGTAGTGTGTCAAAAGAACGGAGAAAATTCAAAAAAGGCATAGTTACTGCAAATTTTTCACGCGAGAGCGTTAAAGGCCTCGTTGTCTAAAAAACCCGGTGTCGGCGTGGTCGTTTTGAGCGTGAAATCACGAGCACGACTCTATCAGGTGGTCCCCAGAGGACAACCTAGAAGGCAGGCAGTCTAAATAGGTCGCGTGACCTTGCGGCGTCATGATAGCCAGCCAACCGGATATGAGCGAGCCGCCCATCGTGGCAGGTGGCTGGTAAATTAAAGATTGGTCGCTCGGGAAGCTCAACCCGGCCGCACAAGGCCTACCGCTGGGGGCACCTGCCACCGCACGGCTGTGGCGCATTGCTTAACCGCTGTGCCACTGCGCCAAAGAAGGATACGAGTACACCCAGGGATCTATGAATATAGAATAGAGGATGACATTCTGCATATGTTGCAACTAACCCACTACTCTATCCCGCCATGTCTTTAAGGAGGAGCTTAAGTGTCCCTTCCAATTTTCTTAATGCGCCCCAGGCTGCGCCTATTATTCCAGAAGTGATTGATACAGTTGTCGATAGTGCGCGCTGATTTCGAGCGACGCCAGCAGCCAGAAAACTTAAGCTGTTCAGCCGTAATTGTTCAGCAAAGGCGCGCACGTCGAAAAATTTTGTTGATCTCTCATAAAGCTTATTTCTAATGTTGTTACTATGAACAGCTTCGGTATTTCAAGATTGCCACTTTAAGGATTTGCTGGTGAATTCGTGTACATTTAAATTCAGCTGTCTAGGTACCATTATCGCTAAAACTATTATTATTTATAACTATTCCTTCTAGTATATGCCAAAGTGTTTCTGCTGATTGCAAACACACACAGCTTCACTTTGATTCGTCAGAACGTTAAACGAAGATCTAGTTGCCGTGGTCTGTCTGGAGATCTCATAGGCACGAAAGACATTGTGCGCTGTAGTTGTTTTGTTGCAGTTTGTGTATGCACACTTTTCTTTTCTAAGCGCCTGTTTAATGAAGTCTGGTACCCTCCCAAAAGAAATGAGTGTTAGTAAACCTTGCAGAGGAAGTTGTGAATCAAACCATCTCTTCCTGACATCTGTCTTCTTCTATCGTTCTTGAGCATGTGTAAATTCTGAGGCGGTAGCCAAAATGCATTTTCCAAAAAGGAGCGAATTTTCTCTCCACACAACAAGATTACAGTTTATAAGTACTGCAGAAATTCCTAACGCATAAATTATAACACATGAAGTTCGCCGCAGCATAGGTTTCGTAATCTTTAAACTGTCCACTCTGCCTGTCAGGTTTTCTTTCTAATCACAAAACGCAGAACTGCAAAATGTCTAAGAAGCAAACAAAGATGCATGCTTCGGCAGTCATGCCTGCATATTTGAGTGCCAAGAACGGAACACTTACCAACGACGGACACGTATGTTGATCCGCTCGCCACGAGACCCGTCTTTCCCGTGACAACGCACGTGTATTCTCCTTCGTCAGGCTGCTTTTGTGCCTGCTGCACGAGAAGGCGTCCTCTGGTGTCCACCGACTGGCGGTAGTTGATAGGCAGCACCAGCCCCGCTGCGTTGACCACGGTGAAAGAAATGGGGATGGACAGTGATTTCAGGAAATTAAGCAGGCGCCTGTGTATCTCCGAACACAGAGAGTACAGCGCCAAGTCAGCTTAGTCATGTTCAGATTATGTTTAAAAAAAGTTATACGATAACAGTTAGCCAAATCGAATTCGCATTAATGTTGTTCCTCTCTCGCGTTTCTTTTTCCCATTACTGCACCAAGCATTTTTCTTCCACTTTTATTACTAGTGGGATGCGAAGCTCGGACCTCGAGGTAATAACAGTTGTGAAAACTGACAAGACAGTATATTGTGCCATGGATCAATCTCTACCCCAATATGCCTTCTTACTTACGTGGTAATATGGCTTATAGTTTATGGGCGTTTAACGTCCCAAAGCGACTCAGGCTATGAGGGAACGCCGTAGTGAAGGGCTCCGGAAATTTCGACCACCTGGAGTTCTTTAACATGCACAGACATCGCAAAGTACACGGGCCTCTCGACGTCGTAACTATTTCCTAACGTATTTTAGAGCACCAGCTCGTAAGGCCAAGATGTCAAACCTATGCGTGGTTATGACAGAAATTAAAATAAAAATTGGTTTTGGTGAAATGAAACAGGCAGTAACTGTCTCTGTTCTTAATGGACAGTCCAACTGTGCCATGAGAGAAGGGAGGAAAGCAGCAATTAAACAAGAAAGAGAGCAAAAGGCGCCGTAGTGTAGAGCTCCGGAATAATTTTGACCACCTGGCGATCTCTAACTTACACTGACAATGCGAGCACACGGGCGCCTTTTGCGTTCCGCCGCGGTAGTGTTTGAACCAGGGTGCTCCGGTTCCCGTTTCAATAACGTCTTTATGTAAAAAGCTTTACAAAGAGAATTTTGCAGAGAAAGAAATTTTGGCATGTGGCATCGGTATGCGACGCTGCATGCCAAAAGCACAAGAAACCAGCTCGCGCTCATCCTCCGCCTAACCTCCATATATTTTTCCCTTCATGTGATTATGCCACGTGCTTTGCGGAACCACAGAGCCGTTGCGAAGGAGCGGTGTTTGTGAGAACCACCTAGGCGCGAATCCCCTTGCGTTCCGGCTGAAGCGGTTGTGTTTCGAGAAAAACACGTTCACTTGAAACCACCATTTCTAACGCCATTTTTCCTTCCAGGTACAAAAATAAAAACACTTCTGAACAGAGTAAGACCATTTTGGGTCCTTCCTTACTCCGGCCCCTCTTTAAACGAAACGGCTCTGCCTCTCGAAATGTGTGTTTCGTTGAATCTCAAATGCCCTTTCCTGGAGAAAGAAAGAACTGCTTACATTTTTTCTCTTGAATGGGCCTTTCACCTTACGTGAGGTGCACAACAAACAGAAAAAAGGAACCCATTCTGATGCATTCTCCAAGCTGCTCTCTATTTCTCTTTTATGATATTAGACCTACTCTGAAATTTTTAAACGAAAATTTGAGACAAAAAGAACAATAAAAAATTTACGCGCAATCGTTCCCTTCAACTCCCAACCTTGACCTTTCTCGTCCTTATTCAACTACTCTCCGAGTCGAACATGGTGTTTGTTAGTTTAAACCTGTTTGTTCGCTCCAGAGGCCGCATTGGAGAAGCCGAAAAGTGAGAGAATTTCGTTTCCATGACCCAAAATACAAAAAGAAAAACAGATCATGTTCAATTTTTTGCTGTCAAGTCTGCCTTCAGAAAATTAGAGGTGCCTGCTTCAACTAAACTTTTTCCTCCTACATTAAATGAATTGAACTTTCCTCCCCTCCCTTCAGGTGCCTCTTTTATCAAGCTCCCTCGTTTGCACAGTTACCATACTTCTTCATAACTTCAAACCAAGTTTCAATATTTTTTTCCTCAACGGCTCCAGCTTAAGGTCCTTCTCAGGTGTATTGCCAATTTAAAAAAAAAAGCAGTATGCAACCTATCTGAATAGCTCGGGTTCACTCCTGTCCGTGTTTCCAGTTTCTTCTTACGTTTATACTGCGGAGAAATTGTCCTTTATGGGCGAGTTTTTTTGTTTTGTACCGCTTTAATGAAATCCGTTGTGTACTCACAGGTGGTGTGAATCTCACAGCTTCCTTTTCTGAAAGCTCTCGAAACTCTGGTCCTACCTGCACAAGCTGGAAGGATTACCCAAGCAGCACAGGTAATTGGCCCACCATTGGAACCGTACTGGATAAGGCCGGTCCTACAAAGGACCAGGATTGAACCATCCTGTTGCAATATTGGGCCAGTTACCTGTGCTGCTTGCGTAAGCGTTAAAATGAAAAAAAAAAATGGCAGCGGTTTAGCTCTGGTTAAACCTGAAGCGACGCTATAGCTACAGCTGGCCGAGTGGAACTTGCTGAGTTCAACTGCAAAGTCAGTCTTTCGCCGCTCCGTTTCGCTGGGCGTTCCTTCTTCATCTTCGTCCCACTTGACACGGCGCATGCGCACAGCTGTGCCAGCTCGGTTTCGCAGCAGCTTCTCCGCACCACGTGGCTGGTCGCGTGACTAACCACGTGACGAACCACGTGGTCCGCCACGGCACCACACCGCCGGCAGCTGCTCCGCACCACGCGATCACCACGATACGGCGTGGCGGCGCAGACACCGCCACGGCGCAGACACCGCCACGGCGCCGCCACGCTGAAGGCTCGAAATGCTGCCGTAATGTAGCTATCCCTAAAAAAAATAACAGAATACAGCAGCATCTCCGAGCGAGAGAGATAAAATGCATCCCCATGCAAAGTCAGAAATTGATGCGTGACAGCCTGAATTAAATTTTTGGGCAGCGAGATGAGCAGGAAGCGAGCGGCCAACCTCATGCGCAAGCCGATGTTGAAACGAGCACGTCATTTCGATCAGCGGCCATCAAGCCTTTGCAGCTTCTCTCTTTGGTCATCAAGAGCGCATTATCTACCCTTATTATCTTTTAGGAACCCTACCTACTGCGCATGCTTTTGCAAATACTCTTTTTATCTTTGTCTTGAAAACGTTTCACTTTCCTTTTTTTTAAGATGAGGTCAGGATGCATATTAAGGCATTTACTTTTTGTATGTTTTAGGTTTCATGAAAGCGTTTTCTTCAGTGAAGCGAGTTCAGCACGTGGCTTTTTTTGAAAAGTGTTTTAATGTCGAAGCTTTTATCAGCCGTATATCAAACTATTTTAATGAGTCTCTTCTACAGTGAAGTTTAAAATTTGCGTATGTGTTTTTTCTTGATTTGTCCGTGTTCCCGTTGCACTGCACTGTACGCTCATATCAGACCACCATGTCCAAACGTCTATATTAGCAAACAGCGCTATCGAGAATACACTTATCTGCCTGTATTTCACATCATATCAGGCACTTCTCTGTGCACGCAACCGCCTCTGTGATTTCAACGCCAGCCTGTAATTCCTACCCTCTACTACTACACGCCTTTAAGCTCTTCAATTTGCTGACCTTGCCTGCTGGGAACGAGCACTCAGCGGACATTGTCCCATAGCTAGCTACACGCCACGGGAAATAGACAAAAAAATTTCGTTCACTTGTGAGTAAGGCGGTGCTTTACAGATAAGTACTCGACAGCCCTTCCAGCAGGCTTCATTATGACGTAAGCCACCGTTCTTCATAAGCGGCGCCATCTCATGACGGGTAAAGAAGCCGAGACGTCAAAACAGCTCCCATTGCGAAGGAAGAATTCTGGCTGGAATTGAAATAGAGCTGCCGATGGCACTGAAAATCAACATCATTTCAACTTGCCTTTGTGCCATGCAAGAGACTCAATGGGGTGACCGCCGTAGGGGCACCGTAGCGTCAGCTGGGTGCCAGACACTACGGTGACGTTGCGCAAGGGTCGGACGAAAGGCGGCCCCTGGACGTCGAGTCTCGCAGTATGTGACTCGGTGGCGATGTCGTTGCGAGCGACGCAACTGTACTCGCCGCTGTCTTCCAAGCGTGCCTCTGATATGGCCAGGATGGATTCGACTCGATAGGCACTCCGCTCGGTGTTAATCTTGAGCCGGTGCGAAGGGTACAGAAAGTCGCCGTCGATGGCCCAGCTGATCTCTGGCGCTGGGCTGCCACGCGCTCGACACAGAAGTGACACAGGGTCTCCCCGTTTCACCGTCAGCGGCTCGAAGGTGTCAACCAGCGTCGGAGAAATGTCTGCGAGGCAAAACGATAAAAGGGACGTCTGTCTTTTACGGTGTTATAAATGCGCATAAGCTCTCCAGCATAAATGCCGTTAGAAATGACATACAGTTCCAGTCTATGAAAGTGCGAAACGTACTCACAGGTTTACATATGGCGGCTAACCGAGCTTCTGAGTTCCACTGCCGACAAAGAATGGCGGCTATTTGCTTTCGTAAGTATAGGAGTGTAAGATCCCTCGTTTTTAGAAGACGATGCTGACTTTGGTAACCACAGCCCCAGCCACTGCTTGACGGCAATCGAAAGAGGCCTAACTTGTTGTCGCACAGACCACCATGGGACTGGCCCACGTAAAGATTAATATAGCTAGTTTGCACTTGAATAGGGCAGCCAATGAGGTGCGTTCAAATATCTCTACAATACGCTATCTCTCGAGCGCCAAACTTTAACTAGAAAAAGTGAATAATACAATTTCCTTGCCTCCTTGTTCCTTGGTTCCACCTGCTTCATTATATTGCTGTGACTGAATATAGAACCCGCTTAATCGAGACCACGCGAAGCCCTTCCACAGCTGGTCTAGAAGCGGTCTAAAATTGCATCAGGTAATTTCAAGCTTTTAGTGCGTGTTTTCCTGCGGCACATGCATGAATGCTGGCAAGACTCACCGTGCAGCCTAAGCGTGGCAGCGGCCTGACACGAGTCGCGGTCGTTTGTGGCGAAGCACTGGTACATGCCGGCATCCTCCCGGCGCACGGTCTGGATGCGGAGCCTGTCCTCGGCCACCAGCTCGATGCGGCCGTCCGGCAGCAGCTGGGCTCCGTCCTTGCGCCACGTGATGCGGTGCACGGGCTGCCCTTCCACGCTGCAGTTGAACTCGGCCGGCATGCCGATGGCCACCGTCTGCAGCCGAGGTTCCAGCCGCGCACTCAGGGGCACTGGGAGTCGGAGGGAAGAAAAAAATAAATGGGAGCCACTGACACTTTCCAGATTTACAAATTTTGCTAGTGGGAAAATTATGTGTCCCAATACGCTCAATTCTGTCCTTCAGTGAACCTCCTAAAAACGAGGACAGCAAAACCCTTGAATCCCTTTCGTTAAATAATACCCACTGAGGCTATTGGGTTAGTCTATGGCTTTCGCTCTCTGTACGTAAGCGGTTGATGAATTTCACGCGGGAAGCAGCCATCCGCGCTACAAGCCACGCCGCATTGAAGGGTACGGATAAAATTTAATACATGGTTTTCTGAAACGTCGACCTTATTTTCTGTAAAGGGAAGTTTTTTTGCCTTTTGTCTCCACAGAGATATGGCTCACACCTGTTGTTAGCATGGACTGAGCAGCCAAAAATCATAACCATTTAGCCACTGTGGCATGCCTGAAATTTATACAGGCAAATCGCGAGGCATCAGGTATTCGATGGATTTTTTCCGTGAGGCGGGAAATTGTTAAAGAGTACCTGAATAAATATTACCTTTCTTATATGTCAGCATATTATATAAGCAGAGAGTACCCTTTTCGTAGCTCTTTTCTTTTTGTTTATCACTTACTTTTGCGCTTCTGATTCTAGCTCTAGGTTTTATTTCGGCACCTAAGAAATCAATTATCTTCCTTAATCTTTTCAAAAATACTCCAAGACGAGCTGGCTTTTAATATACACTTCCGCATTTTTAACAACTCCTTATGCTACAGAAGAAAGAGTTGCAATATCAAGTACAACTATACCAAAATTCCCTTAGGTAGACTACTCCCCTTCTTTAAGGATGCCTTGTAAGAAGCATTTTGTGTTTGAAGCAAAACCAAATGACTAACAATGACAATAATTTAAGTAGACTGAGGACTAATGGCTCGAGTCAACGTTACGCATGGTATTTCGCAAAAATTTTAGGGGGACTGGTTTCTACAGTACAGGCAAGAAATAGTCGAGTGTATCTACCCACTTGTGATGAATCATCATCATCAGCCTAGCTACGGCCACTGCAACACAAAAGGCTTCGCCATCTCTCTCCTATTAAATCTCTCGTGTGCCAGCTAAGGCCCCACTATTGTTATGTCCCAAATAAGAAAGTAATAATTTCATCGTGGCACCACCCTACAAGCCGAGGCCTACACAGTGTTCAGTGCTAAAGGCAGAACCCACCGCCGTAAAGCCCCCCCCCCCCTCCCCCCCCGGCCGTGAAACAGCAGCTGCATTGGCCAGAGACACGACGGAGGTTTACATGATCCCGACAAAGTCGATTCAAGTCGATTCAAGTCGATTTTCAGCCTGTCGTGCTCAATGAAACGTTAGGCGGTCGGGCTAAGCGCCCGTTGGGTCGGACGAGGTCAGCCCGATTGCAGGCGGTAGTTGACTTGGCCCGACGCGTTTGGAAGGAACACAAGCGCGCTACATTGTCGGGCCATCGCCTCCTCTCTGGGCTGGCTGGAGTTGCGCAGGGAACCGCGAAATGTTCGTCTGCGCTTTCATCCTCCTCCTCCTTTACCGTATGCGCGTGATTTCATTGCTAGACGCTAGGTGTAGCAGCGATCTCGGCCCGACAGAAACGGGTTCGTGTAGACGCAGCCGGTTTGGGCTGAAAGCGGGTTTACACTGGTGAGTCGCGGAAGCGGCGCGACCGATTTAAATTGATTTGTTACACTCCCTTTGTGCTTTCACAGTGCTTCTGAAACCGTAACTAACTGACCGAATCCGGTAGCGCGACGTTTGCGACTCGCCAGTGTGAACCCGCGTTTCGTCATCTCGATATCTGGCGCGACGAGATTCGACCCGCTAGCGTCGAGCTCGTGTAAACGAGACCGCATTTCAAGACTGTGATGGTCAGCTGGGGCTCACCTGCCACTGTAAGGACCGTCTCCACCCTCTGTTCACCCACACTGTTCCTGGCGACGCAGACGTAGCGACCACCGTCTTGCACGTTGACTCCGCGTATGCTGAGTACGCCATTGGAAGACTGCAGCCGGTGCGACTCTGTGACAGAGGAACGCCTCCCTGTCCCGTCTTGTCGATACCAGCTGCATAATGAAAGTGGGCCTTGCATAGTTTGTTTCAGATTGTGTCTGCCAAATTTCCACTCATTAGAACCAAAGGGATTTTATGACTGCCGTGTAAACACGATGCGCAAAAAGACTGATAACAAACAGAATTTGTGCTCCAGCATCAATGAGTATAAAACGGTCTGTTCCTCTTAGCTCTAACGAAACTATCTCAGGGGAGACAAAACTTGACTTTTTCGGTGCAAGCTATTAACATCGTGCTCGTAGTGTGCTGCACCAAAACTAGGGACGGTCAGTGAACGTTTACAATGAATCACATCTTAAAAGACGTTCGTAATGTGTTGTTTTCAACTATTTTGACCTTCCCAGAGACAGCAATCTTTTCTGCGCGTTTATGTGATTTTGCATTTATAGCGGGATGTAATTTGGGTAATAGAAATTGCATCTTTTCGCATATTTTCAGCTCCTGCTTGTCATATAATAATGGTCAACTTTATTTTCAAAATAAAAGAACAGAATTCACGCTCGATCTATTCTTGCGTAACAATTCGATGTATTTCTTACGTGTAGTGGGGCGGCGGATACCCTTGAGCAACGCAGGGCATGTCGACGTGGCCTCCTACCCTCGTCCTCACCTCAGGAGTGGTGAGTGCGAGTTTGACTTGCGTCGTGGCGTGCGCATCTGCAGCAAGAAAGGGGTCCCAAGTTGTAAAGCTTGTTTCGTCCCAAGTTGTAAAGTTGTAAGTTCGTCTGCTCTTGCTTGTTTCATTCATGATACGTATTTACTTATTTCCGCTTAACACGGAGAGAATTTTTTTTGTGCCCCACTGTGGGGCGTAAGTGTGGAATGCTGAGATTGTGGTAGCGGAAATAGACACTTCGCCGCTCCCTGCAATTCACGACACATGTGCGTCAGGTTTAACGAAAAAAATGAAACAGCCCATCCAAATTTCAAGCATAAACGCTCGGGCGGCAAAGTACAAAATAGTTTGTCTATATTGTTCATATTTACGCCCAGCCCACAGTTAAAGAAGGTAACAAAACAAAGCCGATACATAATCAAGAAAACAATTGCCACTATGCGCTAATCGCCTGTGTTTGCCGGTTATTAGCAAGTACAATAAATTTAAAAGCCGCTGAAAACGTCTGCGAAAAAATACATTCTTTTTTCTGCGTCGGCATCACTAGCTGGTTCTACCAAAGGTTCTAAGATCATGAAGAGGGCCTTACCGATTTTAAAACGAGTGCTTTCCACCCTTATCGAGCTTTTCCTGACTTTTTGTCACATCGTAGGTACTATCTTTGCAATGTCTGTATTTTGTCCTGTTACCAAATTATCTATTTTGCAGGTCTGCTATCAGCAGCATTCTCCTCTTAGAGGACTAAAAAAATGAAGGACCGCTTCTTAACACTGTTTGCTTCTCTTTCAACTCTGTGCTGCTCTATACTGGCGTTAAGGCTCCACAGCACACTAGGGAAGCCATTTAATGCAATATCAGCAAAACGTGCGCAGCCTCAGTACTACTGCAACATCTCCTGAACGCAACGTTGCAGCGGCGTCGTGAAATATTCCAAGATTGATCGCCACATGCGGAACAGTGTTATTTAATCTGATGCCTTAGTGATTCGCTAGTATGTTCAGACGTTGCTTACAAAATCTTGCTAGATAATATTTCGCAAAACTGCAGTCATATAACTGTTGACCTGCAAAAAAAAAATAGAAGAGACGATAAGCCGAAATATTCATGTATTGCAGCGCTCGCAGGTGAATGCCCGCGCTGTTCTCACTCACTCAGGCAATATCCGTAAAAGTATCAGCAGCGTGAACTAGCAGGGCCTATGTAAATACACTGCGCTGTTTTTTATACAAACAACCACTCCGCACACATGACCGACCGGCACTCTAAATGGCAAGAGTTTTCTGCGCGACTGTTTCTGTAATTATGGGCCTTATTACAGCCTTCGGAAATGACGGCACCGTCCTTTGTTACTTAATGAGAGGGAGGAGTGGTGATATAAAGATTTCATTTCTGTTTCATTTAATTTTTACTCTTGCATTTTAATATCGTGATGTCCTGGCTCTCGGTGAAATCGGTCAGACATAAGTGCTGGTTGCAAGAAAAAATTAAAATCGGGTGAAAGACGTGGTGAGTGAAGACAGCACGCGCAAAAAAAGAGACCACATAATTTTCGCCTTTCGCATGCCCGCAAGATTATATATTTATTTTCCTATTCAAAGTAGCCGATGGTTAACAGAGCACGTAGGCACGGCAAAGCACAAAGGGAAGCAGCTTTATATGTTCAAAGTCTTGCGACAGCAAGGGACGAAATTGCCTTCGGCAAAGCAGCATAAAAAGTTCACCATCTCAGGCTCTTGCTTCCCTTACCACCTAGGTTTTTTATTCAGCCGTTGTAGAAAGTTGTTCATCGTTGAAGACAAAAGTTTCGAATCCCTCTCCAGAGCACACCTTGTGTGTCATCCACATCGATTTCGCGCCGGCCGTGTTGAAACGCAGTAACGCCATCTATTACTTCCCTTGTAATTTCTTTTACTCAATCGAGAAAAAATGTTGCCTGGAATGAGATTGCCACCGTCTACAAACAAGCGCGAGTTGATCGTAATAAAATTGGCTGTGGTTTAGCTCTGGTTAAACCTGGTTGAACTGAGAAAGCTCGCTTAGCTACTTCAGCTTCTCGTCGTTTTCGCAATCGTTCTTCTCATTGTTCCTCTGTTTCCTGGGCACGTTGCAACCTTTTTCTCACATTCTTCACAGCTTGCTTATCTTTTGCCTTAGAAATTAACTGTTCCGAACCTACGTGTAGCGTACCGCTATATATCCCAGTGAAACGCCACGGAGCGAGCGCAAGGCGAGGAGGTCGTCATATCAACGGAGAGTCCACCTGTTAGGCGTTGCGCCGGCTCGGGGGCCACGGCACACGCGAAGGGCGGCTCCCTCCTAGCTGCGGCGGGGAGTAAGCTGACGTCACGCGTCGTATAGCAACGGAGAGAGCTGACGTCACACCACCTGCTAAGCGCAGCGCCGGCTCTGTAGGGGGGGAGGGGGTGCACGGCATCCGCGACGAGCGGTTAGACCTGGCGTATAGTATTGCTTCCGCAATAAAACTTAAGCAGTGATTCTACCTACGTTGACCCCACGAGCTCTCCTCCAAAGCGCCGCCATATTGAACTAATTGAGGCGCCCCGTTTAGTTCGTGAAAACCACCGATTCTACATTCTGCACTGGCCTCAAGGTTGCTCATAACTATTGGCTGCTTCTTTATTAAATATCGGCAAACTGCCGCAACCGTAGTGCTATTATAACTGTTTCTCGGCAATGTATCATTACCACGGTGCTATGAGAGAACGTTTGTTAGTCGCATAATATTTTCCAGTTGCCTGATGAACTGAAAATCTTAACATATATAACACGTTGCTGGTTAGGTTTCCATTCAAAGAGATGAAACCCAGCGCTATAAAACTGAATTTCTTATTCGAAACAGTGAACAGAGTGTTTTTCTAGAGCTTGCACCTTGGAAAATAATGCAGCGTGCAGCGTGCTAATGCAAACGATAATTTATCCAGTGAAAGCAGCAATGCGTTTCTACGGCGTTTCCGGCCTCTGCTGCACATCTACGGTCGAACGACTGGCTCGCGTGTGTTCGGTGCACTCGAAGACGGCGATCGCCCTGAATAATGAAACACAACTTCGCCCTTGCAATCTAAACACTGGTGCAAACGCGAGTTTTCGCCGCGGACGCAAAGAAAAAACGTGCCAGTGCCAAGATTCGCTGAAAACAAGTAAGCTACCATCAAGACGACTGCGGAAGTAAAAACGCGCAGTAATCCCTCGCCACAGCAACTTGTGTTGCTTATATGCAGTGTTGCAATCTAGAGAACTTTCTCAGCCACTGTTCCATAAACTGGTTTCCTTTGACCGGTACAAAACAAAACAAAGTTTCCGCCTCTTCGCCAATCGTATTTTGGCTCCTTGGTACGTGATAACGTGGCGCCAACTAGTTGCCGTCGCACGTTCGGCCCGAGCAAGCTCTGTTTACAGGAGAGCATGCATCGGCGTATGTTTGGACTCCGAGACAGGAGCGCCTCGCACCATAACGAATTCCCAGCACGTACTTCGGTAATGCGGACTGCAATCTGCGCTCCCGCCGCCCCCTTGGCGCCGTCCACCCACGTCCTCTGAGATACTTTTCTCAAACACGTAGCCCGGATACTGCAGCCGTTCCTTGATTGAAAGCCGGGATGCGTGGGCTCGCGTGAAAGTGTATGAAGACAAGCCCAGGCTGGTTGGTTTAAGCCTTTTCCGGAAGCCTAAGGAATGCCAAAACTAGCCTGATTTGTTTCCGATAGTCAGTGACGTGAGATAAATACACACTAAACACGAATCTACTGAAGTGCTGGTTTCAAAGAAAAACATGCCATTTTAATTTTCATCCCACAAGGCATGTATTCTGTATCTCCGAAATAAAACAGGTTAATCTACTGATTGTACACCTGTCGCCAATCTAGGATGCATATGCGTAACATGACTCGATTTTATTCTCGTCTTGACTCGTATTTTTACATCATATTGGTAAAAAATTCCCTTTAGGAGATTAGGGTCCGTTTCTATTTAAGCTTAATTCAGATTTCAGTTTAAACAGGGTGCATCCTATGCTCCCACTATCAACGGTAGGAACACATGAACGATATAAATAGGCTGACAGTCGAATGAAACGTTATTTTCGCGTTTTATTACTAATCAGGTAACAACACGAAAAATGAGAAAACATCTATATCTCATGGGCACAACCACAAAAACGCTTCAAGTTCTCGTGAACCAACTGCTCGGGGGTCACTGCTGATCTTGTTGGACTCTAAACACTCTTGCGATAGCTGGAATGCCATTAATTAAGCAGGCCGCTTCATTTCCTAAGTCTGAACTACTCCTAAGACTTGCACAAGATGCGAACCTCAAATATGCTGTGAAAGTGAACTTTGGGAATAGGAGCAAGAACTTAGCGAAAAACGCGTGCAGTGCGGCACGCGGCCGCGACTTGCTCCCTATCGTTCTGAGGAGGAGAGCATAGCTGCTCACACTGGCGGGCGCCGCAGTTTGTTCCACAATTTTCGACTCTGCTTTTTTTGTGTGACGATATGAAATGCGGTGTGTTTAGTGTGTAGAGATTATACCGAAACTGGTGGACCCCAGTATTTGTGTGAAGCGCACTATATGACGTGAAGGGACCAGTTTTGATTGGTTCAATAGCAAACACTTCACGCGTGCTGCTTGCGAAGCTCGCGGCAACGTCGCTGCTCGCCTAATGCATTAACATTACGATTTGCATAAAAGGTTACCAAGCCTCTGTGTGATTCGATGGGAGTTGCGCGCCGTTGGGAAGCATGTTTGCAAGACTGGCGCCACCAGGTATAATCTCGTTGGAACCGTCGTGCACCGCACACTACTCAGGCCGGCACTTCTCCCCACGGGCTCGTCATCTTGCTGCAGGCGGGTGGACGGCGGCATCTGCTATCTTGGCCCTAACGGCTCTTTCCCTGCTCGTGCAAGCCATGACGCCCGCTCTCGCGAGACCCCATCGTTCCCGGCGCAGATTCAGCTCCACTGAGCCGTTTAAGCAGGCGGCCTTTCTTTGGACACACCTTCACCGCGTCCCGCTCTCAGCCGCTCCTTCTGCGTCCAATTTCACTGCAACCGCGCTGCTATCCAACTCCACTGCGCCGACGACGAAAGCCCAGGCTTTTTTTACCGCGCATCTGTGCCCTCTACGCTGCCAAATGCAGCACTCGTGCGGCCGCGCTAGTCGTTCTTATAGAGGAGCGTTGGGTGTGCGCGTCCCTGTCCGTCACGCACCTGAGGGCGCTTGTTTTATGAATAACCGGACTCCCTCAAACATCTGCTCGGACAGTTCAGACGGTGGTGCCGCGCGCTGTGGCCGTGTTGCGTGGCGGCGATGGTCGGTGCTTGTGGTGCTTGGTGCATTCAGGTCTAGTCACAATGATAGTCTCGATCTCCGGGGCATGAACTGGCTCCTTTGCTTGCTGGGGGCGCCAGTTTGTCCAGACGTGTCCACCGGCCCATCGCCGCGGATACCTCGAGCCACTATCGCTGCCTCTACGTCCCAGTGCAAAATTGTGCTGCGGCTTGCCGTCGCCGCGCCGCTCTGTCTATAGCGTGCATTGTCTCGGTAATTTGGTGATCTACCTTTCTGGTTTATGCCGCCTGATTCGTCAGGTGGCATCTGCACCTTAGTTTTATTCTTCTTTCATCCACATCACCCTGAGTGTCGGACTGTGCTACTGCAATATATAGTGTAGTTTCTGTGCAAGGCATAATGTGCACTGTAGGAAAAGTTTGGATAGCATCAGTTCGAATTTTGGTTAAAGGCTACCGGCCTGCGGCAGGTTAAAGAAAAGCTGCAAGAAGAGCAGACGACCCAAAAATATGCCTTCTTAGGTAAGTAAAACAGTTCTCATTAATTTCCTATTAAGACCTATATGGTTGTAAAATCTATCTATACCCAGAGGCTATCTTTACAACTAAAAAAAATATTCCCATTGCGCATGGAAAAAGCCTCCTTGGGTCGGCACAAATTATTTATTCAGTTTTGATGGATAAATTCAATTTTCATCAGGGAATACGCTGAAGGACGAGGAATTTCAGGCCCATCTGGGCATATTTTCGGTAGATGTTTTTAGTGTGTGCTCAGTAAGCGTCACATGTATCGTATTCGTAGGTGTAGGGTAACATAAACCCAACAAAAAAAAATAATCGAATCAGTTTGGCGCTTGGCCCCGCCCACCGCAGTATACCTTTTGGTTCTGATGTACTAGAGAAACCATTTTCTACTGCAGTATATATTCTATGAAGGTGTGTGGGAATAATTGAACGAGTCAAAATATGTTTGCTTTAACGGATGGCCCAAACGCCTAATGGATATAGAGGAAGGCAGATTGGCGGGTCTAAGGCGATACAAACGACGCGGCTTCTAAAGTAAACAAATCGCACTATTAGATAAGAATATCAATTCTCGGTTTTCGCAAAACGGCGGCTTCTTACACATCTCAGCTGAAAGCGATGCGTGTCTGCATGCAGCGCAGGCTTTAAAAAATCCATCACCACAATGCCTGCTTGGTCTCTTGGAGTACTATTGAACATCAGGACAGCGAAAAATAAATAAAAACGCTATCTGATATCTTGGTGCTAAGTTAGCGCCTTCAGTGTCGTTGCTTTTGCGGAGTTCTATACTAAAGAACAGATTTGATGCAGGCAATGACGGTCAGAACACGCATCGGGCATTTCATTTGTATTTAAGAGACAACATGCGTTGTAGTAAGCGGACAACTCACCGGTGACAGTAATTTTTCCAGCCACAGAACTCGCTGTAAGGCGACCTGTGAGTCGATGCCTCGTCCGACATCGGTAGCTTCTACTGGAGTCTTCTGGTGTCGTCTTGTGCACCAGTAGTTCGCCGCTTTCGAGGAGAGAGTAACGGTCCTCTGCGAAGGCGAGGGAGACAGGTTAACATTTATGCACGATATAATGCAAGCAGCATAACCGACAGAAAAACAAAATGGCTCGACAATCTTGTTGCATTTATGCACGACTTCGTCGGGTCAGAGCGAGCTTTTCGTTAAACTGCCAGCGCCTTCTCTACCGTTGTTTTCTAGTATATGAGTGTACATAATCGAGAATTTATCTGTGCAATTTTTAAAAATGATCACAGGTTGAGTGTCGTGGGCAGGACAAGATAGGTGGGTTTGGATCAACGCCTGCTTCAAGGTGAATTATTATAGCACATCCAATAGTTATCGCTTCCAGTTTATGTGAGCCAGTTGTTGTAAATTTTCTCTATGCTTTCCTAACAGACAGAATAAGTAACTAAAGCACAACGCTCATTCAGCAGAGTCTTGAGTGAGTACGCCTCTAAGATCATGCTGTATTGAAATAACGGTTAAAGGAAAGTTGAACAAAACAAGAATCTTTTCTATTCTGATCTTTTATTCTTCAGGAACACAAAACGCGTTAGTTTACGCTAAAAGATGTATGCGTTACTGACAATGTCGCAAATTACGCCCTTGATATTCTTGTCCACTTGTACTCCCACGTTACGCGATGGGTGTTACGTCATTTTTGTGCAGTGTATACCTCCAAGCTATTGAGGAAAAGGAGCAAAATCTAAACCCAAATGGTATAGTCCAGCTAACTATACATGAACCTTTATTATAGTATTTATCACCAGAGAACGCCGCCAAATTCTATATTTCGAAGTTCACTTTACCAACCTACATTCTGGGAAGCCGATTTGTAATGATATAGCAGCGTCACTACTCGGAAAGAGCGCGAATGATACCGAAATATTTCTCTCTACTTGTGGCTCTTACGTTGGTGTACACGAAGGCTTCACGCATACAGGCTGACCGTACGCAATGCGAAGTAAGCGGCGACTTGCAGTTGCATATTCACAGCACCGCCAACATTCGAAAAAAAATATTCATTTTATACAGCGAATTTGCCGAAATTCTGTAACGGCGTCACTGAAGTCGTTCGCTTTTTCATCTTTCTCTTGCTCGTACAAGTATTCTTGTCGGTAAAATTAATATAAGCAACCTTTGGACCCTTAAACCAGGCAAGTTAGCTTACGTTAGTACTATCCCTTAGTTTTTTTGGGAGGATCAATGACCGGCAGGCATTTTCTCATAGCGACACTTTCACCTTGGCGATAAATTAACAGGAAATGCAGGAATTCCGGAGTTCAAAAAACTAGTTTGTTACTGGGTCACTTATTGCTTTAAACAGAAAGAGACTAACGCATAGACGGCAATCGAGACACGCGCACTTGGCAGCTGCAGAAAACAGGATGAAGGTTGTGCGGAACCGCGCCGTTTCCAGATAATTCATCTGCTGCACCTTCGCGAGCAATTCTCATCGCCTTCCTGATCTCTATTCTTGGCATATCAGCTCGTAGTCTCGTGGATACATCAGCAAAACATCTCGCCTACCACGAAGAACCAGAAAAAAATATTATAGCGCGCTTGTGATAAGAAATAAACGAGAAGACTTTGAAGCAGATGAACGAATGCGAACTTCGCCACATTATAACGTAATTTAACGCCCAATATCACAGTAGTTGACTAAACAAAATATTATGCGATGTCGTGACTGCCCCACACAATATATTTTCTTCTTATTTAAATATGCATTGTTCTAAATTAATTTTTGTAACGAAGTGGCACCTTGGAGTCCTTGGTGGAGATTATGTGTTTCATGTCCGCGTGCAATAAAGCTCATCTGAAATTTAGCGTTATCTTCTAAATTTGTGCTCCTTCGTCGTTTTTAATCTTTTAACAATCATTAATTAATAATTCGACAACTAAGAAGCCACGAAAAATGCTCTAAAGCAATAAAAAGACTAATCACGAAAACGGCACGCTTGTGAGAGTCTGAAGCGAAGCGTGGTAACAGTATTAGACCTATTATTTAGATGAAAGTAAGCGCTTTGCGAAGCAGTTTACATTGCATTCTTGCGTGACCATCTAAGTTTACTCCGTCACGAAAGTAAATGAGGACCTTCAAACTAAAAAGAAAAGAGTTTAAGGAGCACATTTCACGCTTTACAGGAACTATCCACTTCACATTAAATTTTGAAAAGCATCTGAATGTAGAGGGAACAAAAAATAGGAACCGCTGCGCGCCCATAAAAGCATTTCGAGCAACTGATGCAAAGAAAGCGGTGCCCGTCGCAGCAATGCTATATCGTGCGCGCACGCACGAACGCCTCTTGTTTGTGTCACGGACGGAACTGCGTGGCGACGGTCGATAACAGCTACACAACCTGGGCGTGCCGTGCACCGGTGCACTTGCGAGGCGAGACAGCAGAGCCGCCTTTGTTTCCGGCCCGGCTTCTCCCTCCTTCGGGCACCGAACCTCGACAGAGACGTATATCTGTTGTTGCCGTTGGCGATCCTTCCAACCTGCTCACTAAGGTGGAACAGCGAGTAAATAGCTCCACTCTATCTCGCTGGTAGGAGGAAGAGGCCTAGGGTGAACGGCGCTACGGCTGCCCTTATGATATACGTTTTTCACATATTTATTTCTCGCGTTTTATATTTTTCTTTTGCTCGTTTTGTTTTTTATTTTTTTGCTCATGTTGCAAGGCGAGAGCGGTCCTTCACTCGTACTGCAGACAGCAGCTAACACACTATGGTCTATATCTTTCTTTCAATTTACCTTGTCTTCGCAGCTTTGTTATCTCGAGCTCAGCAGGAAATCCGATGGGTAATATACCTAATTAATTGGAGCATAAAAATGTTCTAGGAAAGAAAAACCTTTCACGTGCTTAGCCTTCTCGTGAACTCCCTGAAGAGTGTTCAGGCTTGACCCAGTACATTTATTTCTGCTACCTTTCATATGCCCACAAGGAGTCCGTCGCTTACTTTTTTCTGCCAGTTTAAACAGTTTAAACAGTTATTGAAGCTCTAGTGATGCAAAACGTCTCGTGACGCCTTTGGAGGTTCAGGATTTAGCTAAGGGTTTTCATTTTAGAGATAAAATAGTTCAAGTCGTCTAAGTTACTACGGCGCGTCCAAGAACTTTGCCTCTGAAAATAAAAATAATTGCAATTACCTCATTCTCGCATCAGCTAATCAAAAAGAAGTTGAAAACCATATGAACAAAACAGTTCCCATGCTGAGGCTTAAATTTGAGAAATAGGTTGATTCACGACAAACCCACTGGTCATTTCGCGACGCTTAACTTTTGACGAAAGGACGGGAGCAGTGGAGGGGTGGGCATCTGTAGTTCATGCCTTACAGTGTCCAAAACAACTGAATTTTATTGGACGGCCAGCAAGCTTTTGTGCTTCCTGGCTACCAGAAAGGAAAGAATGCACAAAAATCACAAAGACATGCATGGAAGTAACTGGTACCGGTGGAAATGTGGCACGTGTCAAATCTCGCAATCAAGATACTTCATTTCTTCTTGTGACAATGCTATTGAAGGTGCGCTTATACAAACATTCTATAATCTTGCAATCATATGTGCCTCCATTATTTCTCTTGTCAGAGCGTCATGATGTTTTCTTTTCACGCTGAATTCCCTGTACAGCGGTTCACAGGCTTCATTGTCACTTTCTTCCGTTTCTTCTGTTTTGCAGTCCCTATAGTGTTTGGTTATGTGGCCTGAAGTGGCCACACGTGCGACATTGTCATGATGCCCAACATTAGCCAAGTCTTCATCCAGGGGCCCAAGTTCGCGGTCGAGCCGAAAACATCTAGTCCAAAACAAACTCCACTAGGAACTCAAATTCCGGTTAGCCTAGGCGTCCTGTAAGGAATTGTTCAGAAAGTTTTTTTTCGACGTCTTGATTCTATTTTTGCTCATCGGTGCATGAAGGACCGTTACTGAGGTCGCAATAAAACTGGCATAGGGAAATTCACCGGTGTTTTACTCCTTGCTTGCCGATATTCTCTTCGTTTGAAAGCAGCAGGTGTAAACGATGTCTGTACATATACTTTCTTATATGTCCGAACGTTTTTACGCTTCCATCCGATTTGAAGCGTAGATGTGCCCCCTGCCCACATTCTTTTCTGTCCCTTGTCCAGGAAAAATTTTTCTCTTCGTCACACTTTCAACGCTGTGTTTTGGCACAACGGTCATTCTATTCCACTGCATTGCGTTCTTAGCTTTCTTCCTTTTCTGATTAACTACATGAAATACTGTTATTTATGCATCGCACACTTCATTTTATTACTGTTCTTCACTCGCTGTACATTTTTTGAGATCAAACTGTATCGGGGCTACCAAGGCATTTATTCGAATTTTTAAATCGTAATATTGATTCCTGGGATGTAAAATCTTTGCGCGCACTGCTCAGCAAATTACTATTTGTTTTGGGATATAGTGTTCTGTTATTACTACTGATCTGTTTGTGATGAAGCCCAGACCAAATTCTTTTAAGCCTGCTTTCATATGAAGTAAATTGAGAAACGGAAGTACAAGAAATCACTCAGTGGAAGTGCCTGAAGCAAGGGTAACGCAAAAAAGTCTGGGCGTCAGCTCAATAGGCGCAAGACACTAGACAGAGATTGGAGGAGGAGCTGCAACCGTCTACAGTGGTTATCCTAAAGCATGCCGTTTTAAAAACTTTGTCTCCAGATAACAATATAATGAAGCAAACGATTCAAGAGCTAGAAGGTAGCGGTTTGCGAACGGAAGAGCTGAATAAGCTTGTTAAAATTTCCCGATCATGAAAAGAAGTTGCAGAAAACTTTCCACTTCACGTCCTAGCTGCTTTAGGCAGTATGTGATGCAGATGCAGGCTGTCAGTATCGTACAATAAAAATAGCAATTACAATTATGTAAACTTTTAAATCTCCGTCAATAAGGCTTGTCAGTGCGCGCTTGCCGTCGTAGTTTCCGTCTGTCTCCCGTTAACCGTCGTGTAGTTAACGTCGTGTAGTTAACAAACTCCTACTGCCCCTTTTCTAGCCTTCCCTTGTTTTAGATATCATTTGCCTAACTCGGAAATCACCTCTGAGTTGTCTGTTTGGGAACACAAATCACTTTTCTCTTCCACCCATGATCTCGAATTGTCAAACCGTGTATTAACAAATTCGTCACTATTTCCGTAAGTTACTTCAAAACCACTCCACCCGCTTCAGATTGCAATCTTTTTAAAGAAAGACAATTTAGCAAAACCTTCTTCTTTACGACTTACACAAAGGAAGCGTTTCCTATACTCTGAAGCTACATTCGTGTTTTGAAGCCCGTCGCACATAAGTGTGGAAACGCTAGCTCAAGGCAGATATTGCATTTTCTATCTAATCTAATTTGGCTGCAGTGGCTGTGATATATTTGCCAGAACATAAGCTTAACAACCACTCTTCCTAGCCACGCAGCCACCGCGGTATTCAAGAGGTTTAAAATGGCAGCCAAAATGGCAGCCACCGCGGGGCAGCCACTGCGGTGGCTGCCATCTTTGGCAGCTATTTTACTCTTCTTTAACACGTCACTTCGCCAGGAAATGCTCAGTTCTAATATTCTCGATCTTTAATATAGAAAAAAGAATATTTTTATATTTTTCTACCACGACGTATACCAGTCTCCAGGGGGTAATCTTGTTTTGTTGTGCTCGTAGTTTTACGAGGTGCTTTATAAACGTCAAACGTTTCTTTTTAACATCCTTTCTCTCTCTTTTTGAAATTCTTAATTTTTCTATCTGCTACGCAAAAAAACAACTTAACTTGTAAAGAGGTTTCGCCTTTTCAATCATACGTGTAAGTCCCAGCGGGCATCACGTTCCTTTTACAAGTTCCCATTTTTTTCTTACTTTTCCTCGTGAAACTATGAAGGCAAGCAAAAATAAATAAAATGAAACATGCCGCGGTGGTTCGTTTTGGTGTCATTGAAAACGGTTCCCGTTCCAAGTACCCTAAACTCAATCACTAGAGAAAGCCTGGCCGAAGTTTTTTCTTGTTTTTCATTAGTGTCGTTTAACGTTTTATGGAAGCTGTTATGTTTAGGCAATCCTAAAATAAAACTTAGAACCAAGTTATTGTAAAGCTAGAGGTCCCATCATTTTAAATCTCTTGAGCGCGTGGTTTAACAATAAGTGCAAAGAAAAGTTATCAATACACATTTAGGTAATGAAATAACGAAATCCCTTTTATTCCCATGCTAAAGCCTTTTCCCTTAATGCAGCTCCAGCCTGAGGCTTTTATCAAGCTCACAGTTGTGCCCCGTCAGACTTCTAACATTTTAGCTCATCAATGAGTGCAGACTACGGCCTCTTTTTGCATTGCCAAAACAGAAAACCTTCGAACTCAATGCATTCTACGGTTATACTCTCCGTACTGGAACTTCTCGTACTTGTGTGCATTTTGGCTTGCCGATTTTTATCTTTCTGAAAACAGTGAATCTGGAAAGCGAACAACTATAAAAGACAAATGTGCGCTCATATATTTACGAGCGTTCCTGAAATTAGAGTCTAGACGCAGCCAGTTCCGCAGGTAATGAGAAAACATTCCCCAAGCCATGCCTTCCAGCTGACTGCACAGATTAGTTCAGGCCGGGAGAGTAGGGCCGTTTAATTAGCGTGATTACTTTTGTGCCCAGACGTGTCGCTTTACAGAGCGTGCGTGGTTAGCACAGCAGCTATTATAGACCGCCGCAGGGTGAAATCTACCTGGAGAAGCAAGCTCCGTGACAGGAATTCAATATCCGGCTCCACGAAAGAGTGGTTAAGTGAATTCTCTTTGCGAGCTTGTGGTTAAAAAAGTAGTTTTCTTTACCCACTGTGAGTAACTGTGAATATTTCGTCCTGAGTAACACTATCCACTTCCTTTACGGCAGCTTTCCCTAACGTCCGGCAGCAAGTGAATTTGGGCTTGGGAGCTGAGTTCGCAACAGAGTTTGCCGCTTACTGAGGGCAAATGAGGCGAAAAAAAACAGTAGCGTGAAGAGCTGACGCTACGGTTAGGCTTATTGCAAGTAGCTTGAGGACTAAGTGTATGCTCCAACA
Source organism: Amblyomma americanum (assembly GCF_052857255.1). NCBI lineage: Eukaryota > Metazoa > Arthropoda > Arachnida > Ixodida > Ixodidae > Amblyomma > Amblyomma americanum. Next base: position 168,042,083 of record NC_135500.1, on the reverse strand, counting down.
CCCCTATAGTGTAGTTTGCATTCTCTCGCTCTCTTTATTGGCTGCGTTCCTACCACTGTTATTCATTAGTAGTCAGGTAAACAACAGTGTAAATTAAAAATGGAATTACTAGTGCAAATTGTTTTCCAATTTCTCATACAACACAGTTTCTTAAATTTCTACATAATATCAGTTTTATTTTAGGTTTATACGAGTAGTACATGATGTAGGCATACGTCGCTAATTGATCCCTGGGTCTGGGTCTAGATATTCCTAGATATTATCACTGATTCCTTGTTTAAAATTATAAAACAAAACACTTTTCTCCCGAGACAGTTTGCATCATCCTCTATTAGGTGACCAGACGTCGTAGGCGCAACTTTTTTTCGATTACTACCAGCAAACTGGTCCACAGTTCCTGCACCGAAAGGGAAAATGCATTCAAGAACTCGGTTTCTTCGTTTTCTCTTTAAACTAACATATTCAAGCTCAAGGTAGATCGTAATATAAGGCTGCACCACGATGCCTCGATCATAGTAGTAGTAAAACAACTTTATTCGTCGGATATTGTGAGGATTGGAATCGCGGTGTATTCGGATTGAAGGTCATGGAGGGCTCCCTTCCACACTGGACATCTGGTAGCTAGGCAGCACAGCCTTGCAGCGGCCTCTTCGGCCTTGTCCGTCACACGGAATGGTACCTCCGGGTCCCGGCTGGACAAGGCACTGCTCTGGGTCTGAAAGTCGCAAATGCTACTGAGCTTCCTCCGCAGGGCATTCAAGACTAACGTGAATGAGAGTGACTTTGGGTGCCCTGCACTTTACGCACTCAGGTCAGAATTCTTCCGGGCCGAATTTCAAATAAATGCACGGATTATTTTTTTGAAGCGATGTTTATTGCCTCAGGGCATAAAAAATATGAAGTGAGAGATGAGTAAGATGGTTAAATATATAGAAAAAGGTGGGCTGATTTGATGAAATCAAGAAGTGAACGATGATATGGACCCTGTATTCAGGCAATATAGGAATCCGGATTGTCCGGTGAGAGTCCCACTGCCACCAGGTGCCGAGATCTGGTCGGCTTCAGCGCCGGGCAGTCCCACAAAGATTGCTGTTTTTAACTGCTGCCAGATTACTCCTTGCCTTTTGTTGAACGAGAGGTGAGAGGGAGAGAAGTATACTCTTTCAGTAATGGGAAGTAATTTTAAGTCAGGAGCGCATTCTTTCTCTCGCCGATTTATTTCATCCTGGCGTATATAGCGATAATAATCTGTTTACGAACATTAGTGTTTTTGCGTGAGCCTGGATGATCTTTGGCACGAGATTGTGAGACCACATGCATGCAATAGCGAGCGTATCTGCGGATTAATACAATAGCAAATTTACTCAGTATAAAATTTCTATGGTACGATGCATATTACGTTTACACTTGAAGCTTATATTTTCTACTAGGCTGTCAGTATCTGCGCAAATTGAGGTGATCTTTCACAAGAAACGTTTTCATCATAAAAGGGGCATTGGTTCCCTAGACTGCAAATCTTTCTCACCCCTTACTTTACTACACTACGAAGTACTGACCACTCACACAAAATGAAGACGTCTACATGCGACAACTTTTAGTGATGGCGGTGAGCTTATCTGTTAAAACTTGGGATTTAAACAGAATACATGGCATTGACAGCTCCAAATTCGCTTCTACGCAAACTAAGGAATCCTGTTAAACGTCAGCACAAGTGCATACCGAGCTAAGACTGTAGCAGAAGAACTGAAAACGACAAAGTGTGCTTCGCCAGTGACAAAATTAGCGATGGCAGTCACGGCGAAGAACTGTTCTGCAGCGCAGCTCTTGGTAAGAGACAAACACAGCAAGCGCCCGGCGCTTTCATACGTTTTCCCGCCTCCACTCGCTGCCGTATTGATGTTCCTGAAATATGTCACTAAAGGGGCCCTGAAATATTTTCTGTGGACATGTTCTGGAGCAAGAGATCTGTAGAGGTGGTCTTTGTTGGTATCTGAGTCAAGTTTGAAAGATCTGCATGGACACTATAATATAGAAATAATTTTTAAAAATCGCTGTTCGCTGTAGCTGGCAACAAATAAGGGTGACACCTCACAGACCACGCTGGTGAGATGTCGCCATAATTGGTTGCGAGCTACCGCAAGCAGCTATTTTTAAAAATTACTTCTGAATTATAAGTTCCACTCAAACCTTCCAAATTCAATTCGAATACCCCCAAAGAGCACCTCGACAGATCTGTTTCTATAGAATATGTCCATCGAAGTCATTTCGGGGTCCCTTTAAAGTGAACTTAAGAGATCAGTAACTAGTTTTTAGTCGTATCAGCATCACGGTATGTCGCTTGTGGCGTGTTAGAATGGTGATTCTTTCGTGCATATTGAAACTGGACGTGCACTGACCAGAACTAGCATGGGATCTGGAGAACGAAATAAGCTGCCAGTACTTCAACCCGGTAAGATATACGCGAAATTACTTCCTTTGCCTACACAGTACAGTGATGAGCTTACCCGCTTTCATTCACAGAAGCATCGGGTCAAACAAGGACGCTATTTTATTTTATCCCTCCAAAGACCCCGTCCCCCTTTACATCCCGCAAAATTTGCACAGAAGATCTGTGACAAATAGCGGAATGCACATGTCTTTTCCGTCCTCTACACCCTCCTTTTTGTGATTCTTGTAGTGGGTTGTGTGCGGCCACATTAACTTACCCTGAAGGTGCGCATACCAGAAGTTCTTCCCAATGCTGAATGAACTAATTTCACTTGAAACTCTACACCTTCTCATGCGACAAAGAGCGAACTCGCTTGAGACTCTACGGTTTTGAAAGTGCTTAGGAAACAGATGATTTTATGCCTAAGGCCCTGTGGCAAGCTGATGATGATGATGATGAATTTTTATGGCACAAGGGCAGCATTGGCCAAAGAGCGCCATGGCACAAGGTAGTTTTCATTGAACAAGGTGAGGTCAAGGACCCATTCCCCAAGCATTTCACCCAAATAAGGGGAAAGCTTGGGGAAAGCTTGAAAGATAAGGGGGAAAGCTTGTACCCATTTTATCACTGGTGGGTACCCGGCGGCACTGTGGATAGAACCCCGCACCTCCCGCATGAGAGGCGGATGTTCAACCACTTGGCCTCCGCTGCGGTCCTAACTGCGGTGGCAAGCGTTACGGCCAGGTTTAACAGTTGCATTTAATTCGCGGCACCAGAAGGAAATCTAACCAGGTCCCCGAGAGCATCGGCCAACCATTTTCACACCGTTTTTTTTCTATATGGGACCTTCTATCACGATAAAACTGCGTCACCTTTGCAGTTAGCATTGGCGTAGTCTGTCCTCACTGGAAACAAATGGATAATTTTGCTGACGAGGGGGTGCTCACCAGGGCGTGTCCTCTGTAAGCATCTAACCCCAAAGAAAACTATGTGTGAAACCGAATGCAGTCAGCACTTATATATTGACATTATTATAGGCCTTTAAAGCCGAATTCATTGCAGTTTATGCCAATCATGTCGGTGCTGCTTTCGCCAATTTTGATCGCCATAAAACCGTTAATTTCTATCATTCACACACTCAATCCCTATTTCCCTAGCCTACGTGAGGAAACAGACCTTTGTTGCCAGACGCGTTGATGGTGAAGCCGTCGTCCCGTATCCAGGCGTCGACCAACGTGTACTGGCGCATGTACGACGGCACGTGGCACTTGAGCACGGCAGTGTTGCCCCGAATCACAAAGGCGTCGTGCACGCGTGGCTCGTAATGATAGTCCACCACTGCGAGCGACCAGAACAAAACGGGAGAAAAATTGTTATACACAGAAGTGATGTTACACTTTCCTACTCTAGAAAGCATAGTTTTTTAAGAGTGGGTCCCTATATTCTATTAGCTTGGCCCCCTTTTTTTGTTTAACTTTCGTCTACACTGTTATCGTTGCAGGAACTGTTAGAAGCATGGAACAAAACATATTTAGAAGACATGCAAGTTTAATGGTTGTCACTACTGTGGGCAACCATTGCAATAGTCTTCGTGTCCAAACGGCTGTTATCGACTATCACCAATGATTGAAGAATGATATCATGTAACTATCAGCCATTTTTCACAGTGTAGCACCTGCTAACGTGTCATTGTTAATTTTTATGTGTTTTTACTTGCCTCCACTCCCGTGGTGTTGGTGTTCACTAAGTACATAAACAGTCAACCCCTCAGTGAGACCTGGAATCTTTCCAGCAGTGAAGGTGACTTGCTCTTTAATAAACTGATGCTAAAGTATAATTCAAGAAAGGGGCAGCTGTACAGCCTTCTTGCAAAATTAACAGCGCTAGAGAAAGTCCTTTCGAGCAGGCTAAGGCTGCCATGGTTGCATTCATATTTATTCCGACCGCTGGCTGAATAGCGCATGGAGCTCACCGGCACTGACGTGGACTTCTCTGCTGGCCACTGTTCCGAGCTCGTTTGAAGCTACGCAGTGGTAAGAGGCCGCGTGCACGTCCTGCCTGTACGCTTCCGCCAAAAACGCAGGGAAGACCAGCGTGCCGTCCCCGGCGAGGAGACGTACTCCAGGCACTGGCGGGACAGGGCTGCCGTCCGCAGTGGCCCACCGCAGCCGTGGGGGCGGCTCCCCTCGGGCCGCGCAGCGCAGCTCGCCGCCGCTGGCATTGGAGAATTCGAGCCAATGTGGAGGCTCAAGCGTGAAAGAGGGACCACGGAGGGACGGTTTAGCTTCCCTACTTTTTCCTTGCGGCGATAAAAGAGCCGATGCGGAGGAGACGCACGTAGTGGCTAGGCAACCTGCAAAATACAAGGTCGAGAAGTGAATATCTTGTGGGAATGCTCTATTTGAACAAAACCTTTAGGAAAAGTTTCCGGGACACAAGCTTTTTTATTTTTGGTCTTTTGCCGTTTTGTGTAGCCAATGAGGCATCGCTGACCTGGTTCAATAAGTGCTCTAAGCTTCTAACTGTTTACGGCGAAAAAAATCCTTGTGTCATCCTTTTCTAATGTTTCAGTGCAGTAAGCGCTCCGCTTAAGCTTATGCGCCTAAGAAGGCTGTACGTAAGTAGAGTCCGAAGAATTGCTTCGCCCATGGAAAGGTAACTGACGCTCAAAGGTCACTTGCCGCCAAACAACTCTCATACTTCGTCTAAACCACCAGATTACCATAGGAAGAAGAAACCACCTGTCGCACCCTGAAAAAATTCCGTCGTCCTCGTGCGACTACCGCAAAGAAAATAACATTTCTAAAATGGACCAGCATATGAACCATTCTAAGCCATCTTGAATGTAATGTTTCAAAACTGCTGCCACACCCATATTTATTTATTTTTTTTTCATTTCTCCCCAAAATAAACACAACAGTTTAACGTTGCCGAATAGCCGTTAATGAACACAATTCTCATTTAAGTGCTATCAAAACAGATGAAAGAAAAAAGTTATGCTCTCAAGATCTCACAGTGAATCAAAATGTTTAAGGGAAGCTCAAAAAGGCAGGCGCCAACCCTCATGACATAATGGGCTGTGGACTCTGAAAGGTTGGCTGCAGTCTGTAAAGCTTCATTCGCGTTTACTTCCGTGCGAGCTTCCAAGTTTAGGGGCGTTTAGTGCCTCCAATATATCTGTGCGGTTCTTAGACGAGACTATTGTAGAAACTTGGCCAATTTCGTCTTCCTCGAAGTAGTCGCGTTGCGGAAGACAAAGGCAAAGGAGAGATGTGCACACCAAGGCACCGTTGTGTACTCTGTCCTTTTCGCGCAGTAGAAGGAGCTCCAATCTGTTATATTTGAATGTGCGGGTAAAATAATTTATAAGCCCGACGCAAACTGTACAATCAAGAAGGAAAGTGGCATCACGAGTCGCATATGCCTTTCTTTAACGCTTGCTTGCGGAATAACGCCGTGTTCTCTCAACTAAAGCAGACCTGACCAGCCTGTGACACTCAACACCACTGTCACCCCTCACTACAGTACATTTGAAAAGCTGACAAATTCCGCATCTCAATACCACCCAGTAGGTAGAAGTAAACTGAGCTCTTCCCAAGTGTTAATGTTGTTACTTCAGTTTAAGAGAGGATCGTTTTCTGCACGTATAAACAAACCGCCAATTCAAATGTCAAGGTTAGCAGGAACCTAAAAATCGCTACATTATGTCACTGAGCTACTCAACGGGGTAAAAAAAAAAAGGTTCGCCACATCTTTCCTACAATCTTTCCACATCTTTCCTGCTGTTTTTATATACTGAACAGCAGCATCGCCATGATCACTCATGTAATTATAACCGGAAATATACATCGACCGTACTCATTCTCCAGAAAGGAGTCGGGGGGAGGGGGAGGGGGGGGGGGGCAACTGCGGTTTTTTTGTTTCAGCCTACTTCAGCACAGGGAACGAAACTATGCCATGTACGCAGGGCAAACACCCCGTTACGAAAGGGTGGTACGATGAACAGAGTGTAGCGATTGGGTACTTTTAGAGGTGGGAGTAATATTGAAAGATATTAAAAGCAACAGAGCATCAAAAACGACATAGGCGAGCAGAAAACGGTCATTAATAAGCCCAGTTTTGATGAACGAATCTTGACATAAGTAATTTTTCAATAGTCTCGTGAAGTTCCTTTTCTTTGTAGAGACCCATATCTTCTTGGTGTGCTTTTGTCCTTTAATTTTTTTCCAAATATGGAAACATGTAGTAAACAGCTGAACAAATGCATGCACTCTTATATAGACAGGCTGAAGAGCCGTCGCTAAGAAAACGATACTAGTTCGAAACAGCGAGGAAATTCTTAGCTGAATTGCACAGATAGGTGACCAGAGTATTCATGCAATAATGAAAATATATTAAGAATAAAAGAAACCACCAAGCTCATAAGCTCTGATAGTACCGTAGATTACTAATGTGCGCCATTTATTACTGTTCTAGGTGGTGCCACGTTTCATACTGTTTAGTATATTACATATGCCCATATTTTTTGTGCTCAAGACACAATAACTATGATTGTGCTCCTTGAGATGCTCCCTTCTATTATTGCTTAGGGCATTCATCTTGAAACTTTTGCAGGGAACCGAAATATTACGTGTTCTCGCATCGGGGTTAAATTTCTGCGCAGAACCTTTCTGTTAAGAGCCTCATTAAACGAACACTTTCTTTGTTTCTACACTCGTGGAGCTCGCATTTAAACGTGCGTAAGAAATCGATGCTTCAGGAGAATATCCAATTGGTAAAGAAGGACCGCTGAGGTCTTCTAAACATATCATCAGAGCGTGATAAGGAGTGCTTTGAATCAGATGTTTTATTTCTTCACATTAGTCTTTCACGCTTTCCACGCTGTATACAACGTCAGCATTGCGCAGCCAGGCCAAAAGATTTACCTCTTCGCTCTAAACAGTAAGAGACGCAGCTACAACTTTTGATCCGCAGCCTGCACCACAGTTGCCGGCCACATATTGAGTGTGATGTTTACGGCAGCTGACTTGCGCATTTTCTAAGCCTAGATGGACCACCTCCAAAAGCATTTTGCAGGCGGCAATATACACAACACCCCAGCCCTGTTTCTTTACACTGACAACTTCCTCTTTGCAATTTTCATGCGTTTCTTACTTTCCCCTAGTAACTCATTTTCTTGGCTACTACTTTGACTCTGCTTTTGTTTCATTTTCAAGTGCCGTGTTCTACCCATGGTAACTTTCCAGAAAACGATACCGAACACATCAAAACATAAGCCTTTCGAAGTGAACCTTGCCCGAAGTGGTGGTCGTATGCTGCCGCAGACATCCGGCGCTCCGAAAACACCGGGCCTCCGCCAATTCATGGAAGGGATCAGCGTGCCAGGCAATTCCTGCTTTTCTTGCAGGTTTTATCTCCCGAAACCATTTCTCTGTGTCGAGGGAACAGCTCTCCGAGGTAAAGGGGGAGGGGTGGAGGGTAGGTGGAAAGTAGGGCGCCGGAGGGGTGCAGCGTAATGTCTAGGCCGGAAGCGATCGATGACAGCCGCTCGCGCCCCCCTGCCCCGCAGCAGCTGCGGTGTGGGTCTCGGCAGTTGTCACGTTGAGCCTTCGTCAACGGCTGCGTGCGCCCGGGCTGTTCACGGGACACCGGGAGCAGCCAGACGAGTAGACCCACGGGCGCGGCCTTCGACGCGAGCTGACGGTGCGATCGCGGAACGCCTATGCGCCATGACTGCGCGCGGACGTGCGCACCGATGTGTGGCGCGACGCCGGATTGGACTGCGTGAACCTGCGTGACAATGCAGGGCTTGGAGGGCCCGTTCTATAAGTAACTCCGGCTGCTAGGAATAGAGGAGTGTAAGCTAGGAGATATGAGAAGTACGCAAAAAGCTCGTAGAAACAGAGCTAGCGCCAAATGAAGATGGAAAGCGTTTATCGAGTGTACAGAAACTTATCGTCTACAGGAATCATCAAGTACATTCGCCCACACACTTGTCTAGAGCGCTCGAAGGGTGCGCTCTGTTCAGCATGTATGACAATCTCTGCAATATATTTTGTCTCGGGAACTGGAGCAGTCGCGCGGCGAAACGAAGACGATGGCACATATTCGTCACTGTGGGCTCTGAGACATTCGAGTCTCATTGGGTTTTGCCAGCTGCTGGGTCTTCCAAAACAGTTCGACAAGCCGAATATAATGCATGTTGAACTAACACACGCGCGCACTAAGCATAGTTACTCAAGCATGCATGAAACTCGGAAGCTGTCTCATTCGTCAGTTTTCTCCGCTGCTTTCGTGGTGCCTCTTGCTAATTCAAGTTTAATTATCGAGCCGGCTAATTGCGGGCAAGAACCTGGTAGTCGGCAAAGGCACATCAGTGAAGGCAGGCAGTCATTTGCCGCTTTTCACAAGCGGGAATACTTGCCCGCTAAAAAGAGACCACATCAATAACATAAGAATAAGATGTTTCTAAGGGCAAATAATACAGCAGGCGCGCATCTGTTTAATTTTTCTCAACAATCAGCAGATGGGCGCAACGAACAAGTCTGCTTTCTCGAGGATCACTAAGCTACTGAACTAGGCTGAAGGCTCCAGGAAACAAATCACGAAGATGCCTTTTACTTCGCTTATCTTAAGCAAAGTATTTCGTGTAATCGCAACTCATGGCTTGCATGCAAACACCTCAGTTAATACCACCTACAATAGTAATCTAGGTGGTACTGTTTCAACGCAGCGAACAGCGCGCCGCAGATAACGGGAAGGTGTGTATTCCCTTGTGACGTCAGCGATCAGAGGTTGCCAGAATATCACGCTGTTCGCAAAAGAAACGCAAATTTTTTGTTTAAAATATGTACCGGTCGAATGAAGTGAAAGTTGGGAAAGTTGGGAAAGTTACACTTTAAAGCGTTGGAAAATGATTGCAGTAAGCAGTGCAAGCACGAAAATCGCCTCTCGTAGCCCTTCAACGGTAACGCGTCACACCCTTAAGCTCAAGTTTAAATGTCTCCTCAGAGTTTTTGTAAAACATGATAACTTTTCATTCTTTTTTTTCAAAGCGGTAAAACCTCTTCCCAAGCACGTGAAATTGAACTGCTCTAAACAAAGCAGGTCTCAGTGGTGAAGAAAAGGCAAAGTGTGGGTCGATAGACTGAAAGAGTAATCAGCCAAAAGAAATCTCATTAGTAGAAGTCGGAAGAGTTCTTTTTTTCACAGCTGATATTCGGAGCCTCCGCAGTGGCCGTTGGTTATGGCGCTCGGCTGCCGACCTGAAGGACGCGGGTTTGATACCGGCCGCGGCGGTTGAATTCCGATGGAGGTGAAATTCTAGAGGCCCGTGTACTGTGCGCTCTCAGGGCACGGTAAAAAACCGCACGTGGTTGAAATTTCCATAACCCTTCACTACGGCGTCCCTGATAGCCTGAGGCACTTTGGGACGTTAAACCCTCATAAACCATAAACCAAACAGCTGATATTTCCTCTGGAATACTTGAAGCGGATTATTGAAGCAACCACATAAAAAAACGCAATATAGTGACATGGACAAGTTCTCTGTGGACAAGCATTTTATCAGATTGCCAAAGAGGGAGGTGTTTGAATGAGCGTCTGAGAGAACGAGGCCGATCACTTGAGAAGGATACCGGATCTTATCTACCATTTCATTGCAAACAGTGAAAGTGTAAGCTTCACTTGGGTGAAACCATTGTTCCGGAAAGAAGTGGAGACAGTGTGGCCCGCGAATTGAAACAGGCCTTCTTCATCAAAAAAGTGCATAGGTCATGTCAGTCACCGGTGAAAATCGCCGTTTAAAAGCTAACACGCTTTTTTAGAAGCCCGGTGTTGAATTTTTCATGTGAGTATGAAGCCTGGGACCGCGGATGCCAGATTAACTGAAGGTCCATGTTTTTGTCGAGGTAGTAGAATTACGTAACAACACATTTTTACTGCCGCCTATCTGTTTTAGATCTTGTTTTCATTTTTCTTTATCCCTCTACACTACGTGTCATGCAGCTTATTTTTTACATTTCTTCAAAAGTTATTCTTTTTAGTTGATTCACGTTATCAAACATGTATTTTATCGCTTTGGGGCCCTCTCAACCAAATTATATTTACTGCCGCTGATTAGTACTGGCACCGTACGCCTATATTTTATGTGAGTTTCTTAAAAAGAAAATCATTTCTCACTAAGCTCTTGTTCGTGTCACTAACTTGTGGTTGCTCTTGTTTGCACTTCTTCCTGTTAGTTACACTAACAGGAAGTTATACTAAGCAGAACGCGATGAGAGATGACACCAGTCGTAATACAGATATCAAACCGCAACAGTAAATCTCTTAATTTTTGCCACCATGCTCTGATCATTTTTGTCTAAAATGAACCAGTTCACCCAGTAGAATGTTTGCTCGTTCAATTTTTATATAAAGAAGAAATTATATCTTCAGAGCTCTCTTAGTGCTCAGTCTCCTCCTCTATAGTCTGCAGTTGGCTTCACATTGAAATCCTTATTACTAAACTTACTAAATGTTCTGTATAGATCTAAGTATGGAGTAGTGGTTGAAGCATACAACATTGTGCGTGCCGTTTGGACGCAAATAAGGCCTTATTTGCTATTTTTGAAATCAGTTTCACCGGGCCGCACAAATCCTATGTTTTTTGCATCCTAAATAATTATGTGCACCCATGACGAGCAGGGAAATGTCAACGCTTCCTTTTTTCGCCTAAGGAGGAAAATGTGCACCGCATAAATTACCGTTGTGCATAAAGCTGAACTTTTTGCATGCCTGTATTCTGAGGAAATCCTATGTCCACTGCCAGAGAAGCATAAATGCGTTTTGCTTGACATGCTGATTCATGATTTAAGAGCAACACTGCTCGCACTCTTTAATTTCAAAATTATTTCAAAAGACTTGAAAGTTATCCAAAATTCCTTAGAACATTTGGCGAGTGGTCTCAATGCAAAGATATAGCCGCCGCGGTGGCAGAGTGGTTACGGCGCTCGGCTGCTGGCCAAAAGACGCCGGTTCGATCCCGGCCGCGGCGGTCGAATTTCGATGGAGGCGAAATTCTAGACGCCCATGTACTTTGCGATGTCAGTGCACGTTAAAGAACCCCAGGTGGTCAAAATTTTCGGAGCTCTTCACTACGGCGTCTCTCATAGCCCGAGTCGCTTTAGGACGTTAAACCCCCATAAACCAAACCAAACAATGCAAAGATATACTTCACCCATACACAAGCGTTCAATGAAAAGCCGTTAATTTGAGCCGCATGACAAAATTCAAAATGTAGAAATGTGACAGTCAAAATACCATTAGACATTGGCGTTTTATGCCTAGATTGGAAATGAGGAAATTGACCGCACGCGTCGAATATCAGAGCAGGGTTTCCTACTAGTTTAATTGATGTATATGGAGAAGGAATAGTTTTAAGCTGCCGAGCACACATGCAAGCACAGTGTCGGCTACTCTGCGTTTTATGGTGCATTAGTTCCAACAACGCAGACTCGAGGTCGAACCGAGCAGCGGCGTATTTATTCGCCCCAACTTTCGGCTGAGTAACTTGCGTCGCAGCATAAAAGGTAACTAGCCCACACTCTTGTCTCTAGAAGCGTGCAGCATCATGAGAGCTAGAAGCGGCGTCGTAAGGTATTCAAGGCCTTTATTAACAAGGCCTCCACCTGCGCCCCATGAAAGCGTTTCGAGAGGGGCCCATATCATGACACTGTACCCTCAGTGTGATTGCACGCAATTAGTGCGAGTCAGTGAAAAACCATTCTTAAGTTTAAGACAACTTAGTGATCCCATCTATTATCAGCTGGCGTTGCCTGCCGAAGTGCATAGCTTCCCACACGCTGTACAGTATTGGTGCCCAGAGTCGTATTTGTCGTGTGCCCCGACAGTTGTGCGGCGGCTGCAAAGCGACGTGATCTCGTGCCGACTCACCCAAGCCCTAAGTGAATTGGCGACAAGCACCAGTCCTAACCTTTTCTTTAAACTTGCACTGCATGGCTGCGACCCAGAATACAACGAATGCGGAGCGCGGCTCTGCACTGGTCTCTCGGGATACACTTCATTCACCTCAGGTGCGTGCCAAAAAAAACGATGAATATAACTTTCCGCAGCGACAAAATATGGCTTATTACGGGGCCGACACACCTAGGCAAAACCTTATCTTGTTCAGGCAAAAGTATGAACTGGGTTTTGTTTTTAATTATGATCACAAAAGCAAACCAGCTTCTACAACGCTAATACCTAAACGTGACTAATAAAACAATGGAATGAACGACAAAGAAAGTTCTCATCGCGTTCTAGACATCAATCGTCTTTTAAGGCTTATATATCTGCCATTAAAAAAAAATCTGGCATTTCGACTGACAAAGAAACGTTTCGTTTAAATCACCTACGTGTCCCAATGATTGCCACGCACGCAATTAACCTCAGCGCTGCTAATTTGTCCGCTCTCTCTTCGACTCTTCAAGACGTTAGCTTCTATTATATATGATGCATTCATGTACGACTGCCTCTCTCAGTCGCCTGAGCTGCACCACCGTCGTTCGCGTGTCTGCCGCGTCTGGCGCCATTGTCTCATCTTCTCGGCATGGTGTGCTGGCACGTTACGATCGTTTAGGCGTTGACGGCTTCAGTCTAGGTTGCGCAACTCCTCGTCTTCACCAGTCATCACTTGCAGTCGCGTTCCGAGGTATCTTAGAAAATTTGCTCTTTCGGATTGAGGGTACTGGGGGAGACCCATCGTTTCTATCACAATAGCCAGCGACAGGGGAACGGGACCATCACGCGCCCACGTAATGTTACTAACGGCTGGCACTGTTAGACCAGTTTGCATTTCGTTTCCTTTTTGAATTTTTTTTCTGAATAGTATTCATACATTCAACATGCAGGAAAAATACAGTGTTCAAAAGTTGTACGAAAAGAACGTAACATGAATAAAAAAATTCTCCCACTATACCACTCAAATTTGTTCATAAATTCAAATTCTGACTGACAAGGTGTTTTTAAGAGCTTTGACCATTTCGCATGATGGAAGATGCCACTCTGCTCACAGGAGCTCGGGGGATCAAAAGAAAACACACGCTGCGTTAGATCATCCAGCCTACAACAGTTCTATTTCATCTGCTACAGAAGAGAGCAAACCACGCCCTGCAGTAGATTTTGACAGAGCAGATCCAATTTATAAATTATGGTTCTTGTTTATGAAAATTTAGGGAATGAGTTCTTTGCTCATGGCACTTGCACGTTGATATTGGGGGAAAAAAGAGAGCTTGAGGACATGGCGATACAAATAATTCTGTGCACTCCACGAGTGTCTCTCTTGTAGCCCTGCTCTCAAACAGTAGTTGTGCAAGTCACGAAAGTATCGGACAACCTCATCAAGCACACAAGCATCAAATCGCTGTTTCAACTCTATTTCTCTATTTGGCTATTCAGAGAGATTCAAGTCAAGATGTCTTGTAGCTGAACCTAAAAACCAGAAAAAATCGCCGAATCTCGCCCTTCTCTAGTTTAACGGAGTGGGTTTATGAAGTTTAACGAAGTTTTTAAACAGCTCTCAATTCACTTAATGGACAACAAGATGCTTCGGCACGTCCCTATCCTAGCACAGTAAAGGTAACGTGACCGTAGCAAACCTTAGTGCTTCAGCAACGGAAGACTCATTATTTGTAGCACCTACAATCTGGTCGACATTTATAACTCTCCCATTGGCCACCAGGTGAATGCAGGGAGATTTCGGCTACGACATCTTACGACGACCACGTGGATACCGTTTACTCCGAAAAAAGCCCCATGAACCACTTTCGTGTCGTACTGAACCAAAAGGGTTTACTCAGTTTTGTGTCAGAAAATTCGATCTGATGCGGAGTCCAACGCAAGTAAAGGTGAGAGGTCATGCACGTAGTACATTCTGAGCCTCATTTCCATGAAATCACAGTTTCAACTCAAAACATCATAAAACACACCATATTGTTTTGGTCGCTAGGACATGGTCTTCCGTACCGCGCCTTCTTATGCCCGGGGGACCAAAGGTAATTTTTTTGTATATGTTCGCCTGATTTGATGTATTGCCTCACAATCCCTCTTCTTTTCTCAACTACCTCCATCTCGAATTTTTTTATGTTTTTTTGTTTCATCGCCCCGTTGAGCGCATCTCGTCGCGCCCCTATATATAGCAAGCAACGCCGCAGCGTCATTTAGCTGAACCTCCCAACTCGTTAGGTCCACTGTCGCTTTCACGACGATGCTGTCGCCACCTACTTGCTTCGTGTTCCGAACAACGTGCCCCCAGGCTACTGCATCTAGCGCTGGTGAATTCTGCTTTTTTACTGATGCGGGACACCGGATCCCTTGTTAGGCAGCTTGCATTGAGAGGGCGCTCATTTTTGAGCTGCCATGCAACACGGAAAATGCGAGACTTTGTTTACGTCTAAAGTGCAGGGCTTAAAACAAAACAAATTCTCAATGAGTGCGAGTTGTTCGGCGAAAGCAAGCAAGAAATAACAAAATGTGTGGGGCCCTTCACAAGGCTGTTTACAAAATAGACTTGTTTTTTGTATTTACGTTCTTGCTGAGAAAATTGGAGATAATGAGTCTGCTTTTTTCTTCACAATTGTACATTTATTTCGCTTTGTCAGCTCGGTAGAATTATGCCTAAACGAGTGAATTTTCTAAGAATTTACTCTTCCTCTTTTTGGCCTGGATATCAGGGTTCAGTTAAGCTTCTTTGTCATCGAACTAAAATTTTTGACCTAAAGGTCACAAAAAAGTAATTTTTAAGTCAAGAGAACGCAAAACGTGGCGACGCCAGCCAACGGGAACTTGACTTCCGACGCTATCTTACTGTAGCACTAAAACCGGTCCATGAAAAGCCGCTGAGGAAATAGCGGCACTTAACGTGTGGCTTCCTGACGTTAACGGGTCAGCACGTCCGAAATTTTGAGTGCTTCTTTTTTCAGTAGCTTCGTAACCCAACTCGCGTCCGCAGGGGCCGAACGACCGGCTGTCGTCATAATGCGCATCGTGTGTCGTACGCTCTTACCTGTCCAATGGCAGCAAAATACGTAGAATTTGTTGCCTAAAAAAGGTATCACTTAAAAATTATGTTCACTCTTCGAATATACTTGGATTGGCACTCTGAAAATTCGTCAGTGCTACATTGCTTTAACACATGGTCACAGTGTGGTCGAGTTCGAATAAGTGGATGTGTGGTGAATAAGCTTGTCATCGGCAGATATTAAAGACGAAGAATAGCAGTATACTATCGAGCTTTCATTTGAACCTCCGAACATTTAGTTGGCATTCTTTATTCACCTGATAGATTTGAAACATGTGTTTATGTGCACTGAAATCAAGAGGAACAAAAGGTCTCAGGATGTGCATGTAATGCGAAAGCAAAATAGCCGCTGGTCCTTAAGGGTGGCGGAGTGAATTCCAAGAGAAGCCAAGCGTAACAGGGGGCGGCAGGAAGTTAGGTGGGCGGATGAGATTAAGAAGTTTGTGAGGATACGGTGGCCGCACCTGTCAAAGGACAAGGTTAAGAGACTCGTGGGAGAGGCCTTTACCCTCCAGTTGGCGTAGTCAGGCCGATGATGATGATGATGATGATGATAGTGGTGGCGGTGGTGGTGGTCAGTACTGAGTGTGGAAGTTACTCCGACCAGCAATCTCACCATGCAAGTTATTCAAACGTCTCCATTGAATATAAATCCGGCACTCCTGGGGGCAGCGAAGCCACATGCTAGCAGTTGGGCGCGAGTTTCGTGGATAGAGAGAGCGACAATCATGAGTGGTGGGCCCTCTTTTTTCGTTCTCAACTCTTCCGTGCTTTACGCACCCGCCATAAATTATGGCTCTCGCTTGTCGACACTTTTCAGCCAGCATCGCCTAGCCCAAGTTGTGCAAGAGGGAGGCTTCGCCGAGCTCGTCCTGGAGCATTCGCTAGTGAGTTGCGCGTTGTGCAGAAAACAAGTCACAAAAAACTACTTTCAGAAAGAAAGAGAGAAAAAGAAACCCCCAGCCTCACTCTTCTGATGCTTCTCCCGACGTCGCGCTAGTGAATAACGGCTGCGTCGCCGAGACGCAGCGAAGGCGCAGCCGAAGCGCGCCGCTGTGTTTTGTGCTGAGAGCAGCGTTGCTTCTAACACACGCTTTTCGGCTCCCAACTAAACGGGTTTTGCGAGGCCTCATCTGGCCAGAAGAATCTGAACTTAAAAACAGCAGAAAGCGCTGAGAGAATAAGACTGTAATGAACTGCGGTGGCAGATTTCAGGCATGAATCTTTCGCCCAATGTGTCCATTCCGCCTCGCGTGCTTTCAAAAATAACGCACCTGACCTCCGTAAAGCAGCAGTGCTTTGGTTTATCTGTGCACACTGCGCTGTTTTCTGAAAGTTCAACCGAAAACAAAAAAAAAACCGTCTCGAGACAAACAACTCTTTTAAGAATTTCAGCATATAGACAACCAAGTGGATTTTTGAGTGGCGCACAAAACATGGAATCGCATATATCAGTTGTTTTCAAGCTACAACTAACGTGAGAACGTAAGGTTGACGAGAGTGTAAGAAAAGGAAGCCTCGCTTGTCGCCAACATGACAACAACGGCTCACTGAGCGAAGCTAAACGTTTTTACGATGGTGTCTAAAACCATCTACAGATTCATCTTCTTCTGTAAGGCAGATATACCTGTGCAGGTGGGCGCAGGTCAAGTAAACATCAAGCAAATATCGAGCACCGGACGCGATATTCGGAGGTCGTGGGTTCGGATCCCACCGGCGGCATGGTTCTTTTTTCTGCTGCTTTATAAATAATTTTCTTTAAACCAATTGATTGGAACTACAAATTTAAAAAAATAGAAACATTCCCCTATGCACCTTGGTTTCAGTGACTGTTGGCTTCCTTAATATATATATATATATATATATATATATATATATATATATATATATATATATATATATATATATATATATATATATATATATATATATATATATATATATATATATATATGAGAAGCCAACAGCCCCACAAACCAAGCAGCATAGGAGACTTTTTATAATTTGCGTTTTAAAATGTTGCGTTCAAAACGGAAATTGAGAAAAAAACACCATGCCATGGGTGGGATCCGGACCCACGACCTCCGAATATCGCGTCTGGTGCTGTACAAATTAAGCTACGGCGACGGCTGTCCAATCTGCTGCTCTCGTGAGTATTTATGTTCATTGCGTGTAAGCGAACCTTGAGAGTGTTCACCAACGCCACCCTCGTCCATAGTGGCGGACGCAGCACGTTTAATATTGCCGCGATCCGGGTGACGTTCCACGTCACATTCGCGGTATTACAGGACGTGCTGCGTTAACCGCTACGGACGAGGGCGGCGCTGGTGAACACTCTCAAGGTTCGCTTACACGCAATGAACATAAACACTCACGAGAGCAGCAGATTGGACAGCCGTCGCCGTAGCCTAGTTGGTACAGCACCAGACGCGATATTCGGAGGTCGTTGGTTCGGATCCCACCCACGGCATGGTTGTTTTTCTGCTGCTTTGTAAGTAATTTTTTTAAGCGACAGATTAATCGAAGTATTATTCTCCCACTGATCAGCACCTCAAATTAAAAAAAAATAAAAACATTCCCATATACACCTTGTTTTCGGTGACTGTTGGCTTCCTTCATATGTTTGCCCCTCATTTCGTATATATATATACAGGGATAGCATTATACCCTTATCGCATTCTTCTTAGCGGCCTCATAACTTGTGCAGCGGACGGTTCAATCTGTGGGCGAGGCGATTCCTCCAGCAAGAACGCTTCCTTAGGTTGTTCAAAAACCTCGGTCATCATAGAAATAAACACATAAATGCTTGCAACATTTCTAGTTTCGCACCCCTCAAATGCCGGCCATACCACTGTAAGTATCGAAGCAATGTCAGAGCCCTGTGTCTCAAGGAAACAAGGTCACACTACGGTCAGAAAAGAAGGAAGCAAGTGGCGTAGCTTTAGTCTGGCGTGCCCCATTGACAAGCATTGTGCGTGCTCTGCAGAGATTACGGCAACCCAAAATGTAGGACAGCGCATTTATTCTCCATTAGGTGAGATTTCCCAGAGGTGCACGCAGCAACTGGTCCATTAGGCCCCCTGCGGTCACGGTGCAAAAGCAGGTGGAAGCAGGGCGATTGTTCCTCTGTGACGTCTCTGCTGACGTGGGCGACGGTCGTTGCCGAAAGCAGCCTTGAGCCTCGCGCACCCCTTTCTCCCTACCTTTTCCTTACCTTCCTTTATGCATTCGGCGTTTAGATCTTGACAAAGTTTTTTTTGAGAGCAAATAAACGTTGAGCGTAAACTTCGCGGTAACTTTCGTTCGTGTGTCTATAGCTGCGCGAATCGACTGAACCAGAAACAGTAACTCGAGAGCTTCATTTGAAACAATGTGTGCATAGGAACTCATCACTAAGAAGAATTCGAAAAATCTTTCTGTCAACACAGGCGGCAGCCCAGAACCACATAATTCGCCGTCAAGATAGCGGAGTGCTTCAATACTCGTATATTATAAACCTTCCTCGCCAACCATGAAGTACACTGCCCACAACGAAGTGCTTTCCTCGACCTCATGAAATGACTAGCGGTAAAACTTTGCGTGTGGGCAGCGGGCTACGACAGAGTGGGTCACCGCTTCCCTCGCGGAGGTAAAGAGCTGCAGAGCAACGGAAGAAAAAATGTTACAGATGTCTGCCACTGCAACCTAGTCACAGCACCGCACTTTTTCAGAAGGTATTTCAGCCTTTTCTTTCCCGCTTCTCTCCGCAGAAAGCTCGTCATTCATCCCCGCCTTTCAGCCTTCCTACCTAAGCTATCTGAAAACAAATACAAGCACATGAACCCTCCTTCTTCATGAAGGTCGATGCCCTATATCGATTTAAAGCAAGGATTTTCCGCAATACGGCTGCAGCTGTCAGGAAGCGCGCTTCTGGATTCGCTTTACTAGGGCCATTTTTCATTCAATATAGTATAACTCTTAGGGGTAACCAGCGACAAAAAACCGTGTTCTGACTGTTTAAAGAGGGTAAAAGTAAACAAATGTTTTGCAGTTAGGTATGAAGAGAACGAAAGTGATTAGCGTGTTTGGAGACAAACGACTGATCCACAAAGACGCTCTCGCTACTTTAGTCAGCAGAAGCGTGGAAAGTTTTTCGTCTTCTACCTTGGCGGAGCGTGAGTATAGATTATCGTGTCCTTTTGACTTGAGCAAGCGAGATTTTAAATTTGTATTTCCATCGCATCCGACACACACGCCAGATATCAACTTGGCAGCAAAAAGAAATGATTTATTCAGAATAAGTACCGAAAAAATTGAACCAAACTAAAGGAACAAAACGAAAGATTGTGAAGAAAAACTGACTTTGGGGCTATACTCCTAATGCAACTCTCCCGATTAATGACTAGCACCACTTTCTCATGTGGAGACCATTCCGCAAATTATGACCGCTATCTTTGTCCTTACTGATGATCTCAAAGCTGTCAAGCAGCTGCATTGTACGTCCGCCTTGCGACGAACCAACCAAGGCCCCGTTGAGAAATCTTCTGAAAGGCATCGTTTACTGGTTTCTAACCACGAAGCAGAGGAGCAACTCAAAGTCATCGGCTTCGCCCTGACCGCCGCCGAGTCCCAAAGGATTCCGGGCGATGGTTACGGTAATGAATAGCGGTTTAGGCTAAATACTTCGCTCCCATAATTTTGGATGAGTGCGAATAAGAGTTATTTCTCTCTCTCTCAACATCGGTCACCTCGGCTACCACCAATCCCATCTGCGCATTCTATGCGAAAACCTCCATAGCCTCCAGTATGCAACAAGAAGTTCGTCCTATCGAAAGAACTATGCTAAAGCTTCTTTACTGCATTTGGCTGACCATGAGTGTAAATAAAGATATACTAATGAGAAGCAAATAGACAGTTTTAACAACCTTCTTTATTTGCCACCTTGCTGACTACGCCCACATGTTAGGGCAGGACAGAAAGATACAGTGCACTCAAGCCATGCTCGGAGGCAGGAAGAGCAGAGGCGCTGCAAAGAATGTTCGTCAGGAACTGTCAAGCTTTCCAATAAGTAAAAACAGTCTTCACCCGAAAATAAAGAATATTCCCTACACATTCAACGGCTGCTACACCGGTAGCTTGTAGCTGTCGTGAAAGCAGACGCTGAAGATGGACACCCAGGTTCGAACCCGACCGCGGCGGCTGCGTTTTTATGGAGGCAAAACGCTAAGGCGCCCGTGTGCTGTGCGATGTCAGTGCACGTTAAAGATCCCCAGGTGGTCGAAATTATTCCAGAGCCCTCCACTACGGCACCTCTTTCTTCCTTTCTTCTTTCACTCCCTCCTTTATCCCTTCCCTTACAGCGCGGTTCAGGTGTCCAATGATATGTGAGACAGATACTGCGCCATTTCCTTTCCCCAAAAACCTATTATTATTATTATTATTATTATTATTATTATTATTATTATTATTATTATTATTATTATTATTATTATTATTATTATTATTATTATTATTATTATTATTATTATTATTATTATTATTAAGATGGACACAAGGTCGTCCTATTGAAAGAATGCATAAGCATGGCCACAGCGCCACACCTAAACCACGGCAGCCAATTATTGCAGCGCATAGTTGATTTCGCTGCCAGAAGTTGCATGGCGCTGAAAGCGCGAGCGCTTTGGAATTCCTCCTTCGTAGACCTAGCTGCCGATGAGATCAGCATATAAGTCCAGTAAAAATAACAAGTGTGCCTACATATAAAGCGAAAACTAAGCAACCCGTGGGAGCGAGTGAAAATCGATGGAGCTGGACTCATCGATTGAAGCATAGATGATTCTGATGTTTACACCCACGTTGCCTTCCACCTTATCAGTCAGTCCGGTGACACACGCGGCGATTGTTGTAGTTACGAGTGACTCGTGGACCCCTTACTCAAAAGGCAGTCGCCGAGAGCGACAGAAAAATCGTTCGAAACCTTTCTCTTGTCCAAGCCAGCGATACCGACGTGTTTGTGAATTGAAGCCCGACTCCAACGCAGGCACAACTGACGACGTCTGGTTCGATAGCAGAAAACAATGCTTCACACAAAAATAACACAGAGGATAAAAAGTGCGTCTAGGGAGCAATCAACGTCGTCGAAGACGAGAGTCCTGAAGCCTTGATGTGGGGGAACGTAGGAGATGGCGTAAGGGCGTGCCCGAATGGTGAATTGCTTTCTGGCGCAAGAAACTACCGCTGCGAGCAAGCGGCGCGCTGATGTTTGCGAGCAGTCTGAAATATCGACGTCTCCCTTTTGTTTCCGATACAAAGAGTGGCGCGTCTGCCGACGTCGGTGCCACTCTAGCGCTGGCTCTCAAAGAATCGACGTGAAAGTGTATGGTAGTTCTTCCTTACTCCCTTCTTTCGATTTTTCTCCAAAAGCTCAATGAGGCAGCCTCCCCCTTTCCACCACCGCCTTTCAGACAATTTCTTGAGCAGCTATTCTCGCATTTTTGTTGTTCGACATTTTCAAATCACCTAAGGGACAAAATTTTTCCCCGTTTTGAGCGCCAAGTAGGTGCAAAAATTCTCACTTTTTTAACTTTAACGTCCAGGGAAACATGCCTTGCTGCTCTGCACAAAACTCAAGCATTGCTTACATGTGGCTTATTCTTTTAGCCAACCGCACACTACAGCATGTTATACGAGTAAAAATATGCCAGTTATTGAATGACTGGCAACAGTTATTGCCCTGCATTTGATTTTCTCAGCAGTAACAATTGTCTCTTCAAATTTACTTCACCAGCGTGTTATTCACAGATTATCTTTAAGATGCTTTAACCCGCCGGTTGATGCAGAGGTAGAAAATTATGCCTGTCTCATTCGCACACGTGGATAGCAACACAGTGGCAACTGCTCCCTGTGGGACGCACCACAGGCTATCTTCCCCATTCTTTGTCTCAGCCCTGCGCAACCACATGAAAGGAGAGTAGTTCTTATAGCTCCAGATGAATTGACCCCTCAAACCCTATTTGAAGGAACTCTCATACTCTTTTGACAAGCACAACGAATGTAGTGCTGAACTTTTTTATGACGCACTGCCCTAGACCCTAGAAGTCCATTCTTTATCATATTTTTTCATCTGAGAATGCCCAATGAGGCTGCGTGTGCTTTTATAGCTGCTGTGCATTGCTTTTGTTTACTGTGTGCCTGTGCTTGCGTGCGCCCAGCGTTGCGTGCACATCTCGCGAAATTATGCCATCATTTCGGCTGGTATTCATTCTCACCCTGTTTCTTTTTTTTTCTCTCCGGATAGGTGCCTTCATCCGAGCACCGTCCAATGATTGCAGCTTCTACCACCCACTGGTGAAAATTCAACTGCCGCCTACCAGCCTCCATCCATCCACATTCACTCTCCCAGAACGCGCAATCGCCTGAGATCCACTCAGCAGCAGAAGGAAAAAGCGACATCGAATATAAATTCAGAAACACAGTGGTGCGGCGATAAATGTTACAGTAAACTGTACAGTATTGCTAGCGCATAATTGCCGCATCACATCGTTCGCTCGCCTGTGCAACCTTTTGTTTTTCTCTTGTCCCTAGTCAAAAGTGGCAGGAGCATACTAGAGGCGTGTTACCGCACCTGAACTCTCCATTCTTCCTCAGACTAAAGGTTTCCCTCTCTACAGCTGTTAATCGTATTGCTTCTCTTCTGAGTTCTGTTCCCTTGAGAGTGCAGAAAAAAACAGCGCGCACAATTGGCCCCCCAAAAAAGATGTCAGGCTTCACGCGTTTGGAATGTGAAGGAATTTAAAAATGCTTGAAATTTCTCGAAGCATCGGCGTAACAACTTGCATTCAATTTTCTTTCGAAGTCTAGGCCAGGCTCTGGTGATGCGTTGCCGAGAACATGCTGTCATCTAATTGCACATTGAATTCACTGTTGAACAACATATTTACTACTGTGGATTTGTCCACACGTTCCTGTTTTTGATTTCTCCCGGATTCTTTTTCGAGCAAAAAAGTTTCACAGCGCCTTGCAACTGCATAACTCCGACACAGACACCAAGACCAAATTAAGCAAGCTACTTGCTCATATATTTATAATATAGTGGCTTGCGCAAGAAAGCAGCAAACATGGGTAGCGACAGAAGCTCTTTGGGAATCGCATTGCATGCGTCCCACTCCTTGCTTGTACATGGGCAGTTGTTTCTATGACGAATACAACACAAACTAGGAGCCAACACAAAATTCTCATGAAAGGGCAGCATGGCAGGCGACAATTACAAGAACGCTATTTAAGTAGCTGTCTTTGAAGAGGATATGATAAAAAAGAAAAATATTACAAAAAAATTACGATGATATATGTGCACTTCTGTTATTCTTTTATGAACTGCCCGTAGTTCCTAATAACCATAGCTGGCACAGGCGCAGGTCAGGTTAGTCAGGTTGGCTTATGTAATCGATTGCGCTACTATCCCAAGTCACACGCGTCCTTTTGCCAGCGTATCAAGCGGGTTTCATGTAGGAAGTGTTGCAGCACTTTCTCTGGTGTCCTCGTAGGACAAGCACTTGCGTAGAGGTGACACGCAAGTTATTGTTATTCCAGCGCACTTCCTTTCGATTTTTTTTCTTCAAGATTCACTTCCAATTATTTTGCTGTGCTATACGTGCTTATATGATGTGTTGGCTTGAATACTGCAGGGAATTTTGAATGCTATTTTATTGCTCTACTTAGTTATTTCTGCTAGAAGCGAGAAGGAAAATGAAAAGGCAGCACAAAGATTGTACAGTGAATAATTTCACTGTTTTCTGTTCAAAAAGTCAGACCACGAAATGGGAGTGCTTTTATCGCTTGGATAGAAATATCTTCTTTCCTCTTTCCAAAGAATTCGAAAAGCAGGAAATTCATGATTAAGTAACTTGCGCTTTAACGCTATCGCCATACACGAATTAAATGAAACCCACCAGGCACGAAAGCAGTAAGTTTTGAAACGAAATGAAAGTAAAGGTACACAAAGCATTGGCTCCACATTCCTTAAAGCACTTATTAGCTCTGACACAAGAAATGCGACAATGAAAATAGACCAGCTATTGGAAAGTCATCGAGAAGGTACTTGTTTGTATTGTTCTGTAAAATTTTGATTTGGACAACATTTAATGACAAAAGACACCTCCACGGCAAAAGGCCTAGCCGGGACTGTGATGTGGTTCAAACTGTGCGCACTGCAGAATGCCCTTTAATGCTAAAATGCGGAAGACTACTGTGTTTGAAAAAGACATCGCGCTGCAAGTGCACACACAAAAAGACGAAGAGACGAAGGACAGGCGGATAGAAAAGATATTTGGAAGTCGTCGCCTGTATTTCGTCTCCTGGTCTTTTTGTGCCTGCACTTGTAGCGTCATTTCTTTTTCGGAAATGCAAAACTAACTAGCCCGGCAACATACCTTACTTAAAGACTACTGTATTCAGAAGAGCTACTGAGAGATTTCTGAAAACAAAGGTGACGCCTAAATGCTACTAACTTCGACTAAACAAAATAGCAAAGCGCATCGCGCAGGCAGAGAACGTTAGATTCTTTTCGCGCCTCAAAGTTGTCAACATAGCCTATGGCACACTACCGCAACACACCAACAAAGCTAGAATTTCAGAGTGCAAAAGCAATTTGCACTTCATGCCATAAAAGGTATTTTCGGCGTTTACGTATCATACAGCACTCTGTATAAGCCACGGCAATGATCTAGTATCCTTGCCAAAATCTATCGGAACAGGCCTTTTACAGTGGCCGCTTTAGTCCTGCATGTAAACAAAGCAAGTCCAATGTGGTTCCTCGGCTTGTCAGCAAAGAGCAGTTCGGTGCAAGAACTAGTCAGAGAATGCTGCAAAGCAAGACAAACGAAGACGCCAGAACCAAACAAAAAAAAAATGCGAATGCTTGGAAGAGAAATGAAAATACTATTTCGTAAACCTGGTGACATTTATCTCATACGGGGTTCAGCCGCCGCGAAAGGGAGGGTGTAATGAAATCAGGCGCAGAGCGAACATTCCGCTCAAATCATTTGTGGCAGGTTGTCGGTAGCCTGGGCCCACATTGTTACAGCAGATGGTGGGGGAGAAATGGCACGGTCGTGGACGTCGTTCACAGAACTAGTCGTTAAGCCTAACGGCTGCCACCATTTGGGACTGATTAGGGCGCTCTCGGCCAGCGGCCATTTCATTCGCGAAGGGTTGAGCGCGTCTCGCGGTGCTTCACTGCAACGGAGATGAGAGATGTCAGGCGTGGTTCAGACCTGAGCAAAGAAACTTCCATCTAATTTGTTCGCCACACTGAAATGGCTTCACGTCTCGCTATAGCTAACAATCAAAGTCGTGTTCACAAGCGGTGCTTTCACGGAAGCCGTTATTTTGAGAGAGCTACAAGAGTTTAAAGGATGGAAATTCTGACGCGTCACATCAGAAAGAATTTCTATGCTTTAGTTCCTCCAATACCTCTGATTCTCAGGTCATATTTGTATTTTACAACTTTATTGTTAAAAGAGTATATATCTGATACCAGCACATAATTTCTCGTATCATTTTACTAGAAATAAAGAAGTGCTATCGAAAGTAACTTTTCCTGAATTTCCTTCGCTTTATGATTCAAGTACAGACTAATTTTTTTTTTTAATGCCCAGGCTACATTACTTGATGTTGGTGAAATTGAGCCATCGAAAACAAGTTGTAAAAGCGAATCGCCGATCAGCAATAGCATTGAGAATAACATTAGAATTTGTTTCACTTCTTTGTGTGCGTTTCCTAAAGGACAGGCAGTTTATTTCGTAGGTCTAACCAGTCCTTCCTCGCCCCACATCAAAGTCCTTATTAAAATCACTCTACATAATTTAGCGTGGACGTTACCAGTGTAAGTGTACAGTCCTGAGACCGTATACGCACCTTTTATTACACGCGCCTATACACATTAGACGGGAACGTAAACGCGCTCTGCTAACTTTTCCTTTGTTGTTTTATCAGCGGTTGCCTTTTTATACTCGGAGGAAAAAACAGGCCCTACGAGTAGTTATCTGTTTCATCTTTTCTCTTTCAATGCTTTGTACTGTTTGCAAATATATTCTGCAGAAAGCCGGGCTAATGAGCAATACTCTTAAATGAGATTCCCCCTACCATTGTTTTTCTGGGGGATGGCTATCTTGCACTCTGCTACAGTAGCACTCCCTTTATGAGATACAGCACCATAATAAACTTACAAAAACATAAAGTGGTCACATTTATCGAGAAACAAGTGGCACCTTAAATCAGGCGCGTTCGTTTTTATTTCCCTCGCAGCATTGATCCGTCCTTTTATGAATAACGCATGAGAGCCCCCCCCCCCCCCCCCTCTCTAACCCCCGCCCCCTCATCTCCTCTTGCCCTCTTCCGTGCGACTTCACAAATCACCTCTGCTACGAAGAACGGTTCCATCGTCCCAATCATGACTCTCTTGATTAAACCCGTTCCGGGTACATCAAAATCTTCTGTTTTTCTCCTCCTTTAGCTTGTTTAACTTGTTCCTTTGTGCCTCATCTGCGCTCTTCTGAATACAGTGGTTCTTATCTCGTGCTGCCTTAAGTTCCCGATGAACAGCGCGTGCGTTTGGCACGATACATTGAGGCACCACGTGCTGTCATTATTGGCGCCATTTGTGCCTGTGCTCTAGGAGGCTCTGGCCTTTTGTTCCCTGCGCTCTTTGATCGCCTGGGCTGTCTTTATCCGCAGTGAATACCCTTACAATCAATACTGATAAACGCAACGGATCGCTGAAACTGTCCTATTGTCCCACCTTTGGCATGTATATTTGTTTGTTTTTTCTTTCATTGTTCTTGTTACTTCACGTATACTATTTTTACGAGGAATGTAATACTTTCGAGCCTCCTCCCAACAGTAGTCTCATAATACTACCAAGCAAGAGCCGTTTCCCGTATTCCCAGAACTGTTATTTGCTTGAATGTTATGCGCAGATCCGCAACAAGAGTTTTGCAACAAGAGAGAGATCTGCACGACCTGTAACAAAAGTGAATACGACCGACCATTCATACTGCCCCCTTTTGTTACAGACATGCGCTTTGACCCATGCGCAACACGTCGTACCAAAGACGGTTTCTAGCTTATGACGCTTTCCAAACTTCTAAAAGCAAGCAAAGTCTACTTTCCGGCACGATTATTAGTAAAGTATCAAGAGCGAGCTACAGTCTCGCTACGTTAACGTGATTAAGGCCAACTGTCTTCCTGTTAGATTTGCTATTCGATGAAACAACAGAGTGTCGACTGCGGTAGTAAGCACGAGACGGCCGAGGTTAGTGCACGCTAATGCGGAATGAGAAAAATATACCGGGTGGTTTTTTAACTGTTTACAGATCGTAGTTTTAAACCCTGCAAGCGATACGGTTTATGGTTTATGGGCGTTTAATGTCCGAAAGCGACTCAGGCTATGAGGGAACCCGTAGTGAAGGACTCCGAAAATTTCGACCACCTGGGGTTCTTTAACGTTCACTGATGTCGGTGTGGTTTGTGCAGGTGGACTCTGCAGCAAGGTGGGCGTTATGTACGTGATAGAGCTCAGTGATTAAACAATTAGCTCAAATTACCTAATGAGCTCTATACTTTTAATTTCAATGGACAACATTATATTAAAAAATTGAAGGCTGTCGACATAGAAGCTGAGTCTAGTTTTTAAATTTTGTTTATCTGCAATGCATTTCTAAATATTTAACGTCAAAAATACTCATTTTTAGCTAGTGAGGCTGGCTTCCCGCAATGCACCTTTTTATAAAGGTGTCGCTGTGCATAGTATTGTCGGAGAAATCACGTTAACAGCTTCTATGACATAAAAATGCACGGCTTCCGTATTTTATGTATTACAAGTGCGAGCGACACCATTTTAAAAATCGCCATTGCGGGAAACCAACTTAAAGAGCTGAAAATGCGTATTATTGACATTGAATGTTTCGAAGTGCACTGCCGGAAAAGAAAATTTAAAAACTGCACTCAGCTAATCTGTTGACCGCCTGCAATTTCTTAATATAAAGTTTGCCCATAAAGTAAAAAATAAAATGTTGATTAGTTAATTATAGTTAATTAATCGCTTAGTCACTGAGATCTTTACGTACATAATATCCGACTTGCTGTACAATCCATCTGCACAGACCACACAGATGTGTCTCTCGCAGGGTTTGAAATGACGATCTATAAAAAGTAAAAAAAAAAATCCGGATACTGTGTAAGAAGGCTTGAAAAGTTCGATTGGAAAAACGTATTTTTAGCCTCCTACATATGTTAGGAGAAAGGAAGGGGGAGAAAATTAAAAAGCAAGGAGCGAGGATGCTATGTGACAGCGGCATAGCAAAGTGAGCTGTGACACGGCGTTGAAGGAATACAGACCACCTGCCCCTAAATGGTACCAGCACATATACGCCAAAAATTCTCCATGAACAGCGTATTACCTTAGCTTAGCACAGAAGCTGCAGGACCACAATAGACCACACTTGGAATGAATTATAATTGCCCTTCTGGTCCAGAGAGTAAGTTTGAGAATGGGCAAGTCTACCAGGCTAGTGAGAGACAATCCAAGTACTACTCTATATTTTGCTTATCTATGATCCACACTTAGAATGCAAAGATGTCTCCCGGGCTATACGCTTTGCACGTTAAAGCAAAATACCAAAGGGATCCAGATTGAACAGTGCAGCCGAGGTTAATATTTCAGCTAAAAAAATTGAACAAGTGCGTCATTGTGTTTGGGTATCGTATTTCCTAATGAACTACGGCCTACCCTTGCAAAAATTTCTTTGTACAGTCTATAGACTCTCCGTAGACTAAGTCTACAAAGTCTAAAGGCTTGCAATATATAAATCCTGTATAATGGTCTGTAGGCAATGCATATCATATAGGCAGTCTGTAGACAATCTAAAGATTTAAGGCCATACACTTTTAGTAGACTTCTTTCTGTACACACTCTATAGACTATGAATAGTACATAAAGAAAATATATACAGGAAGGCAATAGAACCTGTAACTCTATAGAGTACTTTTATATGGGTAATTCATTTCCTACCACATTCTGGTACAGTAACATCAAAACGCCAAGCCAAAAAGTACGAAAATAGCGCGGCAGTGATGACCGGATGCAGCACCAAAACGCTCCCACCATGCAGTTCTATTGAAAGAATGATCACGAATCGTCTGGCACCACGCTGCTGCTAACCGAGACGCGTAATTATAAAAGCACGAACAGAATATATAGCGTCGCCCTTTCTTCATTCAGTATTTTAGGAACTGCTTAGCAGGGTGACTTTTTTGGAGTTTTTTCCTCTTTTTGTGCCCCAATGGGGGCACTATTTTTGTCGTCGGCGACGCAGGGTGAGTCACCTTTGTTTCATAAATGTGAGCAGCTCTCAATAAAAATGCTAAAATTCCCATTTTTTCTCTACATCAGTAAAGTTAGCGCCTGGCATAGACCAGGCCAACAAAAAATGTAACACTAGTCTTGGACACAAGATTTACAAAAGAAAGCAATATAGATATACGCAACTTGACCTGCTCAAAGACACTGGTGTAGAAGTTGCGTGTGGAAGATTTTTCTGTCTCTCCGCTTGCGTGAATAACAGCTGGCATGAAAATAGACTGAACATAGGGTCCACTTCATGGGCACGTTTATTGTATCGTTGCGGGGAAACGTTTTTGCGAGTAGTTTAGGCCTTATGAGTCGCGCAGCGGGCCAGCTGCCTGACCAAGCTATTTTGTTCCTGATCACGTAGCCACGCGTTTTTTTTTCTAACTTTTGTATTATATGTTGAATACTTATGGATAGGAGAAAACTGTGCCGTTCATGTGTTCAATCAAGTGGCTCCTTACGTACTGAAAAGGCAAAATAATTGTTTTAGGTTATTTTCCAATATTTCCTCTTGTGGCAATCTTCTGCCGCATGTCTAAAATCCACTGCTTCTACCTTCAGACATCAAACATTTTAATAGTGCATTAACACCAGTCAGCGCACCAACCTAGTGATGATAATGAGTGAGATATTGCACCTGTGACCTCAATCAGTAATCCTTACATTCATTCAGCATGAAATTTACGTTTCAGAGGCAATTCAAAAAAGATATCCATTTGGACGCAACCATATTGCATGCCTTATTGCTCGAAGCCATTATTTGGCATTAATGCTTTGCCAATTGCTTCGGACAGATAAGCTCTATTTTTCATTCTAATGGAAGGGACAACCCATTCGCTCAAAACTGTTGAGAACGGGGTTGAAACGATGAAGCTGATTCAAATAGATTTCATGTTTCGTGTCAACCTGAACCACACCTGATGACACTGATGACACCTTGTAAGCTGCACCAAGCATTCCCTCCTCAAAAGAAACTACAATAATGCATTGCAGAACGAAACTAAACTAACCACACTTACCAAACACCACTGTGATGAAGGACCGCAGTTTGAACATCCCTAGCCTGTTGAGGGGCAGTCGGTGCGGCGAAAGCGTGCGGTCGCAATCAGTTCTTCCTCCACGCGAGGACTCATGAGTCCCCAGCACTCGCAACGGCAGCACCGTCATTGCTCCACGGATTCCATGGGTTGGCACCACCTCATCAGCGCTGCATCGTGTCATAAACAGCAAAAAAACAAAGCTGACATAATGACGTGACGTTTACAGAGCAAGGTGAGCACCATTCAAAGTGATCATAGATATTTTGGTTTGCTAATGAACACTTCGAGCATATTATGCGAGATTAATTACATTTACAGTTAACTGCAAAATTCACTTGATCGGCTTTTTTTTTATTGCGTTCATAATTAGCCCCTCGCGTTAGCGTTTCAACAGTTTTCTTAATGCCATTTTTGCAGCATCTGCCTACGGACAGGTATTAGTGGAACGAGAGAATAATTATCCTTAGCGCTAACCTCAGCGCCGCTAGGCGACGAACTACATATTTCACAAACGCCATATTACTTTCAGGTCTAGTAGGTTACCACCAAACTTGATTGTCATCGAGACTAGAATGTTTCCGGTGCCTCTTAATGATATCTAAGAGCATGAAAAAGGATAAATATTTGGCCAGTCTAAAAAAAAAGCAAACAAAATATTTCAATCAATGGTCACTATGGGAACCTCCACATCGAAAGCGCGGCAGCGAATCAAATCCGTCACAGCGAATGATGATTCTTCAGATATCCCTAGTGAGGCTCACTTAAAGGGGCCCTTTCTTCTGCACGAGGTCCACTTGTTCGATCCATAGAGAAAACAAGTGGAAGAGTCGCGTTCCACGACCGTTCAATGAAAGTTCTCTTTCGGGCCTATTTTTCAAGGCAAGTAAACAAGAGCGAAGAAGGCCGCGAATTTGTTCACCGCGCAGCACTGGCACGAACGGTGCTGTATCGAAGAAGAAAAAAAATCATAAATGCTAACTGGGGTCATCCATCGATAAGGCACGAGTGCCTGGCTACCACTAAAAGCTTTTTCCCATTTCGATTCATTGGCCAGTTGCCTGCGTCAATCCCGGTGGCATCAGCGTCAATTTGATGCATCATTTTTTTTATCCTCGTGGAATGTTTTTTCGGACATCTGTATGTTCTAGATATGCATACACTCAGGTGCAGCAGAACCACGTTTCCTGCTGCAAGGCAGCACAGTGGGTAATCCTCTAGTATTGTGATCTTGTGAACGATTTTTTGAGAAAAACGGACTGAAAGAAAAAAAAGTAAGAGTAATACACAGCTAAGGCACACACATTAAAGCAGGCAACAAAGGATCTATATAGGGAGGTCGACAGTTAGAAAGAAAGGGGAAGGCACGAGAACACAACTCTCAAAAGGAAAATCTCACATTTATTGACTAAGAAAAAGGTTTGTACTTTGGGCATTCTTCATCGCTTCCTTGCTTTCATAGGCAGCCATTTTTTACTATGGATGGATACGCGGACGCAAGTACGCTACTTTCAAAAACTGAATAAGTCAATAATAAGTGGGTTCTAATTGCAAGATTTAAAGTGAGAACTACAGAACAGTGTGACATTGCGTTTGGCTGGTTTAGAATTGAACGAATGAGATAAATAACAGCAAATTATACTAAATCATTCCAGATTAAGCGCTTTCCACTTGCGCCTTCATTCACTTTACAATAGCTTGAGGAGGCAAAGTGTGAATAAAAAGCTCTCCTTTCAATTTCAGATGAATGAAAAGGGCAAAAAGCTTAATAGTATTTCGTACGCAGGTAATAGTTGAAGCGAGGGCGAGAGCTACAGATATCATCTCTCAAGCTGAGGTACAAACCAAAAGGTACTAAATTGCTGTTCTTTAAAACGCCAATTCATCCTAACCTCCGCTATGAATACGCATTTTCGAACCGGCAAAAATAACTTGCAGTAAAAATACAAGACCCGTTTGGAGCAGAGCTGTGTGATTTATGATTGCATTGCTCTTCTAGACTACCTTTACTTGACCTAACCCCGCTATCTGCAAGTTGCCGCGCTGAATTTTTAAACGTCCTGCATTGTATAGCAACATCTTCTATTTGACTTCTAAACAGGAATTTATTCATTATATTTTTTACCCTCAAGGTTTTTGTACTACAGAGGAGTGGGAACAAGTGAAGCTAACAGCGAACACAGGAAGAACGCAAATTTAAGTGGAAGCGACGTAGATAGAAATATTAGATTAATTTTGAAAAAGCACCATAAAAAAGACTTTGCGGCCTGACCTAACACATTGCCACTCACCTGCTGACATGTTCAAGTTCAGTTCTTTCTTTCCCCCGCCCATGCAAGATTAAACTCATCACGCAGCGTTTTCCTTTCACATCGATTTCGTAGTTTCATATCCGTTATCGAAGAAATATTGTGACGGACTATAAGACGACAAAGTGGGCAGTCACGCGGCAGGGAGCGCTCGCGCTAGTCCGACCGCCATTAAATCATTCCATCGCCAGCTCTCGTGTAGTCCTGCTTTCACCTGCTTGCCGTCCCATAACAATATAATCATGTACTTTAGAGTCTGGTCAGTTCCATATGCTTCCTGCGAAAGTTTCTCTGCAATTATATCCGCGTGAACTGTGTAAATTCGTAGAGCTATAGGTTTTTTTTTTTGTCGTTGCCACCTGCATCTTCTTGTCCGGTTCTTCAGTAGCGCACTTAACGCCGCAGCATGTTCAAAAAAATGAGCAAAATTAACTAAATAAGTAAGCGAAATTCGCGCTTTTTACATTGCGTCAAAAGCCGTACAACCGTCGTAGACTGTAGTGATTCAAGAGGAAAACATCGTTCAGCAGTGATTCCTCGTTAACAGTTATATTAGTCTTCGCTTTAGTCCCGTAGTAGAGCGTTCAGCACCCACATGCTTTGGGCATCAGACAAATCGCCTCAGAACGTGAGAGAGCAACAAGAAAGAAGTGACCCAAAGCGAGTCAAGCCTGAACGAATCCAATCAGCCGGCGGAAAAGAAAACGCCGACCGCAACCAGAGCCGCTTCTCCCGTGCTCACCCTATCAGCCCGACAAGCTCGCCTAAATCGCCAAGGAGCTTTCGACCGTTAAGGATAGATGCTTTCAAATTTCCCGCAGCAGTAAGAAGCAACGGGAGATCGACGGCGACAACATTATCCCCACCAGTGGTTACCAGGAGTTCTTTGACTGCTGAGGCAGAATTTGTTCTTATCGGGCAGATTGATTAAGAGCATCGCTTTGCCTCCCAATATAGACCACTAATTAGACTCGCGCCCTTATTGTTTTCAAATTGAAATTCCTTGTTTATTTCCTTACTTTAAACTCTCACAGTCTCACCTTTCAGCGTAAAGAGGAGTGGTCACCACAACAACCGAATGAAAATAAATTGCGCGAAGCTGTGACTCATGGGAAGCGCCGCTTTGACTTCTGATGCCACGACCCCTGAATGAAAGCCTACTCTAATCAGTTCATTACTCCTGGCTTTCTTGGTTGCCTTCCCACGGGGTTCATCGAATTCCCAGAGAGGGGGCTGAAATGACGTCTCAAGTGACCTGATTTATTTTCTCAGCCAACCGCGACGCTTATACGAGTTGACTTGGCCCTTTGCCCATGGTCTTCTCTTATTTTCGTCTTCCTTGTGACTCACACCTCTTGCAGAGAAGCCCTTTTCATTTATTTTTAAAAACTTTACGTTGAAATTTTTCATATTATTTTTTTTTCGTTAGCACCGCTTAGTTTCGGTTTCTGCCATAAATTTCTACGACAAAAGTACCAAAAAAAACTAAATATTTATTGAAGCTCCAACATTCACTTTCTTCTCAATGCTACCAAAAGTCCAGCTGAAATCCTAAATCAAAATTACCCCTAGATTAAGAACGAAATCGTAGAGTGCCATCCGTTGACAGACTTCAAAACAATGCTCGTACATTGCGGTTGGACCACAGAAGGGGGGCGAGGGTGTTTTCCACATGAACATGAAAAACCGGTGTTTCAATCCTTTGATGCCCAAATTATGAAAAAACTTAAACTGAAATCTTTGCATTCACATTAAGCTATCTAATGTACCCACATTCAAAATATTTTTTTAATTTGTTAGCGGCGCTAAAATTTGAGAAATCGGTATGTCGTAAATTTGCACTTGGTTCCTTTCCTGCTGCTAGACCGAGACCAAATGGAAGGTTTCGCGCCAATCGGAAAGGCGCAGGGACAACATAATTTTTTGTCGATCAGTTGAATTCTTTTTTTCTATGTAAAACCTCTCAGAAAATTATAGACGAGAAATTGTTCGACAGAGACTGCACGTCGCACACTCCCGCCCCTTTTTTCCCGCCGCTTGCGCATAGCGGTGCGAAACATATCGTTCATAAAGTGTTCAGTACTGATAACATGTTAACATCAAACATTGCGTGTAAGCTCTATGTTAGGTTACTTTAGAGTTACTCAGTCTACAGTAAACACCAAATTCAAAGCTAGAGTTGACATCGTAGTGACATCACTCCCAGTGATCTAAAATTTTTTCTATAGAAGACGAGAATAATCATAGTGTGTCCATAAGGAATTTCTTTATAGTATATTTTTCACGGGGGAAAAAATAACTGAGAAAATTGCTGGAAACTTAACGTAACAACCCGCTTTTCTAACTCAAGCAATAAAAGAAAGCGCATCACGAGGTTAAAAGGAGGACAATCTGAATGTTGTTTTTATGAGCAAATTACTAACCCGCTACTTCAACAACAAGTTCCGCTCATGGTTTCGAAAAGCAATCCCTTTAAATTCACCCGCGACCACTGCAGCAAATCAACGTACAAAATTCAATGAACGTCTTACCTGCTCATAGCCTACCTTCCGTAGAAGCCGGCATCGAGATATGCATCGCAGGAACGATCACTAACAAACATGACTTCAAACGCACGTATTGTAGTTTACCATAGAGAAAAAAGTTGCTGTGTACCAATGCTGGCTCTAGGAAGACGTGTCCAAAAATCTCGTCCCTCCTCAATAAACATGGACCGAAGAACACAGAATGTCAGCGAAAAAAAGTTTGGGTTTGGATCTTCCGCTTCACGAACCAAAAGCCACCGACACCAAAGAAGTTGTTCCTACATCTCCATGACCTCTTTAACCACATTGGCCTATAAAATTAATAAGCACGCTGAAGGAACAGAAAAAGGGTTCAGTTCACGTCGTCTCCCATCCGCTCAATTCGTCACCAAACATCACGTTATACTCAGTGTCTCCGGCTAGGCTGATAGCGTCAACAGCGCACGTGGTCACAGAGGAGGTTGTCTCAAAACCGGCACAAATTCACACATTCTCCCCGGATTGCGGGAGTATCTCCGGATAGGATTGTCTCGGTTACTCACGCAGCAGTCTAACTGCACGGCAGCCACAACACACTCGAATGCGCCGATGACTCATTTCTCATTCGGTTCAATCATAGCGCGGTCGAAGACGAGCACAAAGCAGTGGTTCCGCACCGTGTACTCTCCGCGCACCGACTGGGACGCAGGCGCGAGCCGCCTTTGATGCCGTCCGCCGGCAGCGCTAGGGAAAGCACTCCCGGAAAGCCCGAGAGCGAAAACCGCCGCCAGGGGAAGAAGGAGCACTGGCAGTCGGGGTGGCTTCCCAGCTCCCTTCGCTCCCTCTTCCCACCTCGAACGCGAAGGCCGATTGAGGCGAAGTAGGTGTTTTTTTTCAGGAGGCTCTTTATTTCGCGTGCGGAAATTTCATTACCTGTACTTTTGTACTTTACACGCATGCTCAGTTACCTCTCGGGATTATTCTTGCATTTCAAGAATGACCATAATTTTGGACATATTGAGTAACTAATGCATACGGGGAGAAAAAAAACGTCTACTGAATGCCATTTACCCAATAATATCTAGTTGTAAAAAGCGACAGTGAAGAAATCAACAGCGCAGTTTCGGTTTATAATTCTAAAACAGAAACAGGTTTACACGCTCAAGCAAAAAAATAAAACTAAATAAATTATTACGGAACAGACCAATATTCGTTTATTGTAGACTATTGCAGAGTCCCTACCGTACTTTTAGCGCTGTATGGCTCTCATTCTTATCATCTATGTATCCTTCATTATTACAGAGGCTTTATTCATGTACACCACCCCGTACTCATTTCATTCTTTAACTTTAACTTCTCTCTATTATCCTTTGTATCCTTTCCTCATCTCATTCCCAACGGGGTCTTTCGTGCACATCCGAATTATTTTCGGTTTTCTTTTTCAGTGAATTACTTTTACCGGCTGTCACTTCCTTGTAGGTTTCGGCATACAATCTTTTTTCGAACAGTTTCCTGACAGCCGTCGAATTTTCATCCTTGAACTCAGCTGAGGAGGGGAAAGATCCGCCCGTTCTCGCTTCAGGCAGACAAGCCTGTTGGAAACCATGGTTTTGAAGCCCCGTGAGTATTTCTTACCCCGCAACGAAAGATAAAAGGATGGAAAGGAAAAGAGGCGAACGAAGAGCTGTATGCAGCACCGCACCCGACGACGCCGTTGAGCCGCACTTCAATTCTCGTGATCAACTGCGCGAAACATGCTTACCTTTTCTTTTTCATTTTGGCTTCTCTTACTTTTGCCTACGTGCTCGGCATAAGTGTTTTACATTCGTTCTATTTTATTTATTTTTCCCTTCATATAAATTGGCTGGGCAGCACTCTCTTGGGAACAGAACCTACTAACGGCGAAATTATGCCTCTGAATTTTACTTCTATTCTAAGGTATTTTCTTGCTTGCGTTTATTATTCTGTTTCGGAATAGAAGAGCGAGGAAGGTAATATTCGGGACCACAGCAAAGTGGAAGTTCCTGATGCTGTTGAAGTAGAAACGGGACGAGAAACGTACTTATTATCGCGCCGACAGGTTCGTCTTGTTGTAAACTACTATACATTAGTTTGTTTTATTCGGCTTATTAAGTTAAGTGTATCTTTGACAGAAAACGGACAACCGCTACATTAAATAACGAAATGTTCAGCGATAAAGCGCATTGTTCGACCGGTCGTTTTAAGAGGGGGTCATAATAGTCTTCATACTCTGGTTATGAGGGTGTTACAAGGAAACTGTGCATGATTTTTCTTCATTATATCTTCCCCATTATTTTCTAATTTTTCATCGATGTGACTAAGATGGCTGTAATTGCAGAATGCTTCGGTCTTTGTTTCCGGCAAGGACTCGAGATGTAAAAGTACCGCAACACTTGGAACGATTTCAGTTGATGCCAATTATTCTCTGTAATTGTTAACGTTTCCAAGGAAATAAGTATCTCAGGGTAGCCTGGAAGAATTGAAAGCGAACAACGCGTTCTAGGTTGTTCTTGCACTCGCAGTTTTTACGCAAAGTACAGTCATAGTAATACAAACTGCGCATTTTCTTCGCAGAAGCACTTTTTGCGGCCTTCCTCTGCTTACCTTCAGTAAATACAAATATGATTCTATTTCGAAATGTCCAGACATCCACACAACGGTTGCCTGGACTTTCCAACCGGTACTTCTTAAACTTAACTTCAAAATGCACATTACGGCTGAGGCTTGCAGTTTCTTGCAAGAAGGAGAAATGGCATCTCCTTCCTAAACATAATTCAGCTTCAAATCCCCTCTATTTGGACATCGCAACGGTGTGCCGGAGATAAAACGACCGTAGCAAACGTTGTTCTTATACGAAGCAGCACTCTCTAGTGGGGTATTAATTTAGGGTGAGCACGGAAGACGCTCAGTTTGTTTTCGGTATCGTCCTGCACTCTTTTGAATGGCCGATCCGAGAAACATGGTGTGCACATCCCATTTGCGGTATTCCATGCAGTGCAATAAATTAATGCAGCATTGAATAAAAAATAACGCTTTAAGTGTATTCATCACCAATAAATTTGCTAGCATAACCATCGGAGAGTGTCCATGCATATGTACGGTTTTGTTTTGTGGTCCACGAATCAAAAATATCCGCCAGCATAAGTCACGGTGACGAATTCAAGTATTGGAACTACCGTCGTCTGATCCGTCGTCTGACGGAATCCTACATTACACTATTTACAGTCGTTTTGTTGTTGCTTCTTGCATAATGTAAAAAATCCTATTCATTACTTTCCTTTCGCTGATCAGTTAATAAAGGGGAGTGTTTCCCGAAGTAACAAATATGGTGCGGGCGCCATACGCATCGGTATCCTGTTTAGTGATCGACTGCTTGGATATTAAAAATATCATATGAAAACATGTGCCATTGATTTTCCTTTTTTAACAACCCCCCCAACCCCATCTTGATGGATATGAAATAGGCCCCATCTCCAATAGATGGACGCCAAGCGACTTGTCCATTCGAGAACAGCATGATTGCCCTGTTAATTTTTTGTTGTGCCGTGCTCCCGAATGATCTTTCTATAATCGCATAGGCTTTAAGTGAAAAAAATATTCTACATACTTTAATCACGCACCTCTAGTTCCTCTATTACACCAACAGGGGCACTTAGGTATTAATTAATTAATAGATAAAAATAAACAAATAAATAATTATGCGCCGGACCTGGTTCAGAAACGCCTGTATCTTCGCGGAGGCTTAGGATTATCAATGTATGTGAGAATGAGAACCGTGAAGAATAGTGCAAGAGCTTTCACCGCAAATCCGGGGCGTAATTTAAGGTTAACTGAAAGCACACAGCTCTTGTAGCCTATAAATCTGACCCACTCTCTCTTTTAGCCACGGTGCAGCACGGGCTTGCGCTCTGGAAGGCTTCGCCCGAGGGAATGACCTATATCGACTCGACCTCGTCCTTCCCACGTCATCCCTAAATGTCCGTGTCCTTTTTCTCTCTGTAGCTTCTAGGCTTTCTGTTTTACGGCCGCCATCCACCGCCACGAAACCAGAGGCGAAATCCTCAGTACGACGCCCGCTGGGACGACTCCCGATTGGCTTCTTTTTTCATCTTTCTTTTTTATTCCAATGCCAGAAACACAGCCTCCAACAATGCTCCGCTCCATTTTCGTATGAAAAGCACTGCTGCCGTTACTTCCTGAGGAAAATGTCGCCCGCGATCGTAGCGATGCTGCTTGTAACGTGCGTGCGTGAGAGTTCAAAAACAAACACTTTGCCGAGGAATGTGCAACGGTAATTTATCCGTGCAGTGCAATTTTGCTTTTCTGTGCATTTTGTGTGTTCCAAACTTCTCAAATAAATTACACCTTACATGAAGATGGCAGTGAATGATTATTTTTTTTTTACCAGGCTCACGAAAAACTGTGTCCTGCAAGGTATTTCATTTTCGCACTTAAGTTGAATGCTCCTGCTTTTTGTACTGACACTTAATGACAAAAATGTCGATGATAAAAATGCTGTAGTTAGAATTTGCCTTTCTTTGGACGAGGAGGAGGAGGATGAGGAGGAGAAGAGGAGGAGAAGAGGAGGAGGAGGAGGAGGAGGAGGAGGAGGAGGAGGAGGAGGAGGAGGAGGAGGAGGATGAAGAGAGAGGGTATGGTGGGGAAGGGGGCACAGAGTTGTCGCCTTAAGCTTTCGTAAGCGGCATCACTAAACCATGATAAAAGAATTTCGCAAGCCCCAAAATGGTCATCCT
Organism: Amblyomma americanum; assembly: GCF_052857255.1. Lineage (NCBI taxonomy): Eukaryota > Metazoa > Arthropoda > Arachnida > Ixodida > Ixodidae > Amblyomma > Amblyomma americanum. The sequence continues at coordinate 168,001,587 of NC_135500.1, read as the reverse complement.
AATTTGATGCATGCCCTTTTTCTGGTTTCTTTTTAAACGGGCTCTAAATTCCAAGTTGTTCATTTCAGTTGCTGCTGCATTGTTGGAAGATATTAAAACACTAAATCACAACACCACGTCATCAAAAAAGGAATGTCGTGAAGCAAGCGTGCTCTTCCACACGACTTCGCATGGCCTAAGTAAAAAAGCCATTCCCCAGTATTGCTGAATACTGGGGGAGTTATTAAGTATTCACGTTGGAAGCCAGAAAAATAGGCGATAGACAAGAGAAAGAAGCGCATAGGGCAAGTGGGCACAAACAACCGAAGGTTTAGTTGTCTTATTTCTATTAGACATGCTTGATAACTGGCTCTGCGCGCACAGCTAGAAACTACAGAGTAACCGAAAAATTCAAATTCATAATTAAGTTAGTACCAGCGTGCCTTGCGCTCTTTCTTCCCTGTTGAACCGTTCATTTAGCTGGCTTCTATCATCTATATTCTATCACATATTCTCGCAACCGCTTTAATATAAGTTTCGCAAGGCGTCAACTTGCGTAAAGACGAAATTATTCCAGTTCATTTGTGTTCTCAGAGACGCCCTGTTCGACTATATATTTGAGCGAGCCGCAGAAATCAAGTGAGTTACCGAAAGGGATACAAATCACTGATTGAAGTTTAATGACTAAGCACGTTCCTATGAAGAACGAATAGCCCGCATATTATCTCATAAGTAAACCAGATACTATCGCTTCTCTTTACTCAGTTTTACAACAGGTCAGCTTATTTGTGCAGCTCTGCTAATTGTGCGCTTCAGGCATAACCGTCAGCTGCCCCTACAAAAACCTCAGACCGATTTAACGGATAGTCTGGCCTACTTTTACCTTCATGGCAAAGGAATGCATTTCTTCCAACATAACGTACGGGCAGAAGGTTTTATTACCCCCTCCATATTGTGATTTAGACCAATGCCTGAAAGCACACTCCACCTTGAGAGCAAAGCCTGTCTTTTCGAGGCTAAAGGAGCCATAAACCTGCTGCCTAGTGGTCCGAGTCCCTCAGTGGGAGCAGTATAGCCTTGCTCCCTTAGAGCATCGTAAAAACAGGAGTGGTGTGCACCGACCTGCATTAGCAGTTCATGACAGCGCTGAGGCCTCTGGAATTTCGCGGTGCCAAGCCGAGGCCTCTTCTCTCAGGCGGCTCTTAGGCCTAGAGATGCCTCCTGGAATGGCTTGCGCGAACTCTTAATGGTCGTCGAGCAGAGACCGGTGGTACCGCTAGCCTCATTAGCTCGAAGCCCATCACCTGAGTGGGCTGTGGTCGGGCGCAGCTCCTTGCTTAAAGAGGAATTGCAGGTCTACAGTAGCACCGTAGTCTGTTCTCGTTACAGTGTTCTTTTTTCGTATATTGCGGCAACACGATTCTCTAATGTGACATGCTTTGTTCACTACACAATAAAATAAAGAGAAGTTAGTTCTATGGAAACGGCGACGCTTTCGAAACCAACGAAGTTTGGTCATACTTTACACCACAAAAGCAACTACGGTTCGCCCCGTCCTTGTCGCACTGTTGAGGCAATATGAACATTCCGTGCTTCTAATCAGTCGAGTGCTAGTATGCTAGTTTTCTTTCTCCAAACTACATAGCGATATTTCTGTCCTATAAAGAGTTCGCCCATAATGTGCCGAGGGGTTTATATATATATATATATATATATATATATATATATATATATATATATATATATATATATATATATATATATATATATATATATATATATATATATATATATATATATATATATATATATATATACCTCAAAGGTTTGATGGCAGTGGGCATTACATGCAACTGTTAGAACTAAGGGCAAATTTTCGTCAAAACAGAGACAAAACGCGTCAAATGTCACCACTGACCTCAATTTGGCTATCAAAATTACAGTGTGTTTTACACCAGTTCTTGCATCTCAGAAAGCTTCCGCCTTCCTAGTAATTTCAGACAATGAAAAACCAAATAAAAAGAAGCGCGGCCGCTTTTCGTCATTGTAACCTCAACTACTCCTATTCTGCCACTGCGACCTAATTTCATGTCCTTCCTTTAGCATATTCCATCCTCAACTAGCTTTTTATTGCTGTTCTTTCTTTTACCTTCTCCTGGACAGTTGAGGGGCCCCCTGTATAGCCAGGTAGTTATAAAGCATCGACTTTTCTTCTTGCATTTGCTCTTTAACTGCCACTACAACTCGCCCTATTAAGTCGCTTTAATGATTCTTCTCTACAGTGCAGCCATTCTGATTGAGATCGAACAGCAACAGCACGCGTTTTCATGCTGTAAGCGAGAAAAACCATAAGAATTTGCATAATCAACGAAATTCTGAAAGTGTTTCAGCAATCGAGTACTTCGGCGGGATACTGCAGTTGGTACAAGAGTGTACAAGTTCGCTTTTCGATCATGAAGGTTATCTCGCCTCTCACAGCATACGTACTGCCGCACTACTTAAATTAGTTATATTATGAGGCGGAAAAAGAGAAATTTTGCAGAAGTAAGCCAAACAGACCACAAACACATTCATTCTACTTTGTACATCGTTTATTGAGCCACTGAGAAGCTTATTTGTTTCTGCAGCCTGGCACACTCGTTAGGAACTTTCGAAATTAGTGACGTACAACCTAGTAACATCAGTCCGATCCATGGCCCTATTTCAGTTCAGTGAAGCTAACCTTTCAGCTTCCTTCTAAAAACGAAAAGTGTGTCTTTAGCAGCTGTACAGAAAGAAAGCAATGCGCAGGCAATCAAATGATGTGATGGTCCCAATGACCGTTAGCAGTATTGGATGTACTACAATTCGCTTTTACAATGCTCGTCTTCGCAACGCGTTTTTAAATTTAAAATCCCCTCTGCCTCTTCGTTCTGCTTCCGAATAGGCCTTTGATGGTTTGAAATGTGCAGGTGGTGAGCCTCGGCATGCTTTCCCTATCGCTTTTTCTTTCCACTGCTGAGTGGGTTTCCCATGGGTAGAGGCATCTGGACAATGGAAGTCCTCTGAAAGGTTAAAAGACTGCAGACACCAAATTTTTGCTTAATGTTTTCCGCTTTCTAACGATGCGTTATACATCAAAATACGTGGATCACAGTGTGGTATTTGGCTACGGCCGCTAAAACATTTACAGTTCAATTTCCTCTTGACGCTGTTTCGGTTTCATAACTAAGGGATGACTGTGATGTGTACTTCATACTTAAGTCACGGAAGGAACAAAAAAGATGCAAATATTACTACTGACAGGTTTTTTGTTGTCAGGGTTCATATTGCAGGTTTTTCCTTGCCTCACATGACCTGAGTATGAACTACATTTCACAGCCAACATTCAGTTGATGAACCGAACCCGAAAGCAACGTCAAGAAGAAATCCAATTATACATTACTTAGCGACCGCAGGCGAGTACCGCGAGGTGATACATGTAATCTAATGTCTAACTTGAATAAAAAAATCATGGAACAAAAGTTAGGTGTCTATAATCCTTTATGTAGTTAGTGATGGGGAAGCGAATTCAGGATCATTGATGAGAGTTCCTGCACTCATCGGAGAATGCTCGCCCTGGAGGGTGTTTCCGGAGGCTGGAGGTGCCACACACGCACGCACACAGACCACTGGTTTTTGTATGAAGGAAGACTACACTGCTAAAACAACATAACGAATGCGGTGATCGGAATCTCGAAGTGTGCAGACGGTCATATTGTTAAATGTTTTTTTTTACCACCTCTGGAAATTTTGTGACAATGTTATAATTTTCATATTCCGTAACACTTGTCAAAACTCAGCCTTTCAACTGTTTTGGCACCTAATCCTTGTTTTGAGAGACGCTAATTTGCACCTGGCATACTGCCCAATATCTGCAAACTTCGTTTGCTTTACACGGACCAACTCTCTTAGTTGATAAGCGCGCCAGCTCTCGCAATAATTTAGTGTTTTGCTCAAACAATCGCAGATTTTACAATTCTTTTTCATCACGAGGTGTATACTGAGTAACCACGCACACTGTCACTAGACAGACTAACGAATAACGCTGAAATACAATTTTAACATATAGGGTCGCGTTTGCAAAACACAGTGTAACAGTGAATGGGCTCATGGAGCGAAAGACAGATGGCGGCATCGGTTTTTTAACCCTTCTTACCTTCATTACAGGTTTTTGCTCGCCAAGGGTGTAATTATGCGACGTGGCGTGACGCAATGCGGGATAAATAAGAAATTGTGCCAGCCGGGCCCTTTCCTCTTTAATTTAAGCCTCTGGCTGCAACGGCGCATGAAAGAATCGACAATTTTGAGCATGGGCTTGAACCTTCATTCGTTTTCATGTTGCTTTTGCACAACCAAATTTCCTAACATTGCGATTGAAAAGCGAGCTGTTTTCTGGCTTGTTTCTCGCCGTCGATGGAAGGAGAAAAGTATCGCTCTGTCTGCTAATTTAATTCGGGGACGCTAGTTGTTTGCTGCGCATCCCTCCACAAACTAGGCAGATAACGGGAACCAATGGAAATATTTCCATTGAAACCACTGCTTTCCTGAGGTTCGCTAAATAAACACAATATCGGGCGTTGCGTTGAAACCACTCAGCGCTGTACTAGTGTTAAGGTTCGTCAGGAAAGAGTTGAGCAAACGAAGCCATACAATTTCCCCACGGAAGATGATCTTGTTCTTTATTAATGCGTTAGCATTAGAACCCCCACCGTGAAGAAAAGTGTCCGGCGTGAGCCGGCAGCGTTGTGTTGTGCACACTCGCCTCCTTCCACGGTTGGTACACGACCGAGCCACCTCCCAAGGTTTGGAGGCGGAAAAATGTGGAGGGAGAGACCCACCCACTTGTAGGTGGCAGGAGGGAGAGACCAGAAGATAGATGCCACAGGAAGAACCCAAAATGCGACTGTGTAAAATTGACAAATACTAACTATTACAACGAATGACTCAGCAAAGAGCAAAAAAGTTGTGGCGCAGTTTACTTAGAAAAGGAGAATGAGAAAATTTTAATGAAACAGTTCCGCAAAGCACCTAAGCGAGCAGAGAAATGGTTGACAAAGTACACAAAAAAACTTCAAGAAAAGATAAGAAGCAGAAGGACCCAATAAAAACAAGGAGAAAATTAGAGGACGCTTAAGCTCCGCCTTTAGGAGTGCAACGTGACAGCGTGTTTCAGCGCTCCCAGGGAGTCCACGGAATGCCATCACCCGTTCGGCGCAACGCCTTGCCCGTTGAAAACACATTTCAACGCATTTTTCATTTTAATCCAATTGTTTTGATTACTGAATTGATCAATTACGTACTCTATATTTTCTTAATTATCCTCATCAAGCATTGCACTTTTCATTCGGAGCATTGTGGCACCTTTGAACCACCTTTTCTCATTTTTTTCTTTTCTTTTAAAAAATGAATTATTTACAATGATTTCATTAACTCGTCATCGCCTATTTCACTCCAATCAATCTTCAATCACTCACTCACTCTTTAATGATATTTAGGCACCCCCGTAATTTCTTTTCTTTTTCTGCAAAGGAATGTTTGTTTTTTCGTGATTCCCTTAGATGCGTATAAGTTTTTGTTGCCTCGAAGAGAATTATGTGTAAAGGCGTCTGTGACAGCAGTGGCGATTGCTACAGTACTGTAGCAAGAACCGCGCTAGTACAAACGTCACCTTCCACCTGCCACGCCAGTATTGAACATTTCCTCAAACAAGTGCATTTACGCTTGTTAAAGGCCTCGCTTATATTACTGAAATTCACGACCCGTGCAGTTTTCATCACAGGAATCTCCCATGAAATGCTCAGCATTAAGCCTAAAGAAGATTACCCAGAAATAGCTATTCAACATGCCTCCTGTCTCTGTTTCGAAATCAAACTTGTCAGACAAACTTATAGGCTGCCTTCTCTTTCGTTACTTACGTTAAATCTGGATTCTAGTTATCTATTACCCAACTGGTACATTATGGATCATATACTGAACAACTTATTATGTTTCCGTATTATGTTTCCTCACCTAGGCTGGAGCGCGGAATTCATCATCCGCACATTTTGCGGAAACACACTGTTCGTTCTTTAAACGCTCACCAGCGTTTACGGGCTTCTCCTAATGTCACTTTCACAAATTATCAGTTCACATGATGTGCCACAGTAGCAGGGGGAGCTGGCAATTTCCATGGTATCTTTCACACAGAGAGCGCCGAGCTCTCCATGAAAGGAGTAACCGATTGCAAAAGCAAGAACAAAAAATGTACATGCAGGAGGATGCTAAAACAACGCAAGATGCTTCTTGTTGCTGTGAATTTGGAAAATATCAACGCTATAAAAGTACTACTGATCACGATTTAGAACAACGCCAGACGCTCTCTGTCGTACTGCGCGCAATGTACGCAGACAGATTTTTTTTTTCATGACTAAGGCAGGAAAAGAGTGGCTTGTTGTTACGAAGTAATATGCCGACTATCAGAGCACATACTTGTTCCTTTCGCGCTGACTCATACGATATATTGTGCAGTGCGTCATATCCAATATCGGTGGCCGCCTTCATTACGGAGGATCAATAAACTCACTCGACAGAATCAACATTGTTCTGTATTACTCCTGAGGAACTGATTTTGCTGTTTTATCGGCCACTTGCACTGCTGTGGCCCTCCGGAAATAACTGATCTTAGTTTGACCATAACGCAAGCGCAGCCCTAATTATTGCCGTTGAATACCCAGCCAGGATAACAAAGTACCTCAATGAACAAAGCGCGGCTCGCTTAACAATCTAGTGATCGACAAACCGATGGTCATCCTCGCGGACTACACATAAAGCAACCTGCAATATTGCTGTAATGAGTGAACAAAACAAAAAAACGATCTTGGCCTTTAGAACTGAATGAACAAAACTTCAACGCAACTGGCAACATTAAAAAGAAGGAAGTGCTGCCCTATGTTAGCTGACCTATGGGAGAGCAATTCTTTCAGCGCTCTGACAGAACACTGTGTTCAGAAACATCACAAAAATTAAGGGGATATTCAGGCCGCAAACCTCTTTACTGACACGCCCTTTCTGCCTTGCTCCCTTCAGGGAATCAGCGCTGAATCATTTTTCAGGAACTTGCCATGGACCTAGGGAGCGAGCGACCGACATCTCCGCAGCCAGGGCTACCACCCACACCGCCCGCCCGGCACACGCATATGAAAACACGGCCCCTACAGCTGAGCCGTGCCAGCATTCATTAACAAAACCACCCTGTACTTTTTGCTTTCATTTATACCAAAGGACGAATCTTCTAAATAAAAAAAGAACCCGACAGAGGCTGCAGAGTGATTATGCCATAGGTGTCAGGTAGTGAGGCAGTCTTCCCATTTCTCATAGGAATGTTAGGCCTCGCTGTGGAAAGTCGCGAGGAGGTTTATGTTCGATATAATGCGCACAGCTCACAACTAGGCTGGCTCGAGCACGCATTTATTTACCGTTTAATTAGGTAACAGGCTCGAAACCACAGTTCTTATTCACATTACGGCTTCTTATTCACATTCGTGGCTTCTTGCTTAGGATAACTGTTTTTCTGCTAATGTTTTCGTATTTCGGTGCTATTATTCTTTTTGCGTATAACTTTGCTCCCAGCTTATCTGCCTTAGATTAGAGCCCAAGCCGCTTTCTGGCACTGTGTGAGAAGGCAAGTGAGAACGTGTATGGCGAAAGATACGCCTACACCGCTAAGAGTGTCCACTTTGCTTTTTTTATTTCGTTATTTCGTGGAAGCGAAAGGCTTTACTGGAAAATCAAATTACAGGTCTCTTCTACTTTGTGTGTTGAAGTGTTTTATCTGTGAGCACGTGGAAAGGATTTAAAACGAAATGAATTTGTCAGCGCAACAAAGTCTGACGGATTAGATTTCGTGATTAAACTGGCCTAGTGCCTTTTCTTGCAAGTGGAACTAAAACTAAAAACAAGAACATTACAAAGTTAGAACTTCACTGCAGTGCGTGGGTGAGGCTTGTGATGGCTCGAAAGGCGAGGGCTGAAATCGCACGTGGCATTTAAAGTTATTACGCCTTGAGCCGCTCTTCTGAGAGCAGTGGCCTTTGCGGCTCATTTTATATTTCTTTCTTTGCAGCCCTGATTCGGTTTGCTGGTTTTTAACCTTTTCTTCACGTACCAAAAGTCTTCTCTCGTGCCAAAAAGACGCTTTAGCTTTACAAATTCGATCGTGATTCATGAAAAATATCACTGAATTTTTCACATCGGTTCACATGATTGTGGCAGGTTGTTTTTCTTATAAAAAGATGTTAGTAAGCGGCAAAAAACAAGGTTTATATAAGCAGATGAAATGAACGCCGGCGCAACAAGGACACTAACAAAAAAGGAACACCACATGCGCACATGGACGCCACAAGCGCACATGGACACCGCATGTCCCTTTCTTGTTAGTGTCCTTGTTGCGCCGCCGTTAATTTCATCATGCACCAGCTCGCCTCTCAGGCCGTTATTCTCTATATCAGCGTTAATATTTTATTATTTTGGCTTGGAAACTTGGAAGTTAGAACCTTTTAATTAAGTTCTTTGTTGCTTTTTCTTTGGTCTAGAAAGAGAAAATGAAATGGCCGTGGCCGTCGCATTTCGATAGGGGTGAAAGGCTAGAGGCCCGTGTACTGAGATTCTCAGGTGGTCGAACTTAACCGGAGCTCTCCACTGCGGCATCCCTCACTTTCTGAGTTGTTTTCTGATGTTAAACTTCATAAAACTAAAAACTAGAAAATGTTAAAATCCTGCGCAGTACAACTTCTACAGGGTCTGGAGTTGAAAATGAAGATGTAACAGAAAGTTTTTCTTTCTAATAATAAGGTAGGTGTATCAAAAACAAGCACTGCTGGTTTTTGGTTGTTCGGTTGAACAGTCACTACTTTCTCTACAACCAACCATGGCATGTATCTGTGTGTCATCAAGCGGCCGTTTGACGCACACAGCAAGCCGATTACCACCACTTCAGATAATCTTATGCATGTTATTCTTCTATATATACTGGACACTGGAAGACCTCAATGCGGCACTAGTTTATCCGACAACATTCGTACCTAAATTTTGTGGAACTGTTTGTCGTACACCGTTCCAGATGGTGTCATACTCTTTCTCGTTTCATATAGTTAACATGTGCTAGCCAAGTTGAAGGCTAGCTTGCGACAAGGATTCGATCCCACGACATACGCATCTTCAATTGTGTGCCTTCAAAGGCTTCCGTTCCAAAATTATTGGTTTGGTTTATGGCGTTTTAACGTCCCAAATCGACTCAGGCTATAACGGACGCCGTAGTGAACGGTGCCGGAAATTTCCACCACCTGGGGTTCTTTAAAGTGCACTGGCATCGCACAGTACACAGGCCTTAGAGTATCGCCTACATCGAAATCCGACCGCCGCGGCCAGGATCAAACCCGCGTCTTTCGGGTCAGCAGCCGCGCGCCATAACTTCGAACCCACCACAGTGGCTGGTTCCAAAATTGTGATGCAACCGTTCGTCGTACAGCGTTCCGGATGGTCTCATACGATATATATATTATATATATATATATATATATATATATATATATATATATATATATATATATATAATATATATATATATATATATATATATATATATATATATATATATATATATATATATATATATATATATATATATATATATATATATAATATATATATATATATATATATATATATATATATATATATATATATATATATATATATATATATATATATATATATATATATATATTGTTACGGTGTGGGATGCCACGGGGTGCCCACGGGCCCGCCCAGAGAAATATAGCAGCAGTACGGAGGAGAGCCGGCGAAGCACGACCGGCGGCGGCCAAGCTTTCTCGTTCTATCTCCCTCGTGCGAGAGCCGCGCGCTCGCCGCTCGCGCTCGCTCGCCGCCTCTTCTTTTATTCCCGTATCACCTTTCCACCGGGGGGGGGGGGGGGGGGGGGGGGGCGGAGAAGTCACGCCGTGCTTTGATGCAGGGTTTCCTGGGGCGATGCAATGTGGGCTCGCAGATAGGAAACGGTCACACTCTTCGTTGAATTCGAAGTGTGTGAGCTGGGCGAAGGTGTCTGCAGTCACCGAAGAAGGTCCCACACCGGTTAGGCTAACTTCAGGGAGTTGTATGCATATTGAGCGGCGATCCGTTTATGGGACTGCATTGCGTGGGGAAGGCAAGGAGCCAGCAGGCGACGACGGCACTGATGAGGACCCGGTAGCTAAGTCGGAGTCACCGCAGGCGCCGTAGACATATCGCTTCATGTTTGAAACATGCTCTGGGAAAATGTGGTGCACACCGCATGGTCGATGCTCTGGCAGGTCTTCGAGGCGGTATGTCACGGGGCCGAGTCGGGCAACGACACGGTAAGGGCCGCGGTATCGGGGCAAGAGCTTTGCGGCACGGCCAGTCGCACGGATGGTGCGGCGAACGAGGACCAATTCACCGGGCCCGAAGGGGGGATGTGGTGGTGCTGCCGCGTTGGCCGCTTGCACACACGCGTGAGCCGTGAGGAGGTTGCGCTGGGCGTCGAGGCGGGCGGAATGAAGTCGTTGAGCAGATTCAGTTGGTGACGCAGTGGGATGGGGAAGGCCCAACTGCGCGTCGAGAGGGATGGAGGGCGTTCTGCCATAGACGACTGAGAACGGCGTCACATGCGTTGTTTCTTGCGCTGCAGTGTTGACTGCAAAAGCTGCAGCAGAAACAAAACGATCCCAGTTTGTGTGGGACGGAGCGACGTAGGATGCGAGTATATCCGTGAGGGTACGGTTAACACGCTCCACGAGGCCATTGCACTGCGGATGATTGACGGATGTAGTGGAATGCGCAATGCCGAAGGAGCGGAGGGCTCGCTCGAATTCATGGGACATAAAGCAGCTCCCACGGTCCGTGATGAGGCGCCGGGGAACACCGTGCCGAAGAACGAGATGCTGTTCCACAAACGCGACGGCATGAGCGGACGACGTGTCTGGAACGGGCAGTGCTTCGACCCACTTGGAGAAGTAGTCGATCGCAACCAGAACATACCGGTTGCCGGCACGCGTCTTCGGAAACGGGCCCAAATGATCCAGTCCAACCAGCTCGAAAGGTGAACTTGGTGGCGAAAAAGCCTGCGGGGGTGGCTTGGGTACACCTGTGGACGGTTTTCTGTACTGGCATGTCTGGCAGGACGCCACGTGTTCCTTGACATCTCTGGACATATTAGGCCACCAAAACCGCTCCGACACTCGTGCGTAGGTCTTGCCGCGACCAAGGTGACCAGCCGTGGGAGCGTCGAGTAAGCCGCGCAAGATTTGCGACCGCAGTGTTGCCGGCACAACTGGCAACCAGACGGGTGGTCGACCACGGAGCCGCTTCACATGACACAAGAGGTCGTCCTTCATTCGATAGACCCGGCGTAGTTGGCGGAGGCCTGCGCCGGCGGCGGTGCCAAGGGAGTGGATTATGGCAGCAATGGCGGGATCTTGCGTTTGTGCAGTCCTCAGGTCCGTCAAAGCCGTCACGGAACAAGGGTGGCGAGAAAGGAAATCGGCATCTTGATGGGCAGAGCCGCGCCGATGCACTATTGTGAAATTGTACTCTTGAAGTTGCAGGGACCAGCGTGCAATCTTGGCATTCAAATGTTTGGCGGACTGCAGCCAAGTGAGAGCGCTATTGTCCGTGACTATGGTGAAGTGACGGCCGTACAGGTAGGGACGGAACTTCTCGACGGCCCAGACAACGGCGAGGCACTCGAGTTCTGAAGAGTGGCGGCGGCGCTCAACGTCGGAAAGCTGGCGGCTGGCATAAGCTAGGACTTTGTGGTCACCAGACTCGTCTTCTTGCAGGAGGACAGCGCCGAGCCCATCTTGGCTGGCATCCGTGTGGAGGACGATGGGGGCCGATTCGTCGTAATGGGCCAATGTAGGAGGCTCGAGGAGGGCGTGCTTGACGTCAAGAAACGCGAGCTGTTGGGCCTGCGTCCAACTCCACGGTGCATTCTTCTTCAGCAGGGCGGTCAATGGAGCGCTGCGCTTGGCAAAGTCCGGAATGAAACGACGGAAATACGAAGCAAATCCAAGGAAACTTTTGAGCTCCTTGGCGGTGGTGGGAGCTTCGTAAGCTGTAAGCGCTTTTAGCTTTTCAGGGTCGGGACGGATGCCATGCCGGCTCACAACGTGACCCAAGTACGTCACCTCCGCGAAACCGAAGAAACATTTTTTTGGTTTTAAGCGAAGCCCAGCAGAGGTAAGGGCTTCGAGGACGAGTTTGAGGCGTCTCTGGTGTTCTTCAAATGTAGCCGCGTAGACAATTACGTCATCCAGGTAGACCAACGCCATAGTCCACTTCAAATGGCCTAAGACTCGGTCCATGAGACGCTGGAAGGTGGCTGGAGCGTTCGAGAGACCGAAGGGCATACGGTTGAACTGGTAAAGGCCGTCGGGAGTCACGAAAGCCGTCTTTTCCGCATAATCGGGGTGAACAGGCACCTGCCAGTAGCCCGAGAGCAGATCTAGCGTGGAAAAATAACGGGCCCCCTTCAGGCGGTCAAGCGCATCGTCGAGGCGGGGCAGCGGGTACACGTCGCAATTAGTAATAGCATTTAGCTTCCGATAGTCAACGCAGAAGCGGAGTGTTCCATCCTTCTTGCGCACAAGGACGACAGGGGAGGACCAAGGGCTACAAGAAGGGGCAATGATTCCCTGGTCAAGCATGTCGCACACGTGCTGCTGGATGACTCTCCGTTCGGCTGGCGCTACACGGCGAGGTTGGTGATGAACGGGCCCGCGGTTTTCGGTGTTGATCCGGTGTTGAGCCCAGGAAGTGCACCCGAGTTCACCGGCGCTGAGAGCAAGGCAACTGCGATGCTCGAGCAGCAAGGTCTTCAGAGAGGCGAGCTCCGCGCAGGTCAGGCTGGGTCCAAAGTTAAATTCTTCCCATGATAGGATCGCCGGCGCTGGAGGGTGGCGAGGCGGGGCTTCAGGTTGCAGAGACGCCACTGGTGACCCGGGGTGCAAAACTGAGGCTGTACCCAATTGCGTGCCGGGAGTCAGCGCGAGAGGTACGCTGCTGGTGTTGAGTATAAATACGTGGGCCTCTCCTTTGAGCACAGACAGAAGGCTTCGAGGGGAGGTCATCTGACGGGCTGGAGCTGAACACCGGATGGGTTCGAACAGCACGTCTGCTGTGACCGGACTGTCAAGCTTGGCATACACCCACGTTGCCGCACCCGGTGGCAGGGTCACGGCGGACGCCACAGTCACGGTAGTGACGTCGAACGGCTTGACTCGACACGGCCACTTCGTCGCGAGGTCACGCAGAGATGCTGAGGCACGCTTGGTCGCCGACACCAGGGACTGCCACAGGGCGACACCGAGGCTGGAAACCCGGCTAAGCCAGCCCGGCCCACAGAGAGTTCGGCTCGCCCGTGGTTTGGTTCTAGTAAAATTAAGGACGACTCCGGCTTGCTGGCACCACCCGCACCCGAGGACCACTGGCCAAATAGGGCTGTCTGCGACAACAAACTCGGTGGAGATGGTATTTCCGAGTGCTGTCAGGTTGACGACGACACGTCCGACTTGCTCCACAGGGGTGCCGTTAAAAGCTAAGAGCCGGGTTTTGGCGGCTGGCAGATGCAGGTGGGGCGCGTTAGCAACAAACGATTTGTGCAGTACATTGACAGCCGCTCCAGTGTCAACCAAGGCCTTTACGTGCCGGTCAAGCAGGGCGACGTCGACGAGCACGTAAGGAGCATCAGTGGTAATCGGAGCCGACGAAAGGAGGGGACGCGGAGAACGAAGGAGTGTGGGGACGGAACGGTGCCCCCGGAGTTCCGCCAAATCGTTTCCCGACGTTGGAGGGCCGGCACAGTCCCTCGCGTAGTGTCCCCGCAGGCCGCAGCGGAAGCAGGTCATGCGGACGTCGTTACGCAGGCGTCGGATAGAGGCCGCAGTTGGGGCTGCGGACCGAGGAGCCTGCACCCGGACGCTGCGCTCGGCAGACGGTGGCGACCCCCGCGTGGCCAGCAAAGTCAATTCCGCCTCGATGGCGAGCGCCATGGCGGCGCGGACGGAATCAGGACGGCCAGAGCGGACCAAGCGCTGCACCTCGGGGAGTCGGATGGCGTCGACAAACGCCTCGGTGCCGACCAGGGCCAAGGCGTTCTGAGGCGCTCCCGGCAGCGACTGCAGAGCCAGGCGCTCAATGGCGGCGGCGAGGCCCTGGTACGTCTCCCCGGGCTCTTGACGGCGGGCTCGCAGGCGGTGGTACTGCACACGGGGTTGACCTGAGGCACCATAGTGGTCGGCGATGAGGCCCGCCAGAACAGTGTAAGAGCCCAGCTGGTCGGGCGGCACGTTCTGCAGCAGCTCGGTGGCGCGGCCCCTCAGTTTTGCAACGAGCATCCATGCCTTCATTTGCTCGTCCCAGCCTCTCGCCGCCGCAATACCGTCCAGCTGGATGCGGTAAGCATCCCACGAGATGGTGCCGTCAAATGTGGGCAATTCCACAACGTCCAACGAACACTGCGGCGAGGACGCACCCGCGCCGAGCACGCCATTGGCGGCCACGACCGCAGGCCCAGCGACGGCAGAGCCGTAAACAGCGGCGGCGGGGACGCCCAAAGGCACCTGACCTGTGCTCGGCTCGGCTGGCACCAGGCGACGGAGTTCGCGCCGGAGAGCTTCCATCTCCCCAGCCTGGGCAGTCAGACGGGCCTCCCATGCGTCCATCCGTTGGGTGACTGTATCCAGGAGGCGCTCAACACCGGCGTCCGGCTGCTGCGAAGAGCCGAGCCCCTCCGAGCGCCTAGGTCTAGCGGCGCCGGCCGCCGCGTCGTCGGTGCTATCGGCTGGTGGTGGACTCCTGTCGTCTGGCACGTCGGGTGCTTGACTCTGGGAGCGGGTAAGCGGCATGATCCCACCGCTGCCACCAAAATGTTACGGTGTGGGATGCCACGGGGTGGCCACGGGCCTGCCCAGAGAAATATAGCAGCAGTACGGAGGAGAGCCGGCGAAGCACGACCGGCGGCGGCCAAGCTTTCTCGTTCTATCTCCCTCGTGCGAGAGCCGCGCGCTCGCCGCTCTATATATATATATATATATATATATATATATATATATATATATATATATATATATATATATATATATATATATATATATATATATATATATATATATATATATATATATATATCTGATCCTGTTGACTAGCGCTGTTAAAAATAATTTTTGTCATGAAGCTCCAACTCGCTCAGTCTGCCGTCCTTCTACTGTCTTATGTGTCTCTGCCGAATTTTTTCGTACTGCGATTTCGTAGGGAGCCGACTAACATAAGGTGAACATCTCTAGACGTTGGTAAAATATTTTAGTAGAGTATGATTTCATTTATTGTCGTGGTATTACTATGCTATGTCAGTGCTTCACTATCTTGTTATGTCTGGCAGATAATCTCACTCAACGCTTTTGAGCGGCTAGAACTTTCTGCTTTAATTTGAAGTCACTACATAAACAGAGGGGGTTTATGACATCATAGTCGAAATAAAGAGGAAGAAATGGGCTTGGACAGGGTACGTAATGCGTAAGCAAGATAACCGCTTGTCCTTAAGGGTAATAGAGTGAATTCCAAGAGAAGGCAAGCGTAGCAGGGGGCGGCAAAAGGTTAGGTGGGCGGATGAGATTAGGAAGTTTGCAGGCATAAGGTGGGCGCAGCTGGCAAAGGACAGGGTTAATTGGAAAGACATGGGAAAGGTCTTTGCCCTGCAGTGGGTGTAGTAAGGCTGATGATGGTGATGCTGATGATGATGATGATTATGATGACGATGATGACATCAAGAGACTTACTAGCCGAAAATTTCTGTTTCACGTGACCATCCACTAGTCCTGCAGTAGTGATACATCCGCAAATTATGTGACGACGATGTGTGGCACTGGACCTCCTTCTCTCGACTGGGATATATAGCGAGCCTTCAGCTTCGGTAAAGGGAGTATTTTACCCAAAATTATGCAGGCACTAGGCCTCGTGAAACCGGGATACACCATGTGTTTTGAAAGGAAGACAAGTATTCTATACTCAGTGTTGCGACGCCGACTTCAGCTTGGCCTGAAGAAAACAGGCGTTCTCTGAAACAAAAGTTGCGCTGTTAGCGTCAAAACAGGCTCTCCATTAAGTGCAATGTGTAATATTTTTAAACAATTTTTTCTGAGCAGAAGGGTGACAGATCGGCCTATTGGGTGTTTATAGGTTATTTGCGGAAGCCCTGCACATAATTCTAACCGATGCGTCTCATAGGCATATATTTGTACTGCCCTGCGGCTGTTCATATGCAGACGTGCATACGTACAGGTGTGTACAGGCATAATCTTGGAAACACTTTGGAAGTACCGCAGACTAAAATATTTATTCGCCGTTATAACTAGACTACTTATTTTATAACAGGACAGTACCTTCGCTTCAATTCCTATTTATCCTTAACTGTCATGTTATCAATAACGGCAGCGTGAAAGAATTTGGTTATGTGTTGAACAGTAACATTCGAGCGTATCTGTAACGATATTTTTGCGTGGGTGTAGTGAGTGCCATTACTGTTATGGTATGCGTTGTCAGTTAGGAGCAAAGTTAGCCAATAACATCTGTTACAAAATGCATGTATGATTAGGTTTTTGTGGAAGACCACACACTCAAGTATATCAAATACTCGTTCACTTGTAACGATAGACCCCAATTTTATAAGCTGCAGACCCGTCGAGGTTCTACCCGCACTAAACAATGTGTTTCGCCGGGAGTGAGTGAGTAACTGAAAACTTGGTTAGCTCTTGAGAGAATTCAATGTCGAGCCCAATGGGCGGGTTCGTAAATACAGGGCTCCAGCGGCCACGGCAGCAGCGCATGCCCGGTCGACCGACCAGACTTGGTCGTCTTGGTCTTCGCCGTGAAACGCGGCCTCCCACTGCCGCGCTGTGGTTCTCTCTATCCGCGGGACTGCTAAGATTTTCTGACAGCCCCTTGATTTGTCGTATACTGTTGGTTTGTCTCCGCACCGATGGCATGTGGCTCGTTATTTGGTTGGTTAGATTTTAGTCAGAATAAAAGCATTTTGGAAGGTGTTCGTCTGCATTTACCTCTAGCTGGCCAACTGCTCCGTGGTTGAACAATATTATAAAATTACATCAGCTCCTGTTTGTCTCTGCCAAGCTCACAGTCTCGATAATTCAAAAAGAGATCCTAGGGATTTGATGCTCTTCCTTTAAACTAAATAAAACCTATACCATCAGCAAACTTCTCACTTATTCGACTTTTAACTGTGCAACGCGTTTCTAGAATTATCCCAACAGTAAATGAAAGAAATTAAAAAATTCACCGGGCGTTTATCTCTGTGGTAATTTCAATTTCAACAATAGCTGACGTCGGGCCAAGTGCTGATTCCTCTCGAAGTGTTTAGTTTTTGACAGCAGGGATACAGGGCAAGGTTTTAGGGTAAGGGTGTACGGTAGACGCGCGTCATGCCAGGCCATCCCCCCGCATGACACAATGAGTCAGGTAGTGTCAGGCCCAGTGGCGCATCCGTTCTAATAAAGCGGGTGACTTGCGTAACAGGCGCAGAGGTAAGTGCGAGAGGGAGAACCAATCCACTTTGCGCACTGCCACTGTAGTTGCTATCCCTCTCCCATTTCATCCTCGCACTCCTTCCTGTGACGGCGTCGGGAAAGACGACGGCCCGCAACAGAAAAATGTGGACATAGCAGCTGTCGCTGTAAAAATGTACACCCCCCCGTCAAATACGGTATACGGTCCAAGGGTTTTTCTTGTGAGGCGCCTGGTGTATGCCTCATTATGCATCCTCAATTACAGTTACTTCTCGAAAGAGGAATGGCTTCGCGTCCTCAATACTCCCAAGCTTTGAACTCCTAGATGTGCTAGGGAGCCCCGCTAAACAGCTTAAAAGCAAACCTCTTGGGCTGTATACTTTTAAAAGGTGCCGTACGTTTTATGATGTCTCGATTACTCATGCAACCCACCATCGACCATCGCCATCATCAGCCTAACTTCGCGCACTGCACGACAAAGACCTCTCCCATGTTCTTCCCATTAATCTGTCCTGTACCAGTTGCGGCCAAGTTATCACCGCCGTTATCACGGCGGCAGAGTTGGAGTCAGGTGGCAAAATGAGTGCAGTAAATTCATTCAGGACTTATTTGCAGGCTGCATTACGTAGCTCTAATTACTGCGGCCTCGTGTGTCATCCCGTACATAAAGTCACGTTTTGTGAGTTCACTGTTCCTATTTGCGAAAAAAACAGGATAGAACGCGTTCGCGTATGTTGCGCCCCACCATCGTCTATAGCTCGTGTGCGCGTGCGCAGTAGCGAGATGGTGTGGGCAGAAGTCGCAGTTAAGAACAAGACTAACGTACGCAGCACTCGAGAATGGAGACGGCTACCGTTCAAATGGCAAACCGTGTCAGCCAACGGTGGATATCTAAACACGCAGCAAGTTTTATTCGGCAGTTCTAGTAGAGACGTAATGCATCACCCGGCAGAGACTTACGTTAAATTTTTCCTTCCGATACCCCACCGCGGATCTTTTAGTTACTACTGAGGAGTTCTTGATAGACATACTTTTTTTCTTACTGCAAACAAATTCACCGCATCTTTGAATTGCTAGCTATTTACAAAGAATAAGATATGTAACATTTCAGAAACACCAAACCCGCTTTTAGTCTTCCAGTTGCTTCAGTTTGGTACTTGGTACTAACATAAGCCCAGAACTTTCATCCAATATTTTTTTCAACATTCATAGGAACCTTCTGAACATTAAGCAGACTTTATTCTTTCCTATTAAGAATGAAGCATTTCGCTGATTTATATTCATGGCTCTAGGTTCTTTTTCTCAATGAATTCGCCGTTTTACGGAACTACGTCTCTAATGAACATGTCGAAACAACTTTTATTTCTCCGCGAAACTCTGTACAAGTGTTTTTTGCAATGGCGCAGTCGCTCAGTGGGGAGATGGGGCGGGGGGGAAGGGGGGAGTGGAGGAACGAGGATACGTCAGTCTAATCATTCACAGATGTCACGCCGTTGAAACGATTCCTACCGCAGATTAGCCCAGCGCACGACACAACGCACAGAAACATATTTTTATCAAGTTTGCACCGAATATATTTCTTTGAAGGGCATTGAATATAAATGCACCCAAGAGTCGATCTTTCTGATAGAGGGCGCGTGCTCAACACGAGGAGTGTACAAGGAGTCTTAACTGTGGCTCCTCATACATCCGGTTTGTCCGTATTTGTCATCAAAATCGCGACGCCATGCATTTAGGGCAACCAAATCGAGTTTTGCACGTGAATGGTTTCCTGCTGGTTTCACTTCCTGCTATCCGTTTCGAAGAACAAACAGAATGCTGAACTAAACCCCCGGGACGGTAGTCGTTCGCAGTGGTAACGTAGTTCGTGTCGAAGCCCAAGAACCTGCATTTTATCGATAGAGATAAGTTCAGCTGGTTTGTCCTTACAGGGGCTGCAATATGAATTATGACACACAAAATGTAACTCAAATGGGCATATTTTTGTCGGATAAAGCTACTCGTGTCAATATGGGGATAAAAAAGTGCAGCAAATAATAGTTTATGGGGGTTTAACGTCCCAAAGCAACTCAGGCTATGAGGGACGCCGTAGTGAAGGGCTCCGGAAATTTCGACCACCTGGGGTTCTTTACCATGCACTGACATCACACAGTACACGGGCCTCTAGAATTTCGCCTCCATGGAAATCCGACCGCCGCGGCCGGGATCGAACCCGCGTCTTTCAGGCCAGCAGCCGAGCGCCATAACCACTTAGCCACCGTGGCGGCTTGCCGCAAAAGGGTAGTCCGTTCTTTCTGTAAGCTTGCAGCGTGCAGTGAGCTGACATCCATCTGAATGTTCGCAATTTACATGTCATAATTTGGCTTCAGGATCAATTTTTCTTCGTGGTTAAGGCTTGCTTCATCGACAGCGTACTTGTCTTTCGCTGTGCAAAGATTCCTACCCACGCAAGCATCCTGGAGCAAAAAAGTAAACTAAGCAAAAAAGTATTACTTTCAGAATCATGGTGGAGCATTCGCGGCTGCATAGTTCCCGTAATGCTACTACGGAATGGCTAGTTGTAATATTTGCAGGTAACCATGGCGGTAAAGTGGTGCTGTTAAACAAATCTAGAAAACCTGCGGTTCTTCAGAGCACCAAAGTGCGAATAAACGATGCGCACACACAAAAAAGCTTTCAAGCCGGTGATAGCACTACCAAAGCTTCAAAGGCTCTTCGCTCCGTCCTACCGTATGGTTAATTATTTTAAAACCAGATGGCGCTCCGTGTCAGACTTAGGAGCGCCACCTAGAAAGCATTGCGCTGGTTTCCTACGGTAAAAAAAAATACTAGAAAAAAAATCTGTTGTGACGACAAAAAGTATTGTGCTGTGTTTTTCGACTGACAATTTTCACAAAAACGAAGCAGAATAGCCTTTTCGAAGACCTAAATAACGAAAATCGCAGTCATGCTACATACTGCATTTCAGACTACAATGTTCAGAAAAATCGATCTAGTTCTTCAGTTTAGTATATATCTTGGCGAATCCTCCTCTCGTTTTCGCGCGCCCCGTTTTGAAGCTAAAGCAATAATCAACGCTCATAGTGAGGAGCAATACCGTAAAACAGGACGGGACTGAGGCAGGCGACAACACAGTTTTGCGGTTTTGCTCCTCACGATGTCCTACCAACTCGACTACAACCAAGTCCTTCTAAATGAACGCTCACTTTTTTTTTGTGCCGGAGGTTGCTTTTCATTACTTTGCTAAATAACCGGCATGTAAACAAGCGTGATTTTACGTGCGAATATTGCTCAACTGAGCCTTGCTCAAAACCAGTGGAAGTGTTTTGCAAGATAGGACGAAAGGAAGATTGCTGGCTTTAATAGCTGTATGTTGCTTTGTTACGACACTGTAGCGATTGCAGTGCGCATGCGCATGATAAGTTGCTGCCCAACCGACAGGATCAACACAAGAGTGTACTGGACCAGCCGTAGCCCATTGATGTCCTTGGTTGGTTTCTGTCGCAATTCTCTATTTTCTTTGTCCAGTATTCACGCCCCATTCACATTCCTTCATGCCTTCCACCAGGCATCTGATTTAATATCTGATAAGGGTCCCATTTGGACCTAAGATATTAAACTTATTTTTGGAATGAATGCGGCGGAGTGCTTGAAGCTTGCTTCACCTCCGCCACAGGTTGGCCCGGTATTTCACTGCCTCCGGGATCGGCCCCAGACATTATAGCGCGCGTCTTTCCTTTCAATCTTTGCTCTCCTATTTTTCAACTCTCCTACTTTCAGCACGTGGCAGCAATTGTGGCTCAGCTTTAGCCAGTGGGCAGGCTGTGCACTTTCCTTTTCATTCTTCCTGACAACAGCAAGCAAGCAAGCACGTCGCAGTTCAGGCCTCCATTCAGAATTGTGCATAACCCTCACCAACGTATAATTTGTATATCATGTAACGCCGTGTTTGTTTCAATGAAAACTAAGAAAACAAGTGAGTATTTATCAGCTATAATTAAACTTTGAAAACAGCGCGACGTCAAGTTCGGAAACCTGCTTTTTATTACAAACTGCCACAAGCACAGTTGAACATGTTTCTTTTCTCATGAAAAGCTGTCACCGTACCGTCTTAATGCTAGCTTAAAATTGTGCTTCACTGCTGTATAAAATTTACATTCGTTACATATGGAGCATACTTGTTTGATATGCGAAAACTTGAGCTTCTCCTAATATCATTCAGCAAGGATGCGTCGCATCACTAGCGCATTACTCAGAAGAAATTGGTATGGTTTATGGTTTAGGGGGGTTTAACGTCCCAAAGTGACTCAGGCTATGAGAGACGGCAGAAGAAACTGTTAAAATAGTTTCTTCAACTAGTTTTCCTTTTTTTGTAGCGATAGCTACATTACGGTAGCATTTCGAGCCTTCAGCCTGACTGCGCCGCCACGCTGTCACGTGGTTGGTCACGTGGGGCGGAGCAGCGCGCGGCGCGGCGCCGTGACTGATCACGTGGTTCGTCATGTGGTTGGTCACGTGACCAGCCACGTGGTGCGGAGCCACTGCTGCTGCCAGCGGCGCGGCGCCCCTGCAAAACTGAGCTGCCAAAGCTCTGCGCATGCGCCGTGCCAAGTGGGACGAAGATGAAGAAGGAACGCCCAGCGAAACGGAGTGGCGAAAGACTGACTTCGCAATTCAACTGAGCAAGTTCCACTCGGCAAGCTGTAGCTATCGCGTAACTCAAGGTTTAACCAGAGCTAAACTACCACCAATTCTTTTCTGGTTTACTACTTCCTTTGAACTTTTTGATGTCTAATCGTTTTTGCTTGAAGCATGCTCAAGAAAATATTCCACAGCAAGGACCTCGTTCTATTGTGCCGTCCTTTGTGGCTGTCAGCGAAGCAACGTTTTCCAGTTCTTTCGTGGTCATGCAAAAATCCTCGAGACACTGCTTTTCAGAAAAGAAGGAAAAAAATAATTTTAAATGCCCAGTCTGACACACAAGGCTTTTTTTGCCATTTCTCGGCCAGCGCGTCGTAGACGGTCATCTCGGAGGTGCAGTAGTCATGCTCTTTGACACCTGAACATCGACGCATACTGCCAATGAAAACTTTGTTGAACTTGTTTCTTTTCTTATGAAAAGCTGTCACCATACCGTCTTAATGCTAGCTTAAAAATGTGCCTCCCTACTACATAAAATATACATTGGTTACATGCGGAGCATACTTATTTGATATATGCCAAAACTTGAGGTTCTCCTAATATCATTCAGCAAGGATGTGTCGCATCACTTGTTTGAAGCATGCTCAAGGAAATAGTTCAAAGTAAGGACCTCGTTCTATTGTGCCGTCCTTTGTGGCTGTGAGCGATTAAAATGGCCTCTACTCACGCATCTACAGAACAATGGCACAATCAATACACGGAAGTTGATCAAAGCACCGCTACGGATTGGCAGAAAAAAAAAGAGCTGGATTTCTTTTTCTGGCGATCAAGCAGGAAGTTCCCAAGCTGGCAGTGTACATGAAATACACAAATTCAATGTTATTCTTGTTTCGGCGCGCCTATTCTGAGCTGTGCTTGAAAATGGCAGGCGTCATCAGATGCGGTGTTTATAAGCATATCCGACCGCGATAAGAGCGTCACCCCCTCTGTGCCATGTAGTGGAACCGTTGTATCGATCACACTTACAGGACGCTGTTCGGGACATGTAGAGCCACAGCAATGCGAACTTGTATCGAACGAGCCCGAGAGTCAGGGTTAGACGCGGCTTGTGTTTTTTTTTTCCCCCGCTGATAAAAGAAACCTTTTCTTTGGCACTAAGAAATGATAGAGCCGGGCAGCTATGAATCAGGTCTCATAAAGAGTTCAAAGCATCGAATGAACGAGCGCGCTGACTAGAAGCGTGCCACGTGCTGTAGTTCTTTTGCAACTTATTTTTAGACATATTATTGCTCAGCTTTCGCATACAGACATGGAGAAAAGCGGCACACGCTACCGAGACACAGAAGAGAAAGAAAACGCCACACACGCTGACTTTTTGTGTCCCGTCTAGTTAGCGCTCTTTTCTCACCATGAGTATTCATTAACTAACCCAAACTACTGTTTTCTCTCAGTTAATGATATCGCTTTTTTTATTTTACTTTTTGACTTGTGGGTTCGCCTGCATGTTAAGCATACAGATGTCCCGTGATGGTGAGCACGTATTGCTCCACTTGACAGAAATAAAATGTACAGAAAAATATTTATTAAATGATAAAAACAATCCTTTCCACAAGTGTTAGTCTTTCATTAAGTGCTGAAGCCTTGGGAAAACCCTGCTATAAACTGCTTAGATAGCGCGTACCCTGCTTTCTTTGCTATAATGTGCCCCCCTCGGGTGCGCAACTCCTAAGTTCACAGTGGATAATAAATGAATAAAAATAGCCCCTCAGAGTGATTGATTGCCCCAAAGCCACCTCATCATTATAGGCAACAACTCCATTGCAATCTGCCGCGGTCGGCACCAGCGAAAAGCGCCCGCTGTGAGCGAATCCACATATTTACGACCAGGTAAGCATTTCGCGGACGACTAGTACCTCGTAAGTGGACGTAAGTGCCTGCACGATGGAAAACCTATCTCGCGATCAGGTGTTTCTTACACTTGTTTGGGCGCCATCGCGTCGGAAATCGTCGAGCGAAATGAGGAACGGTTAATCTGCTCCCGTTACTAGTGTGGGGTTACAAAGCTTGTAGACCTACGCAGCAATTTTTCCCACCCATACATATAAAAAGGCCAATTAATGGGCGCGGCGTTAAGCAAACCACAAAGAAACGCGCTGTTCTCGTCAATCCCATTTTTCTGTCTTGAGCTGTTTACCACGTTGTATAAACCACAGCGGTCGCTCTGTAGTTATGGCGCTTGGCTGCTGACCCGAAGGACGCGGATTCGATCCCGGCCACTACGGTTGAATTTCGATGAAGGCAAAATTCTAGAGGCCCATGTACTGTGCGATGTCAGTGCACGTTAAAGAACCCCAGGTGGTCGAAATTTCCGGAGCGATCCGCTACGGCGTCCATCATAGCCTAAGTCGCTTTGAGAGGTAAAACACCCACAAACCATAAATCATTAACATCTTGCATAATAATTGAAAACTAAACTAAAAGCTTACCTCTCCCGAACGAAACCGCAGCACGAACTGGCTTCGTATTTTTTCTTTATATTGTACTCGCTCGGCTCGCTTTGGGTGCTTCCGCCAGTGCCTGCTTTTTTCAGCTTTCTCTTATTCTTTCTGCTCACTTTCAGTGCTGTTCAAGTCACTTTTGCGCTATTCTTACAAAAATGAGCTTCGAGTTCCGTTTATGCCTTGGTAAGGCTTGTAACCTCTGAGGTCTACAAACTTAATTCAGCAGAGCTTGAATTCATTAAAAAAAACTTCATTAAACTTTCGTTGAGAGCTTCCCAATCAAGTATTTGTCGAAAACTTATTGATATTTAGTTATAAAAGCGGTGGTGTTGCTAAGCCTAACTTAAATAAATTACGCCTAATTTAGATGTGCCTGATGTAATCCAGTATTTATTCCGAACGCAGCGCCTGTTCAGGCTCTAGTAAGACGTTCAAATTTCCCTTTAAATAGTGCCGATGCTGCAATGCGCCCTCGGGCCTGCGTTTTCTGGAGACTTCGTATGCGCTTTAATGCAAAAGCGGCTACGGTGACTATTAAAAACACGCTCTCCTAGTAACGTGATAGGGTTATAAACAACATTTGCAGCGAAACACGCTTATTCGTTCTCCCCCTCACCAGTTCCCCTAAGAGTCTCTGTCACGTGTATGGGTTGATAGGCAACTGTGCGTGGCACTATATGACCCACGGTCACACGCGGACACATGGCCGAGCGTGACGCAAGCTTAGCCGGCACCCATACCCCCCCCCCCCCCCCCACTCCTACTCTACACCCCTACTCACAAAATTGCTAGACAGCCCTATGCCATCAGTATTTCTAACCACCCAAGCTGTAATTCGCATCACTAAGGGGTAATCATCAGAACTCATTGTGGAGCTTCTCATGCGAGACTTTCATAGTGGGCCAGCCCATTACTACCCAACGTTCCTTACCCCCGTTAGGCCTCGAGCCAACCACTTACGGCGAGAGCTGTTATTTGCACCCTGAGTTGTTCTGTAACAGAAGCCCGTTGTTGTTGTGGATGCTCTTTCCCTTTGGCACGGCTTGACTTGGCTTGCCTTGAGTGCCAAGCTTATAGTCCCAAGAAAACTTACTTCGGCGCAAGAACAACGCAAGCCAAACCAAGACAGAAAAAAAAAACAAAGAAGAGAAGACGGGGAAGAAAACTTGTGGGATGGAACCTAACACCCATGGCTCTAGCCGAACGTTTTAACTAATCCGTAGCCTAGTTTAGCAAATTTTCAATAAATTCATCTCTTTCTGAGTTGAGTTGAGTTGAGATGAGTTGAGTTGCATGCTACAGTTCGGATTAGTCGTGCCTAGTTTGCCGGCAATTGCTCCGCCGTAGCATCTCTTCCTTTCCTGGAGTCCCTCATAGCCTCAGTCACATAGGGACGTTAAACGCATAAAACATAGACGCAATCTTTCTCTTTTCTCTCTCTTTCTATTCAAATGAATATTTTTTTGCGTATTTGAGCGAACAGGAAGCGTTGCGACGATTTCTATCTTACTCTTTTTGTTTTCGCCGAAAACTAACAGCGGTTTGTGTAGTGTAGGCGAGATTACATTTTTCGTGATGCATCTAGTTAAAGACGACAACACGAACGGTCAAGTGCATTATACAAACTTTTTTCATTTCATTCCAGGGGAAGAAATCCAGGGTTCGACGGAAACCCGTCTGGTCGGGTATGTTCATGGCGGAAAATCTTCAAGCGCCGACCAATCGTTAAAAAGATGACGTTTCGGCCCCGGCTTACGGGGGCCTTGTTCACAATGTTGTTCACAGCCTTGTTCATTGTGAACAAGGCCCCCGTAAGCCGGAGCCGAAACGTCATCTTTTTAACGATTGGTCGGCGCTTGAAGATTTTCCGCCATTCCAGGGGAAAAATTAATCACAGCACGTGACAAAAGCTTGATATAAAATATAAAATGGGGGAGACAACACAAAAGAGCACTGTGCTGATAGCAAAAACTACAGATGAAAAAAATAAAAACAAATAAAAGTCAAAAGATATGAAAACTGAAAAAGAGCTGGCATATAAACGTTCGTGAAGCTCGGCTGGGAATTTCGTGGCGTAACCATATCCACCCTGTCTTATTGATACAAACGCGTAACTATCACTCATGTGATATTTTTTAATCTTCAGTATTAGTCTCTCGCCGGGTCAGGGCATCGGATGGGGAACTTGCGTAGTCGCCTTTTATTTCAGAAATCATACGAAAGGCATCGATGTCCTCATATTTAACCATTTGTGTTGTTGTCTTTAAGTCTGTCTTTGCCAGTCTTAGGATCGAGTGCACATCTTGCATATGGTTATGTTCCAAATCGGCAAATCTCAAGCAATTTTAAATCAACTAAAGTACAGGCCTTCCTCATTCCAACAGTTCTGACGTGCGAACTGCAGAACTGCATCTAGTCGATGCTCTCTCATACGGCGTCGTGCGTTTTTTTTTATATAGCACCTTAACGCTTTTTTCGACGCACTTATGCAAATATGGAATGAAATGCAAATGTAAATGCAATAACATCTTTTTTTTTCAAGGGAGACATTCAACGGTGACATTAATGAAATTACAATTCCTACCATCAGCGAATATATTTATTTAGGCAAGGATTTTGCATCTGAAATGCACGTTTTTTTTTTTCGAACGGTAGAACCGTAAACCGAAGACAAATAATAGGATCATATGTAGCCAATATTTTTGTTTGCAGAAGAGAAAGCGCGGATATCTGCGTCCGTATGTCTCAGGAAGTGCAATCTCGAAATTTTAACGCAAATATCATTGAAGTAATCAGCCATGTTGAAGGTAGGGATCGGGGTCGCTTCTCGACACAACCTCGGTCAAGATGACGCCCGCTCCGTCCAGGACAGGAGTGCCGCTCTGGAGCCATTCCTAATAGCCATAAAGTAGCGTTTATCACGCAGATCGTGAAGTACAAATAGTTTGCTCAGGTGCGGAACTTAGAAATAGGTTTTCTCTGAGCGGCTCGTTCTTTAGAGGATATCAAATTTGTTGTTACAAAGGCGGTAAGCCTTTTTATCCCGCTCATAAGGCATGTTTTTAAAACGCGGTTCATGACGTGAAAAAGTGAAACAATAAAGTTAAGGCATACTTTGCGTACCTATTGAGCTCATATAATTGATAACATTGCTGAACCACGCTTTTACAATCTGCTTTCAACCACTTAACTCCCGGATTAATCAGAGAAGAAATGAAGGGGTTTATCCTCAAAAGAGAACCGCAGTGCGGACACCAGGAGGATGAAGCACTAAGCACTCGTTTAAAATTGATCATGCAATTAACAAAACATCAACTGAAGAAATAGGTATGCTTGGCAGTAACTATTGTTGGTAGCCGGTTCACGGGGACATACAGTCATTGAAGATAATGTACGGGACCTCAAGAGCAATCTACTTTGTTTTGCTTAAATTTATTTCAAACATAATCATGCTCTAATATTTCTATAAACATAAGTGTTAGGTTACCAGGAATACATTCTTTTATTTCTCGTATACATCCAGTGTAAGAGTTTTGCTAAATTTTTGAGGCGCTAGAACCAATTAGTAGAGTAACAGCAAAATGTTTCGTTGGTTTATGGTTTGTGGGATTTAAAGAGCCAAAGCAAGGCAGGCTATGATGGATGCCGTAGTGAAGGGCTCCGAATGATTTCGACCACCTGGCGCTCTTCAACGTGCGCTGACATCGCCCAGTACACGGGTCACTAGCATTTCCTTCCCACTGAAATGCGACCGCTGCCAGCGGGATCGAACCCGCGTCTTTTAAGTCATCAGCTGAGCACCGAAACCACTGAGCCACCACGGCAGCAAACACCACAAAGTGAAAAAGACTCAGCTCTTTTAGGTAATCGCATTATTATCACTGAACTCACCGCGCTTTGCTGGCATTTTTATTCCCTCTATGCAGTGAGAAGCCTCAGTGGCCTCACCTACAAGCAGGTTCTGTCCGTAACCCCCCGCGTTTTGTGAGCTTTTGTGAGCAAATAGTACTTATCGCCTAAGCTCTGTTCTTAGTGCTAGCAGCACGTGGTAACACAAGTAGAATAGGCTAGCAGTTCAAAATAAAAGCGAAGTGTAGGCTGGAAGCCAGAACAATACTGTTTATGACAATTCTTTTCGACCAGAACTCACGCGTTGTGCATTGCATCGTTTTCTGGCAGATGACAATCGAATTTGCTTCTCATTTGCGCGACATTTGAGGGGGTAACAAAGGATTTGAGGTCTATTTGAGCCTGAGTGAAATGTGAATGACTGTGACATCCTGCCGCGGACCTGAAGACTGTAGATTTGGTACTTTTTCTCTGCAGTAGACTTTGTTTTTGCAAAATAATAGAATCTGCTGTATGTGAGTATCAGTAAAAGCTGTTTGGCCCAACCGGTACATACTATTTGGCAGCCTTTCTCTATTCTCCCTCTTGAGTCCAATAAAACAGCTTTAAGACAAGAGTTGAGAAGCCAGCAGGCTAGCCATGCCGCCTGTATGGTGCATCTTTCTCTGCACTTGTTAAGGAATTATTAAATCAAAGGATCGATCACATCTATTCATCAGAACTTTTCTTAGATTTGCAGTAAACACGCAAATTTCTCTTCACATTATTATAATATATTGTGTGAAGCATAAAGCGCTCCTGAAGTGCATTTATTAGCGACAAGATTCTATGAAGTCCTCACTAGTTAAAGAAAAGCGTGTATTTCGTTGACAAAAATAAACAAGCCGACGAGACTGCGTCGACGCAGCGGCAATTGTCATTGTGTGGAGCAAGGTTCAAGGCCTTCAGAAGCTTTCTAAATTTGTTTTATAAAAACATCATTTTAAGGTTTCGGCGTTCGTACTACGCCATTTCGTTCTGTTTATATCTTTATGCTTGGCAGTGCATTTTTTTTTCTGAATAGTTTCATAAGGCATTAATGACTAGGCCTCATAGGAGGTGGACATCACCAGCTCCGTTCCATGCGCGCCTAAAACTTTTCAAGTATATCCGTAAAGCCTACTGTATACAAGAATAAAACATAAAGCATTCACACGAAGCTCAGCTCATTGTCTAAGAGCTTGGTTTATTCTACTGGTCTGCGACAGCGCGTCTCCTCTGAGCCGGCGCAGCTCATTTCCTACGAGCTTCCAAGAGTACCCCTTGGGACCCCTATGCCATCACCGTTCCAGGAATGGCCAACAGCTGCCACTGCTTGACATCATGGCGGCCCCGGCGCGAATGAGTCTTATCGGTGATCCTACGGCGCGGGGACGGATCTAAGGGTCATTAACGCCTCCAGTGGGAGAGGTACCCATTACGCGACACAGGAATACTTATGCCAGGAGGAGATCCGGCCAGATTTTGGCCCGGCCTCTTACGCGGCGTTAACGAGGTCTCACGCCCCTTACTCGGGTCGCGTCTGCTTCCCACGCGTCCCAAGCATTTCGTTCAGTGGTTTCGTTCAGCGATGATAGTATGGCGGACTCCAGCACTGCAGCAACGAGATAGCGCAGTGCCTGACGAAATTCGCCTCCGCTATATGGAAGAGCGCATCCAGTGGGCAGCGTTGTACCATAACAGGGTGAAAGCATCACACCATTTCCTATCGTTTTCTTGTGAGTGTCTATCGCTTTCCGCAACGCGAATGGCCTGCGCCAATACACTTTTCAGGTTCGTTCCACTCTTTACTTGCGAAAAGCCTCACGGTGCAGGCCGCCTGCATGAAGAGGATTCCACGACGCTTCAGAGGCGTTAAATGAGCGTATCAAGTACAATGGTAGTTTGCTTTTTTTTCGTAGTTCAGGTCTCGCTTAGTTTCAAGTTTAAGTGCGCGGCAAACGCCAGGACCCTTGGTAGCCTTTGAACAGATCAGCTGGCTATCAATTTAGTGCCATGCGAACGCGCAGTTACACCTTTACAGACTCTAGCTGTGCTAAACTGATCCCTCTACCCAGCAATACAGTGGCCAGCCACGCAAATGTACTTTTATTTCCTTCCAGAAACCAGCAAGAAAAAACTTTTTCTATTTATAGAAAGAGTGACCTATTTTACTGGCCGTATTTTTTCAGACAACGATTAAGAAGGAACCAGGCTAGCGAACAATTTTAGGTAAACACCCGAGTTAAAAAAATATCGCTTTATTTTTACTGTGCATTCTACTAAAATTACTAGAGAAAACGGAGTAACTGAACAGAATGAGGATGCACTCCTTACTGGTAACTCGTAAATGCTATCATATGGGATTATATTTTTATCATTTATTAAACAATTTGTGAACTTTCACGAGGTCCACTACTGGCTAGTGCGTAGAGGGTCACGTTTGCTTGCAGAACAAATGTGAGGGGCTTTGCATCATTAAGCAGCGACGATCAAAGTTATTACATTCGTACCGTGTCTGGTAGTAGTAGTTGTAAGTGGTTTTATTAAAATAATAATAGAAAGGAGGGAAAAAAATTTTGCTAGCCCCGGCATCTGCCATCAATACTGAAGCACCTGAGCTGGAGCAGCGAAATAAAGGAAGCCGGCCGAGTGGAGAAAAGAAATGAAAGAGGTCTGACAAAAAGTTGTTTTTATACAGAGTGCTAGATGCCTCGAATTTTACTCTTTCAAGGAATGTTTTAAATGCGAAGGATTAAACCTGTTCGAGGGCCGTGTTTTCGTGACTGTCCACTGAGAAGTCCTGTACTTTACAAGTAAATCCTACTAGAACTGCACTGTCATTTCCCGACACTGCAGAGATAATTAGCTCTGCTAATGGCAGTCGTGTCCCGTTTCCTGCGTTCATTCATCGTGTAAATTACAGACGCATGTCAGCAGCTTGTCAGACGACATTAATTACCGACTGAACTTGGCGTGAGCCAAACCCGCACAAACCTTCAATCAGCGTGACACCCACCATTTGTATTAGTACTGTCACGTAGCTTCAAAATGGGAGTTTTTTGTGTGTCGATTTAGCAACCCGGTTCTGTGCCCTATGCCTGCTTCTATCACGATGCAGTTTTTTTCCATTAGCATGAAGCGTGAATAGCGCTTTGTTAGGTATATATTCTTGTAAAATTGGGCTCAAAAAATATATGCTCTTCATATTGCTATATTAATTTTTTTTAATCGATACGGCCGCGAAACAAGGTTGAGTGAAACTGCACCCCATCATTTCTTACAAATGTGTGTTTTTTTTATGGATGCGCTCAGTAATCAACTTACTGGGCTGCCGAGCTGCGGACAACCTCAACGTTCCAGCAGGGCGCCCATTCTTACTGTGGCCAAGTGGGTCTTCTTAATTTCATCACGTAATGCCGGACTAGTAGGACTGCCATCGACTTCATGGCTACAAAAGCACGTTAGCAGCTGCTGAGTGTCTGTCGATGTTAGACGAAGATCACCGAAGAAGCGTCTGGACGCAAGGAAGCCCTCATCATCTCAGTACTGACACGATAGCTGCCCGAAACTTCATGGAGGTGTCTCAGAAAACGCAGACCAAGATAACGCGTCATTGTTTCAAGGCCACAGAAGGTTTGTGGTTTCGTATGGCAAGTACAGCCGGTGTGTGCGCCACCCCGCATTTTGCGAGTATTATTTCTCTAAGCAGAAAATGCTTGAACCTCACTTTGTCGGCAAATGAGCCGAACCCGACCAAATATGATGCCGAATATCATAGATAAACTGACGCTGAACATGAGGACGAAATGAACAAATATTCCGCAACTTTCCCTTTTATTGGTACTCTGCACAAAACAAATGCGCTTCACAAAGGGCGATTTGAAAAGGCGGCACAAATAGCAGCTCCGATACGTGCTGGCTTACACCAGTCGGCCGTCCAAACTTTCTTTTATTGGCATTTTCCGCCACCGCTGTTCCATCAGTTACAGGTGAGGAAGGATGGCGCGGTAACAGCGAGGTGAGGAACGAAAGACTAACCACGTACCAAAAGCTATTACAACATTACAAACTTGGAACGAAATTATAACTACAGACTCATAAGGAGCTTACCAAATATAAAAGGTAGCGTTACGTAAATTCCAAACTAATACGTACCCACACCTCAGCCTTCTAGACAGGATACATCCCATACAAAAAAGTCCTATGGGCGTCTATGGAAAAAGCTATGTCCGTCTATGGCCTTTTATGAACGTCTATAAGCACCCATAGAGGTGCCTATTGCCAGCTATTGAAAAATCTATGCCACTAAAGCTATAGCTTTGGAACCATATAATTGTCCTAAGCTCTCTGTAGAAAAATATACCAGCCTGTATAGACAGCTATGGACAGAAATAGTAAAGGTCTATACCAATTTGGGCCAAAATTCTATAGCCGGCCACAGGACATTTTTTTATGAGAATCCACGTTGTACTCGCATAAATTTCAAGTACCAACTTCGCCCGCGGGAACCAGAATAAAATTGCGCTTGATTTCTTCACAAAAACATTTAGTGATCAAGGCACTTTACTTCTCTGCAATTCATTGGTGCTTAAAAGTATTCACATCGCAACAGTTCTGCTCACTGCCGCTTGTGAGAGCCAACTGTGAGCAAAAAAAAAAAAAGAATTGTACAGTTTGTCGCAAAACAGAGGTTGGCTCCGTTGCGTTGACCTGTTTTTTTTGTATAAATTGTTAACAAAAAGAAAAACAAAAACATTAGAACGCTGTGACCGGCGCTACGTCAACACCGCTATTTGAAAGTTCATCTGAAACATTAAGTTCCAGATTTGTCTGAATAATACTCAGTCCGCATCTATTTTTCCTATTCAGTGCAAAAGTGTTCGCCACTCTTATTGCTTTTTGCCGCCTCCGAACAGCGAAGACTGACAGTTGCCGGGTGCGTCACACCGGCCAAGACCGCTGCCACTTCCAAGCTCAGCTGCGTCACCCAACCACAGGCGCGACATTCACGAAGACGCCCACCTGACTGTCAACATTGTCCTTATGGCGCAGGCACGTCTGCGTACCGTTATCATTATCCTGCAGGTAAATGTGAAAGACCTTTATGACATACGGTAGCGAAAGGGACGACCTTTATTTGACGTGAATTGCCATGCACAGCTCGTTGCCATAGAACTACGCTTCGCTCCCTTCTTGTCTTCAATTAAACAAAAAAGCATTGCGCAGTAGCGGTCAGTCTTAATGCGAATATTTATTCATTGTTGAAAAGCCATTGCTTACTTAGTGCCTTTCGTAACGCTCATTTGGACCCATTTCATGCATTTTGTTGGAACAATTGCTCTACTTAGATTGTCACTACTTGAATTGATTCCCCTGGCTGTTTGGCAATAGGTCTCGACCCGCTTGCAAAGTTTCAGAGGCGTGCGTTGCATGGGTGACTAAAAATTGAACGAAACAAGCGGCCATTGCCCCTGTACTTTCCCGTGTGT
Organism: Amblyomma americanum; assembly: GCF_052857255.1. Taxonomy (NCBI): domain Eukaryota; kingdom Metazoa; phylum Arthropoda; class Arachnida; order Ixodida; family Ixodidae; genus Amblyomma; species Amblyomma americanum. Next base: position 167,967,492 of record NC_135500.1, on the reverse strand, counting down.
TCTCATTCCAAGAAAAACGTCACCCTGTTTCTATCGTATAAGAGCGCATCGGTCGCTACAGCCTCGGCGGAGGGCATCGTTTTTATGTTCACCGAATGCTATCCTCAGCTCATTCCAGAGAGGCTGTCGTTCCCTAGAATTGCGAAAGCTGCGATCTTCGCGTGCGTTGGCATGCTGCATAGAGTGCCCAATAACAGTCCAGTTTTTTTTTATTTCGTTTCGACGAAGAACGTCTCCAGAGCACTGCTCAACTTTACGCCTTCAAAGAACCAAGATGGCGCAAGATCGGTGATTTCCCAAGCGGTTCTCAGTTTTGAAACAGTCGGGGAGCTGGGGCTTGCCTTTCCTTAGGCGGTGGAGAACTGTTGCTAGAGCAGCAAACAACTTTCTCTGCACGTTGCTGGTCGCAAATTTCGCACCCAGAGTGTTTTCCTAATAGGTCTTGAGTTGCAGTACGCGATGAATATATGATAAGTAGCTGCAAACAAGAGGCGGCCTTAAGGTGAGACGAAACTGCACTGGAAGAAGAGATCTGAGTGCGCTTAGTAAATCGTCAAATTATGGATGAAAATAGGCTGGTTAGATACGCTATCGTGCACCTTCGCTTCCTATGAAGGTAGCAAGTGCATCAGCTTCTCCATAACGGCAAGTCTGCGCATGCCTATGTGTTTGCGTGATCTCTAGCATTTTTGAGGTACGTGTTGGATCTTATGAAACTACAACCGACAGTGTTCTTCTCCAGCATAATGCAAGCACTGACTTATAATGTGCAACACTTGGTCCGTTCTGTAGCAATAATTCTCGACTTGACCCTTTCATTTGCTTGAATGCCTTTGGCGGCCACGGCCGTGTTATAAAGTATCAAAGACGAAAATGGTCAACGGAAAACGATCGAAAGCAATTCATCAAGAGCGAAGAAAAATGGGTGGTGGTTTAGCTCTGGTTAAACCTCGAGTGACGCGATAGCTACAGCTGGCCGAGTGGAACTTTCTCACTTGAATTGCAAAGTCAGCCTTTCGCCGCTCCGTTTCGCTGGGCGTTCCTTCTACATCTTCGTCCCACTTGACATGGCGCATGCGCACAGCTGTTGCAGCTCGGTTTCGCCGGCGCGCCGCGCCGCCGGCCGCAGCAGCTGCTACGCATCACGTGTTTTTTTTTTTTGTAGCGATAACTACATTACGGCAGCATTTAGAGCCTTCAGCGTGGCGGTGGCAGGTGACCGTGGCGCCACGTGACCAGCCACGTGGCCGGTCACGTGGCGATAGCGGCGGCGCGAAGCCGCGGCCGCCACCGTCATGTGCCGCCGCCACGGTCACCTGCCACCGCCACGCTGAAGGCTCTAAATGCTGCCGTAATGTAGTTATCGCTACAAAAAAAAAAAAAACACTTCACACTACATGGTCCCTAGGCTTTCCGGTAAAATGCGTGCTCCGCTTCCACATTTTGTGAGAAGGTTCACTGAGCAAATTATGCACAAATGTCTATTGTTTTGTACTCATAATAATAATAATCTACAGTACTTCTCACATAGTCGTAACTCGTAAAAATAGCTCAACATTTATGCGCGAAGGAAACATAAAAAAACTGCTGAAGCATATAGATATTCCCCAAGATCATAGGATTTTCAGAATCGCTTTTTACTTTGAATCTAACAACTTTATGAGCGATGAAAGCGCGGATCTGCACATACTATGACCGGCCGACCGGCCGACATCTTCAGTTCAGCGTCACGAAAGAGCATTCAAACCGTGCGCGTAATAGCATGTACATGTATCGCGACTAATGACAGTCGCGATGCAAGGGTTTCGTGCAGCTCCTGACCCTGTCCACCCTTACACTCTTTCAGAAACAGCGCTGCCATGGCACCAATAGGCAGACCTTGCAGGCTTACAGCCAGGCTTGAAGTTTAGGGAAATCAGCAGGGAGCACTTTGGCTCAGAATGAAACCGGTATAGCTGCAGCTCATAGGACAAGGTAAAAAAAAAATATCGTTTATTGTCCATCTGCGCCTACTTTGCGTCACCACCAAGTGGACCCGCCAGCACCTCTACTTTCAAAATAGTGGTTCTTCACAACCAGCAGTTTTGCTGGCAGTGCGTTCTGCCAAGAAAAACCTGCTGCACCTGTGTGCGCTGAGTGTGAAGCCAAGGTGGGCCATCACCAAGCTAAGCCAACTGACCGATTTGGCTTACTGTGTCACGCAACACTCTCTAATGCGGCACGGACTGCCGCATTACAGGGAGTGCTACGAACTGGAGTCTTTCTCCTATTGTTACTAAAAACTGGCAGCTCCGTTTATTGATAGGTCGTTCGAATAATAATACATAGTAAAAATAACTATAAGAATGGAATTAGTCGCACCCGCACACAAAAACTTAAACACACTTTATTCTGGTGTCTCTTTAGCATTCATCAGTGGGGCAAGTAATAAACCAAACGATAAAGGCGGGAGTCGCGTAATTTTATGCGTGTATTGCCATATGTAATGCTTTCGGGCCTTTAAAGATGAAATAAACGAAATAAATGAAATGTATTCCCAGTGTGTGTTATTCGATGGTACAGCATTGTTGACCATCATGGCAAGGATACTATATTGGCTATTTTTATACTATTAGTAGCTATTACTAATGCCTAAATAAATGCACCGACTTATAACGTAGCGCACTCCAGCAAAAAAAAAGTTTGGAAAGAATACACTGAAATAAGTCGTACACTTCAATCAAGAATTTCTTTCAGGTTGATTCTTGACTGGGTTTATGGATGACCCGCACGAAGGTGCTGTGCAGTCTTAGAAAACGACAAGATGGCTTGGTTGTGGCCTACAAGAACAAATGTGCCAATAAATAAAAATATTAACATACTTAAATAACAGAAGTTTTGTTCTCTTCGCGTGTATTCGCTTTGTTCACTTTTCAACTAAATCGCTCCGAGGTTGGCCAGTGCACCACGCCCTAATCACCGTAACCAGAGCCAATATCAATAGCAAAGGCCAACAGTCATGACCTAACTTATTAGCCTTCCCTAAGAAAAGGTAGTTAAGGGAGGGTAGATAGCGGTAAATTGAGAAGTTTTACTTCCTTTCAGAATAATGCGGCACCGCCATGCTGTATAAGAAAATGCTCTGTGAAGAATTATTGTCATCCATCGGTTCGATGTGAAGCGGTAGTGCAGTAATGTCTAGCAAGCATGGAGAATTGTTTATTTAACTTGTATTCCAGGAACCCTCAGAGCAACAAAGATGAAGTTTTGCGTGAAAATATTTCTTGAGGTTACGCTTGTGATCAATGATAGAAGGCTTGAGAAAACTAGCTGAATTTGAAAATTTTATGGGCTCTGAAGAGAAAACAATAAGGGACGCTAGAATTAGTTGCTTGGCTGTAGTTTTAGTTTTAGTCTCACAAACTTCAAAACCCACCAAAGATAGCTGGTGCTGTGGATAGATAGAAATCGCATTTCAACTCGAAATAGGCTGGTTAGAGAGATGTTTTTGTTATGACTGCAGAAGTGATTACATTTTCCACGCACTAGCCACAGGCGACAGTTCTTTGCACGCACGCGTATTGCGTGTGAATGGTCGTTCAATGCAGGAGTGAAGGGCGCCGGTGGTTAAAGGCTGGTGACAAATCATCTCGTGTTGTGCAGCTAACGCAATGGGTATTGTTTTTTTTTTGTGTGGATGATAAATGCTCGGCTGTCACGCAAGGCGGGTTTGCAGCGGGGAATCTTTGACACCCCGGCTCATAGGGCTCCTAGTTTCGTTTTGTCTTCGTTCGCCAGCGTGCTGAATTTATATTAGTGAGATGGTCACGATCCCTTACAATTTGCAGTTCTCAAAGTTTCTAATGATTTTCGTCAGCGCATGAATTTGGTCTAGTTGCCTTTCTATGACTAAAAGGTTAAAGAAGTTTTCAATCCGCATTATCGAGGAAAATTGGGCTATACCCCAGGGCAGTTTTCATAAGGTTAGTATGTGCGTTTTTTTAGATTACATGTAACACGCCCGGAACGGAAAGTGTTAGGTAAAAAGATACACCATAAGATGTTCGGAAACATCAATCAAAACGGGGGCGAGGCAAGCCGAAAATTTTTTATATAACTCTTAACCCCATCAATGCCAGGATATTTCTCACCCTGCACCCTCACCATCAAGGTCTTCTAACTAGTACCCTCACGCGCTGGGCGTTGAAAATCGTCGCTTACCTCATCACTCATCCGTTCGTTCTGCTCCTCTGAAAGCCTGTTTCAAAGCTGCCGCCGTGGCCCTGTAATTGAGCCAGTTCAGTGCAGGGGTAGAAAGGGTCACTTATGTCGCCAACAGCGGCTTGATGTTGCTGCAGACGAAGGTGAGAAGGTGACCAAACACCTCGCTGTGGCCCGTTAAAACCAGCGAGAGTGCGGCGCTAAAAAGGGAATTCTGCGAATAACCCTGAGCGCCCTGCGGGGCAACAAAAACAGAAGCGGCTGAACTCGGCGGCACGTAACGCTCCAAAAGCAATACAATGAGATAAGCTCACTCAGTACCTGAGACAAGTAGCTGATGACGGAGTCAACTCAAGCCGCAAAAATGGTAGGGAATAAAATGCGCGCTGCCTAGTTGGAAGAACTACAACCGTCGAAAACAGGGAGCGTTCAGAAAACATTAAATCTATCTGCTGCCCGAACGTGGATACCAACATCTATAAGCCGTCCTAGAGGTAGCTGCACCTTCCCAGCAGTTCATATCGTTTTCTAGACACTCGACGCCGAGAGGGGGTGCCATTTTTTTTTTTTTTGCGAACTCGGCTCACGTTATTACATGCGCCTACTGTATCGAACCATGGCTTAAGGTCTGTAAAAAAGGCACCAAGCATCAACACATAGTTATTTCGTCCCACCTAGGTGATAGCAATACGTATTGCAGTATACTTTGCATATGTCTGTGAAATTACGACAAAATAAAACATAGTACGCAAGGGTTCTGCACGGTTTTTATTTTGAATGCGCGGTAAAATGTAAAAGATGTCATGCCATCCTGTCACCCCGTTTGTGTGGGAGTACTATTACGTTGAGGAAGTTTTTTTTTTTACTGACCTCCAGAATGAACGGAGGAAGTCATTGACTCACACCAGGTACAGTTACGTCAGCGACGTTTCATACTCTTCGCAAACTATGAAACTCGAAAAAGCGCCGGTGGTAGGAGGTTAAGTGCGTCGAATATGAGGCAAGCAGCGCCAGTACCATTTCAGGTCACGCCTAGCACTGTGTTGCATCTGGACAAGCCGTCCGTTCTTCCTTCGCGTAATAGGCCCATTCCCCGCGGGAGGAGTTAATAGCCACCAGAACCGTTTCCCCGCATCTCAGATAAGACCTATTAGCACTCGAAGCGCAGTGTAAGAAAGCTTTCGCCGTCAGGCTTGTCTTGAAGGTCCAAGGCTTAGGCCCGCATGCATTCTTTGTAGTTCCTGGGTGAATTCGGCCTGAAGGGGTACGAGAGAGCCCGCATTCGGGAGACAAGGCGAATGATCCAGGTTTATGAAAGTGCTTTATATGTTGCGTGTTTGCGTGCATTCCCTGGCTTTTCCGTGTGTCCTTTTCTTTTTCTTGCAGCAATTATTTGATGAAATTGTGGTTTTACTTGGAAGATAATCATGAGCGCACCAGATATGTTCAAAACACCTACTCATGTCAGCTGGTGTCCATTGCTACTTGGTGGAACATGCACAGCTTGAATTGCGGCAGTCTCCTCAATGAAGGAAAATTGTCATTTTCAGCGATAAATAACTCCTCAAAGTCTTGTCGCATGACAGTTGTTTTAAGGGTACATATGAAGAGTAGAATACCAATTGATAGTTAACTATACTTAACTAGGCCTAATAATGCATTTAAAAATTTACATTCCTCGTCAATAAGAGGAAAAAATTTACCTTTCTCGACTTTTTGCAAATGCTGTCGCTCTGGTCGTCTGTTCTTCATAAAAACCCACTCAAACTTTACTGTCAAAAATTGTTTTGTTAAAACAAGCTTGAAATTTCTTTTAGTGCAGGGCGAATTCCGCAAAATTCTCGGCATGATATATTGAGAGAGACGAGATATTGGCTTTCCTGGAGTGCTGTAGAGAAGTGTACGGGATCGGATCTACCCGAAAGTCCTTTCCCGGCCTGGCCCGTGTTCCTTGGCTGGTCTGCAGATGCACTGTTTCGCCGGACCTTGGCCGGTCCATGGCTTCAAGTTGAGGTCCTCGGCCGGAATTGAAGTTGCCGGCCGGGCCGCTCTAAGGCAAGTGCAGTACTTCTGCTTCCTTATTTTCGGATGATGGTCGCCTTGGGTGTTCCAACGGCGAACACCAGGATGCGGGCTATGAAAAAAATAAGTTAGTTAACGTTTACTTATTCGTTTTGGCGGTTGGGTGCGCGTTTATTTCAGCGTTCTCCCCCGAGAAAATGTGCAAGTCTACTTTGGGTCCTTGTTTTAGTTTGCCTTCATGCTCGGAGTGTGTGAAGAAATGAAATAAAACCGAAGCAGAAAACTCGAGGCTTCTCTGTTGAAGCAGAATAAGAAAAAACCTAACTACGTCATTTTAAAACCGAATTTATGCACCTTCGTTCCGGGCAAAATCGGCAAACAACTAGATGCGCACGTTGGTACACGTTGAGCCATGCACAGGAAGAAGTTAAATGACACTTTTCAGTGGTTGAAGAGAACGAGCGAGTAACCGCTCTCGCCCATTCAAAGCGCAAAATCAAAAAGCCCGTCTGGCGCTCTCAAGACGGTCAGAAAATTTCATTACGTGGTGTAATATTAAGCAATAAAACCGTGTTTACCTTCGCATGGCCTTCCAGTGAAACCGAAGACCTGAAGGTTTCATCGAATGGCGATTTATACGTAGCACCTTTGTTGTGTCAGTGGCTATTTCACATGACTGCTTTCATTTGTGTCATGAAAAACAGCGTCACTGCTCTCGTCCTTCGCGCTTAGTCATTTCTGCTCGCTTCCTTTTTTCCTTATATTTTTGTATATTCTTAATTTGGCATTTTTTTCTACTGCCTAACCTAACTAGCTAAAGCTGTCCTGGGTACGGCTTTTGGTATCTGAGCGCATCTTCAATACCTATTCACACATCTGTTTTCCTGTTGCATGTTAAACCCGCAAGTGGCAGCAGAAACCGATCCGTGTGTTTAAACCGGCTTGCGCGCGTTAAACGTACAGTCGCTCTAACCTGCCAGTAATCTTACATATACGGTTTAATATTCCTATGAAGTAACGTTCGGTGAAATTCCTTCCACTGAAACACGCTTCGATGTGCAATGAATCTTCTGAGCCCGCGACGCTATCGGGGGTTCAAGACCTTGTTGACAGTAGGCGGCTGGGCCTCAGTGCGAGCGCTTTTGGGCGAGCAGCAACCAAAGTGAATAGCAATGCTTTTACCCCCCCCCCCCCCTACTGGGTGCATATATCTTTACGCGCTTAAACCCAACATGATCAGGAGGAAGAAGCCGTCGCATGATTGTCATACACAAGTCAAATACCGGTCACCAACCTCAGGAGTGGGGTTTGTTATCGGCATATTGTCGCGGGCGACCAATTTCCCAGCAACAGAATCGCCTCGCTGGGGTACGTTTTTCAGAGCTACGGGCAGAACAGTGTCATTGCTACAGAAAACCAACGTGTGCTAACGCACTTCCTATTGAGAGATATAGGCGTACCCTGATGGAATAACAGGGCTATAACACCTTGTAGCGCAGGCAAACAGCCGGTGCATAAAAGCGAATTCAACTCCGACATCAGAATAGATTAGAATAGAATATTTATTGCACATAACGTGCCAAAATCCAAAAATATAACTGCAGAGACATAGCATAAATTATTTAAGAGTCCCTGAGACCATTTCCTGAGCTTTAAAGTCCCTGAGCTTTAAGGTTCCTGAGGTTCCTGAGCTTTAAGGATTCCTGGCATGTGCTCCAGTGGAAGAAGAACGCAAAGGGGGACCTTAAGTATTGATTGCAGCCATTAGGAACTTTTAGAATACATTGACGCCATTCTTTAGGGGTATAGAGGCAGAGAGGGGCGCCAGTGCGCAGGCGCAGGACAATAACCGGAGAGGGAGGTGTTATATTCCTACGCCAGCGCACTGCAACGCTATTCCCCTATGTCCATAACCGATAGCGTCGCCCTATTCTAAATGTCTCTATTACCTGTGTATGAAGCGGTCTCTGCACGAGAATGTGGTTGTTCCACGATGCCACTGATGCGGCGGGAGAGTAGTAATCTGGTCGGCGCTCTCCACAACATTACCCCAATTATGTCATACAAATGCGCTGCGTAGTGCTACAGCGTTTATTTAGAAGTGTTTTTATTTCCATGTTTCATGCCTGCAAAGGAATCGCTTTAATTAAAAGTAACAAAAAATTCTGCACCTTCTGCTTTGTGTAGGCTTACAAAAACAATGCGTAGCTGCTCTTCGTTTATTCTTCTCTAGTATTCCTTCCTGCTTCGGTCGATTTACGCTGTTCGTTCACAGGAAGGCTTCCGCACGACGCCCAGACTTATTGTAGCACAAGGATGTAATGTGGCCCACTTTTCGTCCTCTATTTGTCGCTGACCCAAGATAAATAGTGTTAGTACTTGATTCTTTTTTTGATCAGACGAAATCGCTAAATAATATGAAATGCTATAAAAACCAAAAACAGTTCGTTCATGAGTATCTGTTTTATTCAAAAAGTGATAAGGCTCCAAACACAAAACCTATTCTCTAAAAGCCATACTTTATTTTCTTATTTGATCCCAGCAGAAACATGCAAACGAATATCTGCCTCCACTCAAATTCAACACGTCAAACCCGCCTATTTCAGTAGCATCAGCAGGGCGCCTGCTTCCAACGTTGCCAGTAGGGTTGTTTGCTCTCCATAGCTTTCCAATACGGTTGCTTCCTCTGGAAGTAATACGGTGCGCCCGCATGTCTGTAACGTTCTGCCTGCTAATTTTTCAATATCTGACACGTGCGTGGCCGTCAGCGCCTGTTCACGAAACTCGGCTGTGGTACAGGAGGTAATGTTTACATTCGCACGAAGTCGATGCTGGCCCAAGTGTCATCATCTTAGCACCAGTACTTAAACTGCCGAAAAATTCTCCTGGCTACGAGAGGGAGGATGCTACCGTTCGCTTACTGCAGCCACCTGGTAAAGAAGTTTGTTAATAATTTTTTTATGTCACATGTTTTAAGCTTCATTTTCGCATTTAATTACATAAGAGCATGTTATAAATCACCATGGCAATCGTTTCGAAAAATCTGGGGCATGTGTTAAAACCTCTTTGGGGACTAAATGTGAACGAGGCAAACCTATCACTGCATTAGCGGTTGCAGCTGAAACGAATTTAGAACTATGAGCAGAATTCGTAGGTAATCCGATACGAACCATGTCCGAACTGCCGTAGCACCTGCGAAGAACGAGCATGTCCTAATGAAAGGTTATGTTAGGAAAGTAAGCAAAACTCTTTGTTCTACTGTGAAGAGAGCAAAATAAGATTGTCTTCTGGATGTCTGTGAAGGATGCATGTAGTGGAACATCATAAGCATCAGACTGTTTTGGTTCGTGCAGAAATAACTCCTAGTGGCACATTTTCAATGTGTATATTAGTGCGGGTTGTCATACTATAGCGTCAACCTTCGCATCTGTTCTCCTATAAAGACGTCATTTCGTCGTGGGTTTTAAGAATATTTCAAAATATTTCAAAAGTGAAATCTCCTTGAAACCGTAAGGTTAGAATTTTTTTATGAACGAGGCTTTCTCAACATTGCAAAAATGCTCTTAAGCATTTAACGATGTTTTTACGCGACAGTGTCTAGTATAAGATATTTCTTATTTCTGTCACTGAAGTGAAGTTCAAAGTTTATTGATAGTTAAAAGCAAATTACATGATAAATATACAGCGAGAGGTCCCATGCTACGAAAGCTCAGGCGGGACCTCGAATTCCTTGTTGCCGTGCAGTAAACAACTAATTGACGCAAACGAAAGATCCGGGTTACTGGGATAGCGGACCTCCAGTTCTCTCTTAAATTCCAAGTTCTTTAGAAAACGCAACCGGTCAACTGTCAGCGAATGATTTCGTCAAGGTTATCTAGAAATAAAAATTGCGCACTGCTCATGCCAGTCTTTCTAAGAGTGCTTCAGGTGACATAGCAATGCTGGGAAGTGCAAGATATACATTTATAAATTACTACTGTTTGTCCAAAAACAAGTATCGGCTGCAGAGAAGTTACTGTAGCATAGTTCAGGTTACTATGTAGCATAATCAACATTTGAAAACGCACCAAAAATTGTGTCCTTCCTGTCACAAAGCGTCGAACCAAGTTTCTTTTATGTAATAAAAAGGCGAGAAGGATTGCTTTTTTGCCACGTGTCTTAAATTACTTCGAAGCGTACATTTTTCACTGTTTTCATGCATTTGATGCGAATGAATTATTTGCATTTGGAGTCTTTAGAAATAATAGGTCACATTTTTAGGACTTGCCTAACTGAAAATTTGCATTCATTCAGCCGAATGCATGGCTTCTCAAGATTACTAGCCATTTAAAACACAAAACTGGCTGTTCGCAGAATTCTTGTTCCGGTTGAACGATGGGGGCGCCAGTTCATTATCAGTTTAACTGGATGAAACATCACGCTTTCAGCTCGCCGACCGAGACTCGCCGACTGGCGATTAGCTCGTATTTTATCGAAGCCAAGAGACGCGCCACGTTGTAGCCTTGGAAGCATGCTGTCCTGCAGATTTTGGATGGGCATAAAAGTCGGCACCTTCAACTCATACATTACGAAATGTGTTATTCTGTGCACTTAATTGCTACCTTTGTCTCGTCTTCTCTCGTCATACCTAGCGCCAGCTTACGTAAGCGAACGTTTGTAGCACAACTTCGATATATTTTATTTCATAGAATTTGCTTAAAACATAGTGACTGGCTAGTTGGTTCTGCATACTGGAAAAATTGCAGCGCAGCAGTAACAAATACGAGACGAGAAGGACGCAAACACAAGCGCTGACTAACAACTGTGTTTTATTGCTCTGAGCCAGCCTATATAAGAACTATATAAGAACTATATAAGAACGGGACACCACCACGAGGTTGATAGCAGAAGCTCTGGCGATATCAAAATGCGCAGATAAGTGTGTCAGCAACCCCTCTGTGTGCCTTAGTGGAAAAGAAATGTCATTTCTGAACGCCAATGATAGGACAAAAGATTGGAGGAACGGGAGACAATTCCGATAATCGTGCCACGAATGCGTGAGGTGATGTGTTGGTTTCTGTTTTGTTGTTTTGTACTTAGTTCTTATATAGGCTGGCTCAGAGCAATAAAACACAGTTGTTAATCAGCGCTTGTGTTTGCGTCCTTCTCGTCTCGTATTTGTTACTGCTGCGCTGCAATTTTTTCAGTATTTCATAGAAGCCTGTTTCTTACCTTTTAGGTTCCTGCTTCTTTTTTCAGGAGACCGTCATTAAAAAGTAAGTGTCTGATTTTATGCCTCCATTAATACTGCCCTCGAAGCGAGATCTCCGCTTCCTTTGCAAAGTTATTTTGGCGTAAGCTAGAGATTGGCAAGACACCAATAAGTGCTCGCTCGAAGTTCCAGTGCAATAATTTATCTTTGAATCATCCGCAAGAAGATTCTCAGCCGAGTGTGTAAAAAGTTAAGAGCGTCCTATGAAGTACGCATTTGTATTGCGTCTCCCTACAGTAAGAACGAGCGCACGCGTCAGTAGAAACAGCTTTAAAGTAACAGTATTGTAATGTCTAAAATCACCGGTTTTATACTGCGGAGTAATTTTTTTTTTCCCTACGGCCCAATAAACTCCACAAGCTTTGGAGAAGTCCTGCACCAGACACACAGCGCAACTGATTCGGCTAATGCGGGCTTTTTACAAGCCTTTCCAGTACCTCGACACAAGGTCCCTCCAACTGCGAAACTACATCGATCGTCGGAACACGCCTCGAAAGATATCTGCTCTGGAAACACGGCACTTTCTGCTCGAGATAGCAGACTCTCTCGCACTGCAGGAGAACTCCGCGTGTCCTGAACACTTCGCTTCGCGCTAGAGTCCGCGGACTTCATCGATCTTTCGCTACACACTATAGCCCTGAAGGAGCCCGGTACGTGCGTCACATTCGAAAGATCTGATCCGCGTATCTTTTGTCAAGAGGAACTCTTCTCGTAGTACACGACTAACATACGCGGCATTAGTTCAGTCTACAATTAGAAAGGTGCACACGTGAAAAGATGACCGGCATTGTGAGAGTGTACAGAATATTTTTTAATGAAGAAATGCTTTCTACGGCTCATGTGCCATATCTCATAAGCTTGGTTATGTGCCCAAACGAAAGAGCTCGGCTGGAATACAAAAGAAATTAGATCTAAGCTCATTTCAATAGCCATAATTGGCATCTATGTCTTCGAAAGCAAACACACTGTATACACAGTTGCGTACAGTGTACACTGCGTCAGTACAAGAATAGGTTATGCACGTCATCCAGGTGAGCTTGGAAGAACAAGAAGATGAAGAGGAGGATGGAGGAAATGAAGATAGCATTGATTTATTAAAGGAGCGCTTCTACCAGCCATCAACGGGCGTCTATTTCGCGGAGTGTACGCGCGAATATGTTTCCTGAAAATGCGGCTGAGGAGGCACTAATCTCGTTTCAGCAGCGAAACCTGTATAAATGTTAGGATGTGGTAAGTATGAAGGCGTGGTAATTCAACTAAACAAGGTACCGCTTCAATCTGTTCTAACAACAACGCGCTAGTTGCTTAGAAGCTACCACATTGTATAGACTTGCGATGAATGAGGTAATCGAAGTCCTGAAGTTTCGTTTTTTTTTTAATTTTTTTTGTTTCCAGAAACAGCGCTTTGCAGTCACATCATTTTATGATAAACCCATTCTGCTCGGCAAGTGAACATATACTGCATTCGCCCCATTCTCAACGTCGGACGCTTCCTTCGCTATTACACGGAAAAAATAGAAACTATATATAAACTACAGTTTTAGAATGGGTCGTTCCTCTAACACATCAGGAAAAAATGGCCCTTCTCTCGTGAACATTGAACAAAACACAAGCAGCATTTTACACTCTTAAAAAAAAAGCTGGTCGCAGGACGGCTTAGTGGAAGCGACCGGAACAATATGTTTCAGTGCGTCAGGCTACCGCTTTCTGCTAATGCACGTGGACAACATAATGAACAGTTCTCTGCGCGAAACAACCCTTGATCTACCTTTCTATATGGTTTAGCGATGCAAAACAATTGTTAAACCAGGCATTTTCCAAACCCAGGAGAAGTAACAAAAACGAGCCGCCGCAGGTGTATTTAAAACTACCTTGCAGCTCTATTGCTGGTGCGCGACTTCTGGCTAAGCATAAACCCTTGACTAATTGCAGTGCGATGTCACAAGAAGAAACTTGACAAACGATTTCTAAGCAAATATCTCTTACTGTTAAGCAAGCAGCCATGGCTCCAAAAGGCTAGAATAAACCGATTTCGGCTCCCTCTTTCTTTCATTTTCTATAATGATGGGAAGTTCAATTCCACCACTTCCTAACGAGAAAAGTTTCTTTAGTTTCTAGTGCCTGCCGATTCGTTCGTTTTTTCGGTTTGTCTTATTTGAAAAGTGCAGCGCAAGGAAGTGTAAGAAAGGGGAAGAGATTGTAGGAGAAAGGAGGAGTGAAGTTCAGTTTCGCTCAGACCGTAGCAAAGGTTGGATGGTCCACTTCTCGCGATCACATTAGCGGTTCCCTCCCAGGCCCACTTCCCTGACGAAGCGTTTTTGCACAGAATCTATAGCTCGGCACGTCCACAACAAATGTCTCATATCACACAAGCTCGCCAAAGTGAGGGCACCTGTCAGTCGTTGGCCGAAGTTTGTCACACCACCGATAACGCTCATTAAGGGTCACACCCGCCCCTGCCTGAATCCGGCGTGAGGAGGACACCTCCGCACCCCGAGTAAGACTGCGAGGGAGTGAGCGCGAACACGGAGAAATCGGGTACATGGGATCGGAATGGATCTAGGGGAAGAGGGGAAGGCAGCCGATCGTGTGAAGTGTCAAGGTGTGTCGTAGTAACTACGTGAATGTTATGCGGATTGTGAGCATGGCTGCGAATGCAGTGTATGCTCAGAGTAAATGGGCACTCTGCACATAGCTGATGAATGAATAGTGTAATTTCGACTCTGTGATGAACAGCCGCGAGTCCCTTTAGCGAGGTGGGGGAGTCGACGTAGAAGTAGAATAAATTGAATGTGGGAGCGAGTTGAAGGGAAGCAATGTCATTTTAAATCGCTTGACGCCCTAATGTATGAGAGGTGCAAGTACCTGAAGTATATGTCGCGCGCAGGAGTTCAGATAACTGTGGTAGAGACTACAGATAGCGCTAACTCAAAGATGAGCGGTGCGGGATTCTCCGATGTACATTACGCTCCCTTCACGTAGATGCGCGGCTGATACCGGCGGGCAAACAGTGGAACGGTATTTGAGTAAACTCACAGTACGACCACGTAGGGACTGTCTTTCAAGTATAAAGTTAAAGAGACAGTTTTCGAGCTCTTTTTGCCTCACGTTGGTCGATGAGTTTACTGAGTGTATTCAGTTGAGCGTACTCCTGAAGCAAGGCTTTCCGCGTAAGACTGGAGAGATAAGTTATGGCGTGAACCGCCTATAATCGATAGCTTCAAGAGAGTCTCATTGCCTGCAGGTGAGGAGAAAAATTTGTGCCTGGTATACTTCCTGGAATACGCCCCCGCGAAGTGTGTGCCGTAGAGTACTCTGGTTCAGTTCAAAACTATATAACTAAACCCTTCAAAGCTTAAATTCTCTCGACATTCTAGTGTCATTCTCTCTGCAGATTAAGAAAATGTATTGTGCTCGCTTATCTGGTCATCCGAGAGCGGGAAATAGATTTGATTTGTTTGTAAATTCGTGTCCTTCAGGAGAATAATCTTTATTAAAGTCCAAGCTGTGAAGTCTTTTTTGTTAGGTGCGGTGAGGTTTCGAAGCAATATTATAAATTCCATCCTTCTCTATCGTGGGAAAGCTGTTCTTAAGGCAAGACAGTCCAATGGGGGAGCACAAAATTCAGCTGTCCTGTCAACAAGCATCAATCTTCTTCTGCGCTGCAGTTATGTAGAGCCCCAAGCTCATTATCAGCGCTAACGGCAGTGTTCTTGAGACACAGAACAAAAAAAGTTTTTGACTCACAGCAAAACCAAAAACAAAAAGAAAATCCTCATACAAGAAAAAGAACTTGAGTTGAGTTGAGTTGACGTGTTGAATGCTACAGGTGGGGTTAGCCTTGCTTATTCTGCCGGCAACTGCTCCACCGTAGCGTCCCTTCTATATTAATCATGTCCTAAAGCCTGTCGCATCTACCCCGCTATGCGCACAGTCTCTTATAATAGCACAGTACTTGCTCAAGAGATGATTGAAAGCATTGCTGCAGTGCAGTAAGTCAACCCTGAATGGCAGTCCGCTCTTCAACTTCGGCATTTAGCCTGTAGCGCTTAATAATAATAATAATAATAATAATAATAATAATAATAATAATAATAATAATAATAATAATAATAATAATAATAATAATAATAATAATAATAATAATTTTACTTACCATTCTTGGCGGGCGGCCCAGGCGTGCACGAGTAATAAAAGGCAATACTGCACATACCACGAATGCTTGCTGACCATGACCAATGGCCCAAGATTTTCAGGATGATGAGATGTTGGATATGGGAAGCGAGGGAGAGATGAAAGGCTTTTACAGCCGTTGTACAGCCTTCACAATATCTGGGATATCAGAAGAATAAGGGGCGAAGGACCGGGCAATGGTACCACAGAGAGATGGCACGGTGAAGCCAGGAAGATTCTTGACGCACAGCGCGTGCCAGAAGGGATTTTACGTTGCCAGTCCGCGGTTAGGTCGTGGCCCATCAATCAGCGTTTGCTGACCTGGCGCAGACAGGCGGCAAAAAGACGCACTGCGTCCCCTTGTACACGAGAGGAGAAGGCCTACCAGGAGACGCGCCGGAGGAGGGTCGCAGGTTAGGTCTCTGCATAGGGTAAACTATGGTTATGTAGAGTACTTCGACAATTGAACACTAACAGCACGACGTTGGACACTGGAAAGGGTGATGCGATGAGACGCTATTGATAATTCTTATCTATTACGAAATCAGGAGTCTAATGTTTATAACACCACATGTTTGACAGCCCAGCTCCAAACCGTCCAGGAGGTTTTAAACTTTAATTCCTCTGTGCATCTCAGTTGCTACCGGCTGAACAGCACCCAATACTGCAGGGCACTGCTCAAACTTAGGAAACAGACAACTCCTGCGTCTAGACTAGAAAACATTCCCATATTATATAATATTCTTTATGTTATTCATTTAGTACACCTCACAAGTGGAATGCGATGTGTTCCCTCGGCTTCAGATTAATTTTACCTTTCCCAGCACATCTACGATTTCAAAGGCGTGACATACCGATCCTTAGCAGTGCATGTCATGTCATCGAACCGCTGCAAATTCAAGCAATTCCCTTGGAGCTCGTCTGTTGTTTAATGAAGTCTTCCGTATGAAAAGAAGAATGAGGTTTACCCGCTGATTTCACCAGCCTTACTAGCGCGAGATGGTTTTAATTAAAAATGTGGGTGCCGGTGGGCGCGTCTGTAATTTTCTCGAGCGCGGGTAATTACCGCCTTGCTCCAATGCTCCTTGCAAAGAAACGACGCACTAAAATTACGAAACAAAGACCCGTATAAGTTTTGTCAGTCGGAGAAATTATACCTCAGGCAGAGCTCGCCGCTTAATCGAATCTCTAGGAAAAGTGGTTTACTTGTTTTCTTTGAGGCCCTACAAGAAGGAAGTTAGGGCTTCCTTACTACTGCGTTGGGGGCACAAGGACAGCACTTTCACTGTAGAGATAAAGAATAGCAGTAAAATAACAAGAATTTTACTTAACAGCACCTTTGTGCCAGGACAGAAATGATAAATCTGCGAACAGATAAATCCTAAACAAAGGGTAATTACAGACTTCGCCAATTTTTTTTTTGCGATAGAATTTAAGCTGCCGTCATGCAGTTTCTTGCTTCTCTGTAATGAAATTGCTTGTCTGGTCAATTCTCTGATGGTATCATACCGGTCACGTAACTTCCACTGGCCAGACAGAGAGCACCGGCAAACTTAAGATTTTCCACGAACCTCCCTGATCTGTCGAAAGAGGTCACGTGACCATGCGACGTCATCACAACGTGCCCACCGGCTTATGAGCAAACTTCCCATCTTTGCTAAATTCAGTGCAATTGCCACCTGCCCACAGCGACCCTGCGTACGAGCCTTACATGTCAGGCAGCGCAAACTTGGTCTCACAAGCTCTAGCGAAGGCTGCGTTTGAAACAGCCAGCTGCCAGTACAGTGGAGCTGCACCGAAACTAACATCTGCGCCATAGTGCCAGTAGGAGTATGAGGACTCCCCTTGATCCATGAATGCTATCGAGAGGGTTATGACGTGATCAACGCCACGTGACGAGCAGTGAATCAATCGTATGACACCACCAAATTTAAAGTGTGAGGACCGCCAAGATTTGGATGTTGGTTCTCCCCAAAATTTTCTAACTATCCCCAAAACTTTAGAAATGGGCCCACTCCAGAAAATGCATTAAGGTGAACTAGTGGGTCTGATTACTACATTCCTATGTGATAATCCAATGGAAGGTACTCGAGTATTCTAGAAGGTGATGCTGACTCATGTATATCATATAGGGACAATGGGATCGGTTCGAACCATAATTCTGGCAGGAAAATCGCAAAAAAGACTTTAGACATTAACTGCACACACCACAGCAGCTAACCTAAATTCATTTTCATCTTTTAAAAAATGGTCCTGAGGCCTAGAAATTTTTATTACAGAAATAATATCATTTCGCTAAATCATTTTGCATACTTCGCAGCTTCAGAACCACGCGATCACCTAAGTTCAAATTGGCTGTCACTATGTCCAGCGAATTGGGGAGCAGCTTCAGAAAATCAAATATTCATGCAAAGACAGAAATATTACGACTAGAAAAGCGATGGGTTTAATATTCGAATGGCACCCTGCATGCCCTGTGACCTACTAGGCCTTGTAGTTGGGCCACCAAGCAACCAAAACTGTTGCTCTGGCCTAAAGCTAAATACCAACCCAACGACCCTCCTTCTAATTAGTTCAGTCGGCGGACATTAAAGATATTTCTCATGGCGTGTAGCTAATGTCAGCATTCTCTGAAGTGCGTGTAAAACCGCAGTAAATACTCATCGGATGTGTGCATAGCGCTTGCATAGACAACAAACACATTGGCATCGTTTGCCAGATACCAAACTCTCGTTGTACGGACTGTACCAGGATTAGTATACAAATAAAAATACAAGGAGGCGTACAAGTTATAGAAAGATGTAATCCTCTTCTAAGATTTCGCGTTCAATTAAACCTGCGTGCATTAGTCACCGAACTTATGGGAGCTCGGGCTATAGTTGGTGCTGGTATGCCATGTTCTGAAGCGCAGGA
Source organism: Amblyomma americanum (assembly GCF_052857255.1). Classification (NCBI taxonomy): domain Eukaryota; kingdom Metazoa; phylum Arthropoda; class Arachnida; order Ixodida; family Ixodidae; genus Amblyomma; species Amblyomma americanum. The sequence goes on along the minus strand of NC_135500.1, from coordinate 167,948,933 downwards.
ACGACACACACTACACGTTCCTGCGTTTCAGAACATAAAATGAGCCAACAAGGATGCCACGTCCCAGAGCGACCCAGGCTATGAGAGACGTCGTAGTGAATGGCTTCAGAAATTTCGACCACCTGGGGTTTTTTAACGGGCACTGAAATCGCACAGTACACGGGCCTCTAGAATTTCTCCTCCATCGAAATCGACTGCCACGGCCAGGATCGAACCCGCGTCTTTCAGGTCAGCAGCCAAGCGCCATAACCACTGAGTTCTGTAAGCAGAAACTTTCTTCTAACGGCTGTTTGAGCATTACTTTCGGAATGAGAAATGGAACAGCTAAAATACCAGAACTGCAAATACAAAAACTGAAAAAAGCGCATAGAAAGTAATTCATGCAGATTAAAAGGAGACCACAACGGTTTATATTTGCGTTTCGTTAAATATCTCTTTGCGCTAAGTACGCTTCCTGTCACGCATTACAATGACACCCGTAAAAACCATTTGAGACGCCCTTATAGAAGGTGAACGAAAAGAGCGTAGGGCAAAAGAGGAAAAAAAAATAGGTGTCGCGCAAAGAAGGACGCTAAAGATGAAAAGCAAAAAAGTGACGGTCATTTCCTGCGTACACAACGTGTGGCTTTGCGAAGAAGCCTCAGCACATCAGTTAAGCGAGTGCGCACATCCGAGAGGCCCACTTCCGCTTCGAAATAATTTCAGCGTTCATACGCCTCGTCGCCCTTCGTGGACGGTTCTCTCAGCTTCAGCCCTTGCTTTTATTTAGCTTAGTAGCTTAGCTTTGCACGCCTCGTCGACCGTCGACGTGCCTTATCTTTAACGCAAGTACCGAGCTAGTGGAACACTTCAAAAATTACGCGGTGGCCGTTTTTTTTTTTTTTTCAAATGACATTTTATGAGATGATCAGTCCCCATATCTTTTTCTCATTTTTGTTCTTCAATTAGGAAAGCAGAAGTTAAGCAATACGCAACCGCTTGTACGAGCTTGGGTTAATAATTACTTTATATCGTCGTTAGACCTGCCGTCCGCTCTATGTCACAGTAGCTGCTTGTTTATGAAAATATATCATTTCTCTCGGCTAAATGTGGCTGGAAATGGTAGCGCATTTAGCATGCCCTCATAATGTTACCTTTTTAGACATTTCAGAACCGTAAGGAGTCTCCGTGAAGATCGCTAAGCAAAGAAGCAGTGAAAAGAGAATACGCTCACAAAAGCAAAATACATACAGTGCTGATCTTCTTTACGTTTATGCGTTCTTGTTGTGCTGATGTTTTTCTTAGAAAACTATGCACCGATTGGCCCAGCAAGCGCGGATTCTTTGCCCAGTCTTCAATGGTATTTTCTGAGTCTAAACTTGCTTTGCTCTCCCGGTGGCCGAGTAAACAGTGTGTTTCTTACGTTTTTAAAGAGTACTTACTCACCGAACTACTGGGGTAAGCGCCTATGAAGCGGCAGCCAGTAGCCATCTCAATGTGTGCTTTCATTAGTAGCATTAAGAGTGAGGAGTTAGGAGTGACGTTGGGTTCAGTGCGGGCCTATTTTTTGTTTCAGTAACTATGGGCGCCTTGTTCTTGCATGGTAGCAATCACTAGTCGGAACGCCTCAGGGAGTTGCGTTACTTTTACATTAGCTTCGTGTCCGCAGCGGTGGCGAAGTAGTTGAGCATCCGCCTTGCTTGTGGGAGGTGCGGGGTTCGATCCCCAGTGCCGCCGGCTACCCATCGGTGATAAAATGGGTACAAGTGTTTTTCTGGTGTGGCGCTCGGCTTCTATAGGGTGAAATGCTTGGGAAATGGGTCTTTGATCCCACCTTGAGAAACAAAAAATACCTTGTGCCATGGCGCTCTTTGGCCGTAGATGCCCTTGCGCCATAAAAACTCTTAGTCATCATCATCACATTAGCTTCGAACAACATTTTCAAATTAAGTAGCTGTCTTTCTTTTTTTACATCGCTAACACATGCATACACTTGAAAAAGCTTTCGGCTGCCCGGCTCCCACATAAGTCACCCAAGACAGAAGTGCCTGCCTAAGCCAAACAAATGAACTCCGAACTTCTTCGCTAGCTATTTCCTTTGATGAGCAGAAGAGAAAGTCCGCGCAGAAGCTTAAAAAGTTCATACGCACTTCCCTTTCAACAGCAGTCGAATTCTCAACTTGCCTGATGTTCAGGCTACACTCAATTTTTTTGTTGTAGCTCCTTTTGCACATTTATTTTTTTCAGCAGGTACGGTGAAGCCTCCCTTGCATACCACATGAATTTAATTCCTTTTCGCCCTTTGATTCATCGTGATTGATGGTGTCTCGAAATAAAATAAGTGAAGATTGAAATAAAATCGTAGGCTTCCTTTTAAATATGGCTCTGCGCCGGCGCTTCCTCTGTATTTCTTGTACTTGTGTTCCCCTTCTGTGATTCCTGGAATAGGATCATTTTTACAGGGTATACTTTTTTCTCCGCTCAAGTGATTTTCACCTTAAAGAATCTGGGGCTTGAAAAATGAGAGTTTCGTAAGCAGTGATGGAATGTCTGCGAACTAAGCAGTATCAGCCAGGAAGAACTTTTTTATTACTCGAGAAGACTTCGCGCTTTTCTTGGTATGCTTTTCTTACTTTTTTAATTACAAGCGAGCCTCTTTTCCCGCTCACACGCTCTGTGTTTTATTTTGAACTCACGAAACGTGAGAACGCAACCATAGCTTTCAGAGCCAACGCATTAAGCTTCCACCACCGAAAACAACAGTATAGCGCGAAGGGTATTCATGAGGAATAACCGTGTACATCAACTGTTTATTCGACTAGTGCGTCCAAGTTAGGAAGGCATTCATTTATAAAATGCAACATAAATCCAAGCAGAAGTTGATATTTGCGCATTATGAAGGCAACGTCATGATCACAAAGATGATAAAGTGAAAAACATGCTCACCGTAATTGCTTTATGAATATAGGCACAGAAAATCAGAAAACAGGCAAGACAAAAACACCGTTTAAATTGCACTAAAGATGCCATAACATAAAGAAAACGACCATCATTTCGCAGATGTTATCTGAATGCCACTTTAAAGTGCGGCACAAATCTTGTGTTTTTTAGACATTATGCAGTCACTGATAATGTGATCTATTTAGCTCTCTGTGAGATGAACTTCAAGTGCGTGTGGCCTGAAGCAGCATTTTCTTGAACAAAAAGAAAAAATGATTTTTTTTCGAAACAAGCCAAATCCACTTACATAGGCACTAAGCGAAACGCCAAACATTCTTCTTCGCATAAACAGAAGAGCTGTCCAAGAATTTTAAAGATTTGCTTTACATGAAGGTTATAGGCCGCTAGACCACCATTAACAGAAAAATTATGGGAATGGTTTTATCACCATAAACATGTAAAGATTGGATTTAGCCGTTTTCGATGCGAAACTCTAGATTTGATCCAGTTCTAGTCATATAGCTTCATTTTTACAGTATTAATTTAAGCTTTGTTCACGAAGATATGCTTTAAAATGCACATGCTGTGAATTCAGCACAAAAATATCTAGAACATATATGGTGTGTGATCAGGAGCACCGTGGTGCTTAACTAATACCCCTCTCAAACACTAAAAATGAATGTGATATACATCGAATCGCATTAACCTCTAATATCAATTAATCGGCTGCTACGCAGGAACATTTAATATAACTTGGTACGAATGACACTCGTTACCGAATGAGTTTGGAGAACTCATTCGCATTCGATCTCGAACGGAATGTATACTGTGCACACCAGATACACAGCACAAACAAGGGACGCGAAAAAATAATGCGCGCACCTCCAAAGTTACAAACTGTATTTATATAATAATAATAATAATAATAATAATAATAATAATAATAATAATAATAATAATAATAATAATAATAATAATAATAATAATAATAATAATTGGTTTTGGGCGAAGGAAATGGTGCAATATCGGTCTCATATAAAAATTATAATTTTGGTGCAGAACAATTCGCAATTGAGTTTGTCGGGGATAGCTATTACTCTCGGTCTCAGCAGCAGCCAGCGTCAGCCGTCGAGCGTGAAGCATGGCCCCTCCCGCGACCGTCGATCTTTTTTGGTTTACTGTTTGTTGCTGGTTGGCGTTTCATGTACGTTTACCACGGAAGTATTTAAAGCTGTAGCTGAACGCTTCACCTTTACGAAGTCATTTACAGGCTCCGCGCGTGACCACACACTGCAGTGTCATTCATTTTATGGTTTACAGTTATCGAACTTTTAGTCGACCTTGAACTTGGCTTTTGGTTTTCAAACTGCTGTAGAATGGCCGGAAAAAAAGTTTAAACCTATAATTTTACACTGTAATGGTCTCCCCCGTTTTCTAAATTACTACGCAACAATTTCAAACATCTTTTATGAGCGCTGGTGTTCCTTAATTGCAGTAATTTTTTTTCGCTGATCGCCATTGCTCTAATTTGCGACGAAATAATTTTTTTACTGCGTAGCACCGGAGGAGACAGAGAGGATTGGTTTCTTTTTATTGGTTCTAACTTTGGCAGCGGAAAAGAAAATAAGCTGGAAAGTATGAGATCTAAAATTTATGATACCTCCTCATGAGATTTAGATTCATGATTAGAAGCGATACAGTTGACGCAGACAGGACATAAAACGTGAAAAGAGCTCTGAGTCCTGCCGTTATCTGTCTCGGTATGCCACTGCGGTTGTAATAATAAATTTACGAAGTTAGTACCAACTTACCGAGCCCGATTTTTTTATTATTGTCATTTTCTAAACTCATATCTGCCGCCCATCTCTTTATTCCTACTCTGTTGATCGTAAAGTAGCGGCACAGCAGCAATAAATGAAATCCAGAGTTCGACGGAAACCTGTCTGGTCGGGTATGTTCATGGCGGGAATTCTTCAAGCGCCGACCAATCGATTAAAAAATGACGTTTCGGCCCCGCCTTACGGGGGCCGAAACGGTGAACAGGTGAACAAGGACCCCGTAAGCCGGGGCGAAACGTCATTTTTTAAACGATTGGTCGGCGCTTGAATAATTTCTGCCAGCAGCAATAAATGAAAGCACGCTCGAAACGGCTCAAGCTATGAGGCTGAAGCTGACAAAAGGCTTTCACTAGTGGATTTGCTTCAGTTTGATCCATACATCAGTAGGATCTCGCTAAATTTTTATTTGAAATAAGATTTGCCCGCCTGTTGTTTAGGCACTGCGGGCACCCGTTTGTTATCATTGTGTTTTGAAACTAAAATTACAGATGTGCCTGTCATTACAGTATATTTTACCTTGGTTTCAGTTTCTCGATTTGGATTCTTTTAAAAAAATTCTGAAATCTCTTTAGAATTTTTATACTGCAAATATCGGTTGACTGATCATATGACGTTAACGACACGCTAGCTAGCACAAATACTTGTTTCAGAACATTTCAATGGCGTCGTTAAATCCAGTCTCTCAAAGCAGTAAAGCTTGGAGGAAATGACTCAGGAATTTACAACTGTGAGAGAGACATTTGCAATTAATGCCGACATTAGCTCTTAATTAAAATCAGTTAGCCTTTACGGTAAAAAGCTGCGAGGCGCTGACAAGCCTCTCAGCGAGAATGCTGGCTGAACAGAAGCCAGGTAGTGGTGGTGGTGCGCGTCACGTGTATGTGTGGCCAACAAGCAGTCAAATTCTTGTGCGCAGTCTCGAAATTACGTTAACGTCTGAGGTCTTGCCCAAGCGGCTTCCCTGCGAAGGTGTTTGGGGTTGAAAAATGAATCTTCAGGGGAAGTAAACGCATTTCGGCAAGCTCGTTCGGCTCTGTTTTTATCATTTATTCCTGTTTTTTGGGAAGCGTCTTCCTCTCACTGCGGCGTGAGATGGCGTGCGTGTTGGGGGCTTGCTTGAATGTTACTATTGGCAAATGTGATTCCGGCATCGTTACAAATGCTTATAGTGGTCATGTCTGTCCGATAACCTAACTACGACAATTTTTAACGGCGATTCCAGAGAAATTCATATTCATCATACAGTTAAAAGAACACGCCATGGACGATACGAAAACCAGACAGAAACACCCCTTAGTCCACTCAAAAAGGAACCGTGATTGAAAGCAACGTGCGCCCTATTTGAGGAACATTATTCAAACATATTGGTTCTAATTATGCCCAATTAAATAATCCACCAGTTTGTTTCATATAAGTAATTTCACGCTGTAGTACGAGCGGTAAAAAAAAAAACTAAATGTGAATAGCGACGCACACTGAAGCCCGCTACACATGGTCGTATGGGAAAGCGTAGTTTTCTTTATGTCAAAAATCATACAAGCAAATGTTTTGACCCAACCTCGAGTCGTTTACAAACCAAAAATACCGTAGATACCAACCGAATGATGCAAAGAACAAAAGCGCATGAAAGTAAAAGCCCCTGCAAAAGAAATACTGCTCCTGTTCCACAGCAAATTTAATCTGCAACAAAAAACAAAACGTTGTTCTGCAAGAAAACATGCAGCTTTAAACAAAAAATATAAAAATCAGGATAACTTGCTGGTACTACAACAAAATACCTGGAAGTAAACATTTTAGCTAGTAAACGATTCAAAACCACAGTCGACTGTGGAAAAAAGCTGTTAATGAAATTATTCATTCACGCTAAAAGTTAGGGCATGGGAATGGTCGTCCGCTCATTTTGTGAGGTACTTGACACATTCTGGAAGTTGTAATTTTTTATGCAATAGTCAATATACAGTTCATACACAATGTACAGTCAATATACATTATACAAGGTCAATATAAAGTTCGATTTCATAAAATACAAAGTAAAGTATTGATTTATTCTCGCCAAAAATTAATCCTTGGTGTCTTCTTTGTGCTATCAAGCTGTACAATGTATTTTTTTGTCCGCGGGTCCCAACACTTCAGGTGTAGTCTAGGATGAATCTCTCACATGTATTATACATTACGATTTTTAATTGGCACTGAAGTAATTCTCAGTTTTCTTTTCAGAAGCCATAGGTTACTTCGAGCAGATGCATAGATATCAGAACAAGTAGAAAGACTTAAATGATCCGTAAAAGTATCCTCCAGATACTTGCACTTTGAAGCTTTAAGATTAGGCGCCCTTTCAGTCAGCATGAGAACAAGCAATCACATAAACCAATTTTCTTTTAAAATAAAATTGTGGGGATTGCAAAAGAGCAAAGAGTTTTCGAATTTATCTTCCTCAATAACTATGTTCCCTACATTAACAGCTATCAACGTCGTTTCAGCGCTTTTTATTGTTAGCACGCAGTTGGTGGCAGCTCAGCTTATTGTGTGTATGTTCGGTAGTTCTCGGCATCGTACAACGTAATTAACTGGCCGCTAGTTCGAAAATTATCACGCATCAAAGAAACTTCAGACATCGATACCTTACAAGGCCAACTGAGACAGGGCTACCACGTGTTTAACATGTGTAGTGTACAACTACAAGTAACACAAACATGTGATCCTAGATGCTGCTTGAAGTAAGTTTTATATGGTGCATACCATGGGAAATGCTTCCTTTAAAAATTCGTAAAAAAATCAAAATTTTAAGACCAACTAACCGATGAAAGAAGCCATTCCTGAAAAAATTTCTTAATGTAGGAGGTAAAAAATTGTCTAATTATCAAAACAGGAGAAGTACGATAGCGTTCACTTGGGGATGCACCCCGACACAAAGCATTCATCAACCGCTGTGCCTGCTGCACGTGTCGGCAAGAGCACGATAACGATTGGGACTACCAAACCGTTTTGTCAGAATGGGCGTTTTCAGGAGGGCACTAATTGCCGGCCGAGAGTCCCACAAGCATTGATGGCTGTTCGTGCTTTTCTGGAGCAACAGCAACTTATACGCTTACAGCAGCAAAGCGTGGCAAGCCGTGATTGATGACCTCAAACATCATTGGAGCACGCGCGCTACGCCTCCATACACGATGCGCGCTGTAGCTTTTTTCCTTTCGATTTATCATTTTTCACGTCGGTCGCAGGTGTAAACAGCATGCTGCCACGTGCGCACGTGCCAAACTGGCCGAATACAGATAAGAAGCTGGGCGGCCATCTTGATAATTAGTGGAACTCTGCCCAGACAGGCAACACGCAGCACAGCGTTTCGAGAAGATAAATTTGCAAGGCTGCTTTTAGAACAGCTGACCGGTCTCATTCCATGTTACTTTTAGGACAGTAGTCAATAAAAGAGCAATGATAAGAGCTGCGTCCTCCACGCATTTTAGGGGTCAGTTTCTATTTGCGAGAATTTAATTAGTTTGCGTCTTGTGACTACAGAATCCAAACCAGTGAAAGCAAGTTTGTCTTTATTTAACTTGGAATTTCTTTGGCAAATGGAGCGAAGAGTATTTTGCTGCGAAAAGCAGCACGACTTTTTGTAGAGATGAAACAATGAAAAAATTACCGCTTTTCACCGCAGGAGCAGAGTCTACAGACAGAAGGCTGCTTTTGAGCTTTATGTTTAAAGCTCCACACAGGTACGTCTAATTTTCAGTGGATTGCATTTTTGTCGGTCATGTGAGCCCCTTCAAAATCACTGAATGTATTTATTTACGTATGTGCATGTTGCTAAACAATGTGGTAAAAAAACCCGAGAAATAAACGACAAGGCCGTGCTTTTGTAATTTTTTTGCCTTGGTCGCTATCATAAAGTAATGAAGAGAGGAAACATGGTGATGATGACGACCGCATCATTAACGACGTTTCTATCACTCGAAAACAGCCTGCATCAGGACATGAGACAACTGCATGTGCAAAATACAGTCTTTAGGTCCTGGAAGGCGTCACATACTGTCACATGCAATAGTTAGCATGCGCAACATTGCAGCGAATGCGGTGGGCAGTCGAGCGTGCTCACGCCTACCAGTACCACGTGTGCAGCGAAAGTCATTGTTTGGACCGAAACGATATCAGCATTGAAGGTAGAGACAAGATTATTCATGGAAACCTGGACACAGATCTTTCGTGTGGTTAGATGCCAGCTGGGTAAGCTGACGTAACAAAGTTTTTACCAAGACTTGACTACACACGAGAGCTAGCCGAAGGTCGCTGACAAGCCTTTGTCATTTAAAGGCTTTGCACAGGAATCGATACAACGAAATGCACGATCTTTCTCTGTAGACCGTGGTTCTGTGCAAAAAGAGTTTCTCTCTTTTTCAATTTATAACATCGAACTTCGTAATTTGACAGAAATTAAACGTTTCTTTTCGCGTGCAGTTAGCCGACCGGCACACACCCACAGTGATCGTGTTTCTCGCGTGGCAGAACAGCCAGACGGGAAAATCCATTACGCTGGCCGATTAATTGCTTCGCAAGTTCGATTCGCTTATTCATCTTCTTCTCTTATGTAGCCCCGTTCACTGAGGTGAACAACGCTTGGGCGCTCATGCGTACCCGGTGTCCCGAGCGATGGTCTCAGCTCTATCAGCGACCTTAAGCCGCCAGAAATAAACTGCGCTCTCGAGATTGGTGGTCGACGCTTTCAAGGAGAGTATTAAATGTTCTGGAGCATCCCGAGATAACACCGCAGTTTATTCTTTATTTATATCTGAAACTTTCCCCATGGGTACCTGCTTTTATTAACTTTGCAAGTTGCCTCAGCACACTGAAGCCTCGTGGGTAAGGGCCGTGAAAAGAAGGTAGCTCACGCAATCTTCACCAATTGATGAGTAAATTTACCGGGTTTTTTTTCGCCTTCATTCTCAGCGACATGCTCGGAAATCAGGCCCCGTCACGTTTCCCGCAAAAAAAAAAGCACGTATGTTCTTTGTGACACCTACGTGCTTTACAAAGAGAAAGAACGATGAAAATAATCGGAACAGTGGCCGAAAAACGCCGCTGATGAAATTCCAATTCTTTGTTACAACTAACAATGCGTTGGGGGAAAGCAAAGTTTAAAACAGTAATGGGACAAAAGAAGCATGAACTGTAGTGCGTCGTAAGTGCTGCTCGCAGATTTCGCAATCTAATTCTTGACGACCACGAAGCGTCTGTTCAATGAGCCATGCTTTTTTTTTGGTGCAGCTGGTTCAACTTTTTTTGTTGGTTAAGCGTGCAAGGTGCAATAACAACTCGCCCGCTACGCTATGTTGCTTGAATCTTTTACAAAAAGCTCATATCTGTGCCCTGGTAAGAGCTCTCTTTATGACCTCTGGTATCATCATCATCACCATCAGCCTGACTACGCCCACTGCAGAGTAAAGTTCTCTCCCATGTCTCTCCAACTAACCCTCTCTCTTTTCCCGGCTGCAGGCACCTTATCCCCGAAACTTCTGAATCTCACCGCCCACCTAACTTTCTGCCGCCCACTCGCTACGCTTGCTTTCCCTTGGAACCCACTCCGTTACCCTTGAGGACCAGCGGTTATCTTGCCTTCGCATTACATGCCCTGCCCGAGCCAATTTCTTACTACTGATTTTGACTACGATGTCATTAACCAGCGCTTGTTCCCTCATCCGCTCTGCCTGCTTCCGGTCTCTCAACGTTACACCTGTCATTTTTTTCTTTCCATAGCTCGCTGCGTTGTCCTTAACTTAAGCTGAACCCTTTTCGCTAGCCTCCAGATTTCAGACCCAGTAGGCGAGTAGCTACTATGAAGAAAAATGCCATAGTGAAAGAAACTGGCACATTGAGGGCACCCTCTATTCATTTTCCTGAAATGTCAAGGGAAGGACAAGCTCTCCTGAGGATCTCTATGAACTATGTGCGTGTATTCGACCAATAATCTTCCCAGGAGAGGTTACACTTGGCTGTGTACACTCGCCGCCTAGAGTGCTTGCTTCGTATTTGAAATTTACAAAAATTTTAAAAAATACAAACTTTGTATGGTTCCTCTGCATCTTGCAAAATTGCTCTTCTCCTGTATTTCAGCTGTTTATTTTTCTGCTTCAGTGGTTTAGCATAACTAAGCCTGTTCCACTTTGCGGTAGCAATCTCTGTGGGGTTCAAAATATAATTGTTCGAACCGTTCAAAGAGGTTTCCTTTCGTAAGTTAAAAAGTATATACTACACAAAACTTGTTTTAACCAATAGACAAAACACCGAGGTAGGATGGGAGCTGAGCTTTCTAGTGAACAGCGCGAATACACACAGCCTTCGTGATACGATGGGGAAAAAAAGCTAACGGAAGATAAGACAATACAGATGTGGTCTGAAGGAACAATCAACTAACTTCTATCGGTTAAATGTAACTAAGCGAATACCATTCTGTGGAACTGGGAAGCACAGCAGAACAATTCAAAACCTTATTTGTCTATATGATAGTCTCGCTTTCTGATTGATGTCGGTGCCTGCAGGCCCTAGCATCGGGGACACGAATAAGTCAGTACAGTGACTCTCTGCAACTGAATGGAAACGATGACTGCCGTGTCGCATTGGCGGCATCTAATGTCAATAATGAGCGTGTCATTAACCCAGATACGTAAGTTTTATTAAAACTACAGTGGACAGCACTAAGTACTAGTTGTGAAAATACTATCCATGAAATAATATCTCCCGCATATGCCCGCAACCGCCTTTGACGGCGTCTGCACTGCCGATGGCAGCGCCACTTACAGCATATTGGCAGCCTGTTTTTCTGAAAACACTGTAACTAGTTAGACGAGAAAAAATGTAAACGTCTGAAGATTCCTCCAATAAAAATAACGGTATATATTGCGCTTAGTCCTATTCATAAAGAGCAGTTCATCAAATCCTGGAGGCGTTGCCCTACCAGAATTTGACACAGTATTTGAGAGCTTCTATGTTTTAACACAGCGCAGTGCAACCATCAAATATTGCCTCGTTTTCTTTGCAAATTTAAGAAATATATATTTTCTCTCCAAAACGCCGAGTTATGCCCTCGCTAGTGCCATCATAGGAAAAAAATTTTGTAATATGCTTAGATTTTTATCTTCGTCCTCAACAGTAGACTGTTCGTTTATCGAACGCGGCGTCGTGTAAGGCTACCTTGCTGGCGTCTATCGCTTCATCTTTATATCATATTTAAACGCCGAAATCCTCGTCACCGACACAATTTGCCCATGAAGACAAATTGAATGCGGTGCAAACAAGCAACTTTTGGTTTGATTTTAATGTTTTGCCTTTCATCCAGCCGAGATCATAGTCCTTAATGGAACTTAGTATTTTAGAAACGGAGCACAATGTTGGGCCGCGTCGCGAGAGCTCAGTGGTTAGAGCTCTCGGCTACTGAGCCGGAAGACACGTGTTCTACTCCGGTCAAGGCGGCCGCGTTTCGATGGAGGCGATAGTTAAAAGGCGCCCGTATGCTGTGCGATGCCAGCGCACGTTAAAAAATCACAAGTTGTCTATAATAATCCGGAGCCCTTCACTACGACCTCCTTCATAGCCCCTATGTCGCTTCTGGATGTTAGACCCACCATTTTATAATTTACGTTAGTGCTCAAACACCAACTCAGCGTCAGAATTCATGCTGGAATAAATGTCTTTTCTTTCCTTCTCGTCAACTTTTAATGCAAAACTAAATAAATTAGAAGACAAAGTTATTTCCCTGACATTTAGGCACCTAAATGAGCCCTGTAGTGATGTCTCATCTAAACGTTTTCGGATATCTTGGAGTTCCGGCCATAGTAACAGTAACACAAAACTCGGTGCCTTAAATACTGTTGGAGCCCGCGACGAACTCTTCGCTAAAGAGAATAACGCAGCGCTGACAAATCAGAATATTCCACCAAAGGTTACATCGTTAAGGCCTATCGTCCGTGACCTGAAGAGATTATGCCTTCAAGAAATGATATATCGTAGGGAGGGCGCGACTACAAATACAACGTTTTTTTTCTAATGTACATTATTTTGGCACCATGTATAAGTTTTACTTATTAGTTGAAATTTCGACTTTGAGTGGTGCACATATACTGCCCTGACATGACATATCCTCTGCGTGGAAACAGACAAGTACCTTTACCTAAGAAGCGATGGCGGGGGGGGATGAGATCCAAAACTAGGATCATTCGGTGTGCAAAACAGAGAAAAAAGGATGTTGGGAAGGGAAAAATGCAGTGTCATGCCTTTGTGATGCTTATCAGGTGCAGGACACTTTAGTGGCTGTCCGGACGTCACTTACACGTCCCGCAGTGCCCTATCAGGCTTTGGCCACGTCATGATTGAGAGTGCCTGCAGAGAAAGTCACTGCCTCCACTTGGGACATGGCCAATCGGTCAGCCTTTGACGCACTGCACAGAGACAGCGAGCTGGCGGCGCGTCGGTGCCACGTGGCGTTTTTGGTCTCGCCAATGGTTTATTTTGTTCCTGAAGCACGTTATTATTCTGTCTTTTGTTTTGCTAAAATTGCTTGAAAGGAGCAATTCCTTCGAGATAAGATATCAGCAAACGTTTACCAGCAATATTATTGTAAAAACATCACTTCCCCTTGTAGATGATAAGAGAGTGACTTGCCCCAAACAGCTGGTAGCTATTTTCCAAACTGAAGAGACCTCGTAAAACGACGGACCAAGAAAGAATCAAAAAAACAAAGTGCTGTACTGTCTCGCTTCTTTCTTGGCCTGTCGTCTTTTGCGTTCTTACACTAAGAAAAATTTGAGTTCCGGTAGCTACTTGCGAGTGGAAGAGCAGGGTTAAAAGAAATGTAATTTCCGAGACCAGAAAAGACCACTTTTCAAGTGGTCTTTCAAGCTCCACTTTCCAAGCTGTACTGAATGCTGCGCTCAAACTGTAAGCAAGCTTGAAGAGTTCAAGTTGGACAGTCGGCAGTACAATACCGCTGCCATGGGGAAACTTTGTGCTAGATGTACTGCTTGCACTACTATGCTGTTATGCCAGCACTCTCTGCGTTGTGCTTATTTTGGTCCATTTAAATGGTCCATGCTGCAGTGGCGCTGCGCCAGTAAAGAAGCTCTATGTTTTCCGCTTTTCCAGTCATGAAAGTTGGAAACCTTTATTTCATTTAAAATACGTCTTAATCAATCTTTTGTGTGCGGAATGTAACAATAACGTTTATTTTTTTTAAATAGCACAATTTTTTGCAGTAAGCACATTCGTCATCACCATGATCACCACGCTGACGTGTCTCAGTCATCGTGTGCCTATTTTCTACGGTCTTCTTCTGTTAATTTTGCTACAGTGATCTTTTTTTTCAAGTTATTAGCGCGTTTTCTCATTTATGACCTCATTTAGTTTGTATATCTGCTATTACCTTCAAGCATATTTCAGAGAAAAAGTGGGAAGTATTAGTTGATGAAATCTTTCTGCGTGCCTGTAGCAAATTTCTGAGGAACGCAACAGTTCGCTGTACACTTGTTTATCTTGTCCGCATGTGAGTGGTGCATCCCATAAAAAAGGGGTGTGTTTGTGTTGAGGTACCTGAGCGTTTAATTTTACATTCACATTTCAGACTTCTTTTATGTAGTTTTATTCGACTCTTTGTGTATTTTTGTGCACCTTGCCAATACACAAAAAAAGTTTCAGAGGAAGAGGAACATTGCCACTCACTAGCAGCTTAAAAAAAGGCACGTGAACCCTGCAAATACACGGCCATGTTTATTGCTAGCTTTGCAATGGTGATATTTTGTCTCGTGCATTATGGGATAATGCTAAAGGCAAATTCTGAAGCAACCATTTTTAGTCTGCTAAGACGGTGCAAGCAATGGGAATGTATCTTGATTTTAAAAAGTTTTTAAGTTTTACCTCTGAATTGAGCAATGACAAGGCATGAGTAATGCTATCACACCAGGATACAATTAGTACACCCGTTCTTCAGAACGGTATGACAAAAGACAGCTGATTCATCATAGCGGGAAGAAGGAGGGGGGGCTTAACACTCATGATATACAACACACGACCTGAGTCATGAATCGGGCCCTACCGGGCGACGTATATCACATTTCGGCCCTGGATAAACACATTGGTTCTTCATTAGAAGATGCGACACTTCCGACAAATGCTATTACTTTAGAAAGTTCCTTGAGTGACTATGGCTGCAAAAAAAATCAGTCATATTCTTGCGTTGTTGTCGTGTAACGAAGAGCTTCAAAGTAGATTGATAAAGCTGCCACACAGAAAGAATTGTCTCGGAAATTATCTCAACTTCAAATCTTATATCATGTTTTGTTTAATATACGTCCTTCCTGTCTGATATTTCTTTGCTATGAAGGGCACTATTTATGGCCTTCTTACACCAGACGTTTCACGTTTCCTGAAGGCTTTTACTCTGAGAAGAGCACTATTAGGTTTCGTTCAATTCTCTCTGGAAAATTCACTTTCCGGCCTGGAAAAAACCGTATTAAATGAATCGGGAATGATAGAAGCCGCCTCCGAACTCCAGCGGTAAAAGAAAACGTTAGCCTCTACAGCTACAGTTGTGCATTGGCCAGAACGCTTTATTGAATTATGATATTCGGGTACCGCTTTCATAAACCTAGCTCTGATCAACTCCGCTGCATTTCCAATAGATTGAAGTATTCTTAACAGTAAATGTCAAAATGCGGAGGCATTTAACGTAATCTTTTGCTTGCGCGTCAATGCGGGTTGAAAGCCCTGCATGTCTTTGCTGTTTTCTTCCAGCACTTCGAATGCTTGTGGACAGCCGACCCAATTCGCGAAAATTTTGCCCCAGCGCTACGGAACTCCTTATTTAAGGCACATTTACCGAAGGCAGAATGATGGCGCAGGTGAGAGACGGCTGTGTCCTTTCTCTAATATTCTCGGAGCGCAAGGGAATTGCACTTTTGTGCGTGCATGAAATTCCAGAGGCACTTCGCCGAGGATAGCGTTGCCCGCAGTGTTCTTTGGCACTCGAACGGATGTCAACGTCGAACAAGACGGGCACATCGACGGTCAAGAACAAGTAGAAGAATCGATGAAAGCAATGCACAAATAAATCGCTGAGTGTACCAATTTCTTATCCAGAACACTTCGTAATAAAGCTGCGGGTACTGCAGAATATTAAAGTCAATAGAAAATAAATGCGCGGGTACAGCGAAGGTATGACGTGTATTTAGTTTTTTCTTCGTTTTTTTTTTAAAGATTGATAAAATTTTCCTTTTAAGTACTTATTATTGTTAGCTTACAAATACAACCGAACACCTTTGCGGGAACACTTCCAATAAGTAGCTCGTTGAGCAGTGACGCAGCTGAGCAAGTAGTGCGCTAGAATTTTTCCTTGCGCAATGTCTTTTATCCTGGTAACCACGGCGTAGAGTGCAGTGTATGCCGGTGTATACCTTCCTTGTACGTTTGCCAAAATGCCTTGTTTTTGCATGCGATCGGACACTGGATGCTTTTGCTGTGTTAATCCGCTGTTTTCATTTTTATCATTTTTTTCTCACTTTACATATATATGTGGTTGCCTAAATGCCTAAATGACTTGATTTGTATTGGACCGGACACTAGCCATGTAGGCTATCGGTCCAAATATTTTGTACAATTTTTTTTTACTTATGAAATAAAGCTTCCTTTGATTGATTGATTGGAAGACGGAAACCCTGAGAGAAACGGGGTGAAAGGGGAATAATTTTTGTAACTTACCTATTATAATCAATAATTAATTAGTTCTCACCACATGTATGGTCAGTTTTCTATTTAAAATCTCTCACAAACGAAAAAGTCAGCGGCGATCAATGAAAAAGAAATCCTGCCTGCAAAGTTACTGAAAATAAGAAGCGAGTTCAAAACTCAAGTTAAACAAAAGCATACCACTGCAATTATGCGCGCTGCACGAAGCGCACTTTACTACAGCCTAAATGTTGCCTCAAAAACTTAAGACGCTTGGAAAGTGGGAGTGCCGCAACGATGCTTCCCACGCGCGCGCGTCGTGTGATGCGTCTCTTGTGAGTATGGCAGAGCACCGGCGGCTAACGTTAGCACTTAGTCGCCGTACTAAGTTGGGTAATTACTGCGTTGATGTACGAACGGTGTAACTAATTGCTCCGCAGATTCGAAGCCACTACGGAAGTGTGTAGGAAGCGACGCTTTTTCTTTGAGATTATGGATTGGCTCCTTTTCTGGCACCAAGACGCTGGGGTGCTTACGTGATGGAATATGCTAATTACTCCTTAAAGAGCACCCAAATTATCACACTTTACTGGCAACTCTGAAGTTCCTTTCATATTCTTTCTCACATTTCAGCATAAACAGATATTGTTTACCTTTAAAAACTATGTTTATGTTATGTTAAAAAGTTCATAATACTATCGATGAACGAATTTGTCTTTTTAACAGGAACGCCATCTAGACGAGTATTTTTCCATACAGCTATACTCATCTTTCTCATGAGTGTCGGTAAAAATTTCTTCTGTCATTTTCATGTTCTTAAGAACACACGGTATACTAAAATTGATTTTTAAACAAGTAATTTTGGCTTCCAGCCAATTTCTAATGCCGAGACCTTATTGAACACTATTCAGTGGCTGACATGCTTTTTCTCTCCTTTAGAAGAGCGTCAAAGAGTAAATTTTCAAAGCCATGTGGCACGCGGGCATGTCTAAAGTTTATGAAGTTCGCCGTGGCTCGCATTTCTTTCGTACATAATTTCAACATCGAAACTGAACATTTTTCTAAGCTCACCTGGTATTTTTCCAGATGCAAGGCAAAGCAAAAATATTCACAATATTTTTTTTAACGCTGTCGTGTTTTACTTTGTGTTGTTCTCATTTAGTGTGAGGCGAGGAGTTTTTTCGCTCTTATGAGTTTTTTTTCAGAAATTTTCATTTTGCTATTGGTTGGAGAGTTTGAAAACATGAGTAAGGCACTTTCGGCCACGTAATTCCATATATATTTTTACCGACAGCCAACCCTCTTACGGGCTGTGTTCAATAGACCTCAAGACTCTATGCAGGAACAGCAGCCAGATGACGAACATTTGGCGCGCAACTCCTCGAGATGATCAGCTGCTCATGCCATGAAGCCTATTTCTTTCCAACTATCTCAGTGAAAGCCTCTTATGAAGTGTATTCGCTAGGGAATTCAAAATGCTGAAGAGTCTTCAGGCACGTCGATTTAGAGCGCGCAACAAAAAAAAATGCTTTCCTTAGAACGCTCACCATAGAATCACCTCCAATGCAGCGCTCACACTGAAGAGTGATGGCGGCATGGCTTAACTCTATCACACATCCACCACAAAGGCATCTGAGAATCAGGTCCAGCTATTAAAAGACATAGGGGGTGCAACTGCACACCCTACGTCTATAGTCGGATACAACTTGAGTGTGCAGTGAAGTTCCGCCCACATTCAGGACCGGCGAACAGAATTCCTCCACGACAAAAAAGTAGTAGTCCGTTGTTAAAACTTCTCTTTGTCACCTAAACAAGAAGCTAACCACGAGAAAAAGTTATAAGGTCTAGAATATTGATATCTGGCTTGTTTAATAAAGTCAACTATTAAAAAGTTCATTTCGTTCACATTTGCGACTGGCTAGCGGAGTAATACAGTACGCCGCGGACCGTGGCCCAATGTTAACTGCTGTTTCTTTGAGTTGTTTCCTACTATAACGATCAAAATGGTTAATAGCAAAAAAATGCAAGCCCGCTGACGGGAGCCCTGCGGAGATATTGATTGTTGTGAAATCTTCTAGTATGTGAAAAAACTGCGCTAACATTTTCCCGTTCAAAAATGCTTTTGTCCAGAATCGTTTAGTATGTCTCACTTTTTCCATCCGCCATTGCCCAGGTTCTAGTGCAGGCGTGTACTACTAGCGCTGCTGGGCCCTCAAATATTTTTCTCAAATTCACGTTCCTTCGCTCACTCACCACCACCGTCACACCCGATTTAATGCCCTGACCCTAGCGAGTTACAAACAACACGAACATCATCAGCGATTAATTAGAGCCCTCAGTGAGCTCAGCATCCGGATATAATTACTCGAGGGAGTTGGTGACCGGAAAGACACGCATTGACTCAAGAAATACGTCTAGAGTACCGACACAAAAACGAAGCACTGTGGAGATTAAAATATGCTAGCGGGATAAAAGTGGGAAGGAGAGTTACGGTCGGAGAGCCTGAAGCGTAGCACATAATTTCCGCGCGAAGGCTTTTACCGTCCTCCCGGACCACTGCCCATTTGGGAGCGGCCTTAGCAGCCTCTCTTGCTCCCCTGTGCTGTAGCTAGTCACAATTTTGTGCGCTTCCATTCATGACCCGCTTCTTGGGCCCAACGCTGCGCACATCCCCGCTTCTGCTAAAGGCCGCTGGACGTAGCTGTTGACACGATGCAAGACAGGCGTGTGAGTTAATATGCCGCGTCAGGTTAGGCAGTTTTTAAGTCGCCGTTTGCTCTGGTCAGTCAGGTGGTTTAATGTGCGCATCCATAAAGTTAACTGCGCATTGCGTCGGAAGAGGCTCAGGGGCGTCGCTTCCCTCTGCACAATTTATGCCTCATTCTCACTGTGTTTTTTTTACACTTGTATAATAACATTCTGCAAAGGCACGACTCGCGAGGAGAACTTCTCGCGTTAGATTTTCATTAAAAAAAGCGTCATATTTGCCAGTTAGCAGCCAATAAAATATTATTTTTGCGTTGTAACTGCATCGTGCTACATTCATAATATTTTCATGCTATTATTCTGGATACGAGATGATAACGTGTTTAAAGTGTAACAAGGAAGCATCGAAATCGTTGCTGCAGGATATGATGCAGTATTTACTATGGTAAAGTAGGAATCGCAAAAAAGAATCATAGAGAAGTCAGGAAAAGGATAAGCTTTAATTATAAAATAATTTCTTAAGTTGTGTTCTTTTTTACGAGGATTATTGCTGTGTGCCTGGGGTGTCAATTCAGTTTTGCGGTCAAATTAGTTGAGTAATGGCGGTTGGCGACGAAATCATAAATAACTGAAATATACAAAACGTAACATTCGAAGAAAATGAAAAGAATTTGATTTCAATGCAGTGACCTTTCAGTGAATTTTGTTAAAATTTGTCAGGTTCGCTCAGTTCCCTTCGGCGTTCGGTAGCTGAGCCAAGGACGTATAATATTGGACGAAATCCTGGCCATGCCGGTCGTATTTTTGTCGAAGAAAAATGCTAAATTGTCCTGAGCTTCCCGATCTTGATGCACGGTAAAGGACCACTCGGGGTCGAAATGCAGGTCGCTTCAGAAAAAGTTAACGACATTTTTGTTTAAATAATCTTTTTGAGCTATAGGAACGGCTTCCACGGAACTGTAATAGCAATGTTGGCGGACAGCCGAAAGCAGACAAATCATCTTAATAAGCTTCTTAAGAAATTTCTCAAAGCTGAACTTGTGGACACTTAGGTCCTTGGTCGCAAGCGAAGATTTGTGAGGAGATAGGTGAATCGTGCAGGCTATGAAGCCGGTTAAGTAATTCCAACAGTTTATTTTCTCCCATTAGATTAGAGCGCAGGGTTGTAATTATGATTTGTGGCTCAGCGTTAGCGAAAGCCGGATATGATTATTAAAATTCCGGCTCTGTGGTTCAATGATTTCTCGCCGTCCTGTGAAGTGAAACGGAAACCACGCGGCTGTGGAGTGCAGGTAACCCATCAATCAGCGAGAGTCACTCGGCAAAAAACATGTCACGTGGTTTTCCTGGCCCGCCCGGCTTGTGGTGAGAGCTGTTCCAGCCCTCCAGCCACGAAAGGTGTCGGTTTTCACCAGGACACCCGCAGCTATAGAAGTACGTACCACCGTGTCATGCTTTCAGGAACAGCTCAGGGATACGAATATTCCTTCGCCCAACTTGAAAGCATAGGATTTTTGCCCGCGACATCCCCAAGAGAAAAGCTCAATGAATCTTGATAACTTTTTTCGCTACTTGTGGCACGCAATTAAGATAAATAACAATTAAATTTTGATCCCATGATCCCTGCCTTGAACGCTTGGTCTGACAAGTGTAACTCCTTAATAACGGTGGGCAAGAACGACCAAAATGAATACAGCTTCACAGTTGAAAGCATTCGTCTGTGTTTCGGTCTACAAAATGTCATCCTTGTTTGAAAATGCCAAAAATGCCTGTTGGCTTCCCTCGTATGTATCTCATAACGAGCCCCTCATTTTCATGTCCTTGTTTGCTCATTGAGTACCAAAGCAAGCCGAGCTACAGTCTCAAGACATGTTTAACTACGATAGTTCATCCAGAGCATTGAAATGGCAAGAACCACTTTTGAAGAGCTAACAAAACGAAGTTTTTAATTATTTCTCTTTTTTATCACCTCATCTCGTTCCAAGAAGAATGTAACAAGTGCTTTATGTTTCCAAACATCTCCCTGCAGAAATTTTTCTTTTTAATTTTGTCATGCAATGATGTTTAGCTCCAAACGCGGGCGTATTGCGCACCCGCGAATAGCCTAACGAATTCCGACTGCTTGAAAGAAGTCTTGATGATTGCGGGCTGCACATTTTATTTGCACTGCGTGCCTGAGTTTCCGTTCTATGCCTTCCTGCGGAGAACTTCGACTAATCTAAAATGCTTCTTTCTCCGCTCGGCTGAGAGAGAAATCAAAGAGGTAAAATGAAGGAAATTGTGGTGACTACTTTTCTTCGACAGTCGCTCAACAGCCCACTGAAGTCGTCCATTTCGCCCCGAGATTGAACTCACCTTTCTCTTCGGGCAAAAGTTGTGAAGCAAAGCTTCGTTCTTACTCACTGACAGTTCTGCCAAGACAGCGAACTCAAAGGGCAGGAAAGACGCTTGAAGAAAAGAGGCGACCTGCCAACAAACGGGCAGCGCGAAGGTTCATTACAAAGACTGCCGAAGGCTGAGCCTGAAGGGGGATTCAAATGAGTTCCTTCGGGTGGGGATGGATTGGTACCTTTAGACTCGTCGACGATTGCTATGCGTACACGCGCACAACGTAGCGTTTCTCTCTGGCAAGAAGATGAAGATGGCATTACTGGAAACTACGATAGGTTCCATTCTCTTCGTAGTAGCTTGGATGCCTCAGCGCGCGCTCACTGTCACGTTCCGCCGCTTGATAGGACGCACAATATTTAATTGAAAGACAATAAAACACGCTAATGTCTAACTTGGGATTTCCTCGGCGTGACGCATTAAGAGTTGCGGATGGGCGTTGAGGACACCGTAAAGTAGGAACTACAGACCTGCTTCCTGTTTTAAAGCGCAGATCTCACACCCTAAAAACCAATACTCCTATGGTAATCACCTGTCAGTTTTTTTACCTTTTATTTTGGGTTATTGTACGCAAGCCAGAAGCACTCATACCGAATAAATCTAGAAGGCGCATTTTTTCAACGGGATGCTGCTTACGAGCGCAGTTTTACCCTATATCATATGTCAGCACCATAATAATCAATATATCCGCACATACCATCTCTTGACGCCGGCAGTTTTCTGCTCGTTAGTGTGAAATGCGCACCCCATTCGTCTTTTATGCTGGTCTCGAAAACTCATTGGGGCCGCTGCACAAACTATAAAAGCAAGATTTTGCTACAAATAGGAATATGAGGTCCTTCTCGTGAATATGTTGGTAACAGCTAGTACCTTACAATACTGCTGCGAATCTTTGCAGTGTTTGTTCATTATTCAAAGCTTCCAGCACGCCGCTTTATCGCTTTTTTTTGTGATGAAAGACGCGACGAGATTTATCTCGATTTATCGCATCCAGGCAGAGCTGATTCTACGTTGTTCCGGAATGTTGTAGCAGCGTTTCACACCCTATCTCGAAAGTTCGCTATCAGCTTTAAATTGAGCACGCCCAAGAGCGGGGTGCATTATGTTCGACGACCGCCGAGCACGCTTGTTGCTTTTGGTGCCGCCGAGTGATTCAGTCCATTGCGGGCGCAGGTCAGCACAATAAACAGCGTCCTTTTAGAACAACTTTTGGCTGTCTTCCTCACTGCTGCAACTGCCGTCACCACTATGTGACAATATTCTACAGGGGCCTATTAAGTAAACTGATGTCCAAGGAAGCTGAACCTGAATGCAGTGTCGCGATGAGATGGCTGCAGCATTTCTCGTCGTGTTGCCTCAATTAGTGACTGTAAAGCGACAATCCGCGGAGCGAAAATTGTTCAGAAGCTCGCACCCCAGCGTTAGATTGGACCCTTTCTCATCTGATATAAAGAACATTGCTTGAAACGCTACATCAGCTATATCTCTATCGTTGTTCTTTTTCTTACTCAAAAACTACCTTTCCTCCATTTTCTCCATTGCTGACTTTGTGCAGGGACGGATTGGAGCGGAATTCCGAAGCGCTGAAACCTCCAAAACTGTTCAGAGAAATTATGCTGTTCATATTCTCCTAACAGCTCAGCATTGCCACTGGGCACGTGCGCATGTGAAATTAGAAAAGCACTTCGTTCTTTTTGTTTTCTTTTTGCAGAAGACCAATATTGTCGTCGCTGCAGACAACTTGCACAAGTATTCGTTGAGTGGTACTATACATGAAAAACGATGTTCAAATTGTTTGGTGTGAAACTTTTACGGCACTTTTTGTCGGTTAGCCCCTTCTGAGTTATGCCAACTAAAAACTGCCCAATTTTCTCTTTGAAGGACAAGTGCAGAAATGAAAGATGAAAACTGATTTTTGGGGAAAGGAAATGGCGCAGTATTTGTCTCACATATCGGCGGACACCTGAACCGCGCCGTAAGAGAAGGCATAAAAGAGAAAGTGAAAGAAGAAAGAAAGAGGTGCCGTAGTGGAGGACTCCGGAATAATTTCGACCACCAGGGAATCTTTAACGAGCACTGACATCGCACAGCACACGGTCGCCTTAGAGTTTCGTCTCCATCGAAACGCAGAACGCCGATGTCGGGTTCGAGGCCGGGAACTTCAGATCAGTAGCCGAGTGCTCTAACCACTGAGCCACCGCGGCGCGTGCAGAAATCGCACCTTCGCTCCTTCACTTCCAGGGATGCAGAACTATAAATATCAAATTCGCGACAAACTGAATGACGTAAAAAACGGGCGCCACATTCTTGAAAGGGGCTCATAGAGACAATATTCCTGCGACTGATGTGCCGCAAGGAGACACCCCTTCAAGGATTCACGTTGCCGAGATACTTCACGAAAACTACACCTGAAGACAGAACACACCTGCAGGCGTATACCTTCTGATGTATAAGCGCCATCCTATCAATTCACCAGGATATTCGAGATGTGGTCTCAAAAGACTTCCAAAAATCGCTTTTATTGTGAGCTTTCAGTAGTAGGCGCGCCATCTCTGGGCTGCACCATCAAAAGCATACTTTTGTTCG
Organism: Amblyomma americanum; assembly: GCF_052857255.1. Taxonomy (NCBI): domain Eukaryota; kingdom Metazoa; phylum Arthropoda; class Arachnida; order Ixodida; family Ixodidae; genus Amblyomma; species Amblyomma americanum. The sequence continues at coordinate 167,924,790 of NC_135500.1, read as the reverse complement.
GACCACTAGACGATGCACCCACAAAATGCGCGCCTGTTATTCAAGCGCATCAGCGAGGCATCAGGAGCATTTTAATGCGTAAATCTGCTCCTTCACCAGCGTAACGACTGATAACCATGTACGCTTTTGCGAATTCACATTTGCCGCGAAAGGTGAACTATACACACTTTACACGAGGGCAATCTTGCTTTCAACATGCCTTAGTTAAAGCGGGAACACACTTGCAGTTTGATTCGTGCCAGTGCACTTGTTTAATGTTTTTAAGAACATAATCGATACCACCAGCGTTTTTCATAGCTTAATGTTACCCAAAAATACCTCGGTTGTCCTAAAAGCACATTTTTTTCTCTGTATTCTTCATTGTCGACGTGTTTTCGTTACGCTACGCAGAAAATAACAATAAGCAGCACCAGATGGCGATACCCATTCGGATTCTGATACCAAAACAAGATTTCTCTTCATTTAAAAAACAAACTGTTTTCCAGCGTAAGATGAACGCTACACGAATGCGTGTAAAGTATGCCCCTCATTTCTACAGCCGCAGTCTTTTTGCAACGCTTTGCTAGTCTAGTCATTTATTAGCCGCTAAGGTGCGACGACGTCGTCGCCCTCGTCACAGGCCTTCTAAAAGTGTAGTGAGCATTGAAATGAATCGTCCAAGAATTTCCGCAACTTGTCCTCTCCCTCCGCATACTACTTTAAGGAATGGGAGCCATATGACTGGCGAGGCAGAGAAAGCTGTCGCAGACGGGCCTTGGCCATCCCTGCCTGAACTACACACACTCGCAGTGACAAAGAAGGTATTGCGTACTCAGTCCTGAGCCTGTTGCTAATCAAGGATAAGTCACAACTCCAGTCCAAGACCGGGACCGGCAAGTGACTTGGCCATCACTCCCTCCCGAAGCACTGCACACCTCAATGATAGAACAGTCACCGCGCATGCAGTGTGTTGAGCCTACTCCTAGCCGTAGAGTAGGTCAGAAACCGGCCCAAGTCGCCGACTAGCAAGTAATTGCACTGCTGAAGCCAATCGTGAATGTCATGCGAGTGCTGCTATCCAGCTTGCACATGCCAGCTGCACAGAATGCATTGCAGATGCTTGATTCGTTGAATCCAGTGCTTAAAACTCTCCAATAGGTAGCACAAAGCATCCTCCACCCTCATCATTCCGAGAAGTCCGATGCTTACGTTGTCATTAACATTATCAGCCGCAACGGCAAGCAGCCTATCTTCACACTGGAACGTCTGCGCTGCCTGTCTGCCTCGTATTAGTGATGGAGGAGTGAATATTTGTTCTACTCAGGTCGAAGCGTTCGGCAGCCCTCAAGATGTGCATGCTACAGCTGCAGCGACCTGCGAATTTCCGTGCGTTTGTCATTGTTTGTAGTGCTAAATAGAGACCGCATTAACCTACTCCAAATTATTTTACGTCCCCCCTCTTCTCTCTCCCCAATGCAGGGTAGCCAACCGGAACTTTCTTCTGGTTAACCTCCCTGCCTTTCCTTTACCACTTCTCTTTCTCTTGATATTCTTTCTCACCCTTCGGTTTCAGATGCTTTAGAACTTGACAACTTTAGAACGCACGTACTCTCCGTGTGTCTCCAGTACCTGAAAGAACAGGACTCTGCACAAATGCTTGCTGCTCAACAAAAGCTTTCCTTTGGGCTGAAGTTGGCTGTAACCAAGCATTAAGCGGGGCTTCGCCCTCACCGTTGTTCCCGGCAGACAACAAAAAAAAATTATCGCCGATCGCACATATTTTCTCGTGAGACGCCAGACAAACCAAAAGCCGTGAGCCGCTTTCTATTTTTCTTGTTTTCTGGACAAAACCGGTCTGAACAAAACCCTGTCCGTATTAAGCACTACAGCACCATGACCGTTGCCTCGCGTAACTAGCCTTTAAGGAGAACTTGTTTCTCCCTCCATTTCGACGCGGCCCATCTTCATCGTCGGGCGTCAGGACAGCACCAGTTGGGGGAGGAGGGAAGTCTCCCTCATGGGGGAAGTGGAAATAGCGACGAGAGCGCCACCTCGTAGGTTACGCGGATTTCCGCGGAGCCGTTGAGTGTCTCTTCGGGATCCCGCCAGCGTCCTGAGTGGTTGCAGCCGCCCGCTCTCGTCACCTCGTCAAATCATGTGTCATATCATGTAAGACAGCGCTAAAGAAAGGGAACTTCTGCGGTTGAATACAATAAAATCTGAATTAGGATGTGTTGATTTTAATATTATAAATTAGAGTACAATGAAACACATAAAAAAGGAGCCTAGAAAATGACTTAGTAGATATTGCACGCTCATTTGTAGACAACATTTGTACTACCTCGATGGAAAGAAACGCGAACAACCCGGCGCCAACACGCTCCGCTGTTGGAATTTACTTTCTTCGCGCTTTTACCTGGGCTGTACAAAAAAGATGGTAGAGTCGTCCTAGAATCTATCATGGATGAGTCTAGGGTCTTTTTGCTATCACCGAAGTAAAAGCGCGGGAAAAAGAAATTGAAACAGCGTAGCGTACTGGTGCAGGGTTGTCCGCATTTCTTTCCATCGATTCAGTACCATGGAAAATGAAAGCACACCACCGCTATTTACAATTGAGCTCTAGTCTGCAGCTGCACGTCATACATCATTTCGGTGTTATGCATGAAGTCTTCGGCCACGTGGCGTGGCAGGCGTCGCAGGCGGGAGTCTAACAGCATGCAGAAGAGTCCGATTTCATCCTTTTGTTGCTTTTCTCGCTGGTCCCGAATTTTGTCAGGTGGCTAACACACGCCTGCATGACGTTTTCGTCACCTGCGTTCCTGTAGAGCAAGCATTTTAGAGTAGTGGAAACTGGTGAGTCAGTTCACGAAACATCACTGAAGGAAATCTTGAGCAAAAGAGACTGGACAAAGGAGAGCAACAGACAAAGCACAGTCTCACAATGATATATGCTGCAAATGCCTTAAAGTGCCGTGAATCATCGAGCTGCAAAGCCTTCGGCGAGCAGTTTGCAGCGGCTACGAGAACGGGGGGCAAGCCGCCTATCTTCCAACAAAGGCGCGTCAGCGCGAACACCCTCCCCGCACGCTAATTTTGGATGCCTGTCGCGGGACAAGGACGGGTGCCCGGTGACTTTGCTGCTCATCGGATGATCCCCGCACCCCGCCTGTACAAGCTCGCTTGCAGTCGTCACCGCAGCGCTTGTGGACACTTCGTCGTTGGCATCCATGGGTGAGTAGTTAGGTATGTTGATGCTATGAGATATTCTGGGGAGGGGGATACTGGTCCCGACGTATGTTGGCCTTTTGTGGCATCACTCTTGGGGGCCAGGAGAGTGGGGTGTGAGGTGGGTCGAGGGGTTAAGTGGTCGCCGTCGCATCAGATGAAGTCCTTGGCCGTGGGAGTCTTGCAGCCGCACCGCCGCAGAAACGACATCAGCTCGCAACAGAGGGGGGGGGGGGGGGGGGGGGAGCCATGGTGCACTTGGAATGTGTGCAAGCACCAGGGGAGAGGGGGCCGCGGTGCACTGAGAGTGTGTGCAAGCACCGGGCAGAGAGAAGGGGCGTCAGTGCACTGGGAGTGTGTGCAAGCACCGGGCAGGGTGAAATCAAACTTCAGGTACCTCCGTCAGGCCGTGTCACTTTGAAGCAGCTGCCTCGCAGTCTGCTCTCTGAGGCCGTCGGAAGGGGAGGACTGACATCAGAGCCTTCGCCTCGCAGTGGACAGGGCGAAGGACTGGAGCAGGATGTTCAGGCCAGTCTCCTCGAGGAAGGTGAATAGAACCCGGTGGGCAAGGAGTTGGTTGCGTTCCGGGAAGAGGAGCCCGTTCTCCGTGGTACACGGGAGACCGAGTGCCCGGTATCCCGACTCGAGTCGTCCTTTGGAGGGGTCATGGGTTGGGCACGCCAGCAGGAGGCGGGCCGAGTGTCCCCATGTCACCGCACGAGGGACAGGCATGAGAGGAAGCCCTGCCGCACGCGTACAAGCTGGAGGGCGTCCACGTACGCCCGATGCGCGGGCACAGGAGGAGGGCTCAATCCGTGGCAGCTGATCCAAGAACCGGCGGAAAGGCTGGTAGGCCGCGTTCCTCCGGTCAGGGTGAAGGGCCCGTACCACCTGCATGAGGAGAGGGTGGGCAAAATTATGTTGGGTCACTGCAAATGATACTGAGGACCCATCGGTGTGGGCGGACTTGGCCAGGGCGTCGGCCAGGTATTTGCCGTCAATGCCGGAGTGGCCCGGCACCGAATGCAGTGTTTTCTGGTGGACCGCATCCTCCAGGATCTGCAGGCGGGCCCTAAGCAGGCAGGTAGAAGCCACGTTGTCGTGGGGTCTGAACAGCAGCTGGAGGGTTGGCCGGGAGTCACAGAGGACCGCGACCAAGCCGGGTGGGATGGTCGCGATCAAGTCAGCTGTCAAATGGAACCCTGCCAGCTCAGCTGCAGTGGAACTGCCCGGGAAGGGTAGCCTGCAGGTCCTGGTCACCTTCAGCTGCGGAGCCACGAGTGCCGCTGCCGCCTGTCCTGTGGCCGGAAGCACCGAGTCATCGATGAAGAGGAGGGTGGAGCCTTTGTTCCCTTCCAGGAAGGCAGCGGCAGTCTGTTTGAGGGCCGCAGCTGGTATGTGGCGCTTGTACGTGCCTCCGAAGTCCAGGAATACCTGCGAGTGTGGGACGTATAGGTAGTGGGGGGAGGGCTGGATGGATGATGGGAGGGCCCAAAGACTCCATGTAGGTATCGGAGAGCATGCCCGTCCTGGAGTTGGAGCGTCCCGTGAGGCGTGCACAGAGGGCTCCTCCATCAGGAACATGGTAGAACCGGTCCGTGTGGGTCAGGCCTCGCTGCAAGAGAAGAAGATTCAGTGGGAATACCCCCGCCTCGACTAGGGTTGCCGGGATCTCGGAGCTCCGTGGGACTCCCAAGAGGCGGCAGATCTATTTCCGCCTAGTGGTCTCAAGGCGGTTGAGCCGGGCGGTCTTAAGAGTCGCCAAGGGAAGGGCATAGAGGACTGCTGACGTCCCAGCTACCTCAAACAGTCGGGTGGCTCATGTAGCAGAACAGCCATTCCCTCGTGCCAGGAGGCGCTCGGCTGCCCGGCCGACGCGGTCCAGGTAGAGCAGGAGGGGCTTGTCCGCCGGGATCCAAGTGAGGCGATGGTCGATGGTGATCCCGAGGTACCTCACTTGCAGCTTCCAGGGGAGGTTGGTGCCATCAATCTCCCCTGAGTTCAACCGTAGGCCAGCATTTATGGAGGGATCGGATGTGGAGAACTGTTTCCCCCCTCCATTTCGCCGTGGCCATCTCCATTGTCGTGCGTCAGGACAGCACCGGCTGGGCGAGGAAGGAAGTCTCCCTCATGGGGGGAAGCGGAAACAGCGATGGGAGCGCCACCTCGTAGCTTACGCGGAATTCTGCAGAACCGGAGAGGGTCTCTTCGGGATCCGGCGAGCGTCGTGAGCGGTTGCAGCCGCACGCTCTCGTCACCTTCCGTGGCCGGCGCACGGAGATCCGTTGTGCCTTGCCGCTGGACTTCTGGTTCCAGGCAGCGAAGCGAGCGCAGCAAACGCGCGCTCTCGTCACCTTCCCCATCAAATGCTCGGGGATGGCTTTGCCCCAAGAATGCGGCGCGCACGTGCAAACCCGGCAGCCATTGTCGGCGCATACAAATGTGCGCCGCCGATACTTCCGAAGTCGCGCCTCTGCCCCAGCCGGTAAGTCGGAAATCCTTCTTACGTAGACTTCTACGTCCGAGGAATGCCTCGTTGATGTTTTGTAGCTAGCTGGCCCGCTGTGTGCATTAATTGCAAGTGTAGTGTATAGCATATGAGTGTCAACGCTTTGTCGTCCTTCCCTTTGATCCCTCGAGTACGAACCCCTCCGCGGTTAGCGAGCGGGAACCCTGCATCCGCGGAATGGGAGTGCGGGGGCGGGGGGGTGGGGGGGAGGTGGCTGTTCCTATATATTTCCACACCGTAACTGATTTTTATTTCCTGTCTCGATAATTTGTGCAGCAATGAGAAGTCTAGAGACGATTTCGCCTGACAACGCCTCCAATGCATATTGTGGTTGAAGTTTATGAGCAGGTCCCATTGATCCTCGAATAGCCCATCACGACAACCAATGGTTTGAAAATAGATTCCCGCCAATAAGCAACAATTCTTAAGTTTGAATGACTCTTTAAATTCGCGCACCATTAACAGACGTGCCTTCTACGTGCATCACACTGCATGGTACTTGCAAGGCTGAATAAAGCACGCCGCGATAAGTCTGCTTTGAGGACCTCATGCCTACCGGATCGACAAGCTTTGGCAGGGTGCAACTCGATATATCGGGCTAGCGTGCGCAGCCATTGACGAAAGCCAAAACGTGACTAGACCGCTTCTGATGCGCCATTTGTCTCTCCTCTTCCCCCTCTCCCTCTTTTCCCGTAGGCTACGGCTAACATGCCAGCTTGCTGTGGTCGATCGTTACTGGCTGGCCAGACGGTTGCTTGTTGAACGCATTCCACTTTCCCCACCATTCATCCTCGCCCGCACGCAATAAAGAGAACACGCACAGGGGCAAGAGCAGCGTCTGGTGTACTTTCATGATCCCGCAGTTTGTTACAGGAAAATATTTAGCTTTGAAACGCTGTGCCGCCAGAAAGTACAGCTGATACGTGGCAGATTAATGCAAGCCGGCAAATTTTGCATCTCGCACATTTTCATGTCCTTCATGAATATGCTAGTAGGCGTAAATGTTTCAGAGGAAAGTCACGCTTTCGCGGGGCAGTATCATCGGCATCGGATGAATATTCACGTGCGGTATGTCCGCTTCAGAGTTCTAATGTTTTATAAGAAGAGATTTAAAGCAAGGGCTACGCTTTTAATTTTTCTTTACGGGAACAACCACGCATCGCACTGAGATTCTATGCTTTTCAAAAAAAGACCATTGACTGGTGAGGCACTAGCAACTACACCGCTTCCCCCTCGCAGCCCCCCCCCCCCCCCGTCTTTTATTTAGGCACTAACTGATAGTTCTATGTACCTCAATGAGAGTCCTTTCAATATTAAATTTTATGTGAACTCTTCAGGTGCGGCTAAGTTTAGAGAACGACGCTTCATTAACATGGTGGCGCCTTTTACGGTCCGCATTCGAAGGCGTCGGTTGGTTGGTACAAGTTCGGCGCCCACTATTATGCAGCTTGGTGGAGCAATCTTCAATCGGTTTCCAGTTTCGGTGTCAATTAGCTTTGTCTCCTTATTGTAAACACAACTTACTGAATTACCTATTCCTTTACTGTACAAATATTCGGCAAAGTAAAAAGGGGATGACGTGCACATTGCTTGAATTTAATCGACGTCGTGAACAGCAGAAGCATGGGCTAAAACTTTTAATGAAACATGGATGCGCATGTAAAGCACAAACACCCTTTTCTAATCGACTGCTAAAGCCACGCTGATGAGCTCATTCGACACTAGCCATTTCACCCCTACTTCCTGGCAAAGAGCTTGTATCAATGCATGAAGTACTGTTTGAATAAAATAAATGGTGCTCAGTGGAGAAAGCTGCAATGAAAATTTGATATCGAGGCAAATTACGACGGCGATTACAGCTCACTGGTTAACGCCTCTTCTTATTTACGCGTTTCAAAAAGACCTAATAGTTACCAAAAAAAAACCGTATGGTGCAATAAATTATACTTTTCTACTCATTCGCATAGTCATCTACATCGAAGATATTCTCGTAGGCACGTCAACAGATTGACGTAAATGTATAAACTTGCAGCTACTCTATAAGTCGCATAACGAAAACGTTGTGATAAAAACCTTTGTCATTCCTGTCATTCCCCGAGTGAATAAGGTATGTTCGCATCGATCCTAGGGGCATACTTTCTGCTGTCTTTTTACGGATTAGTGAAACCAAGGAAGCGAACTAGCATTTGCGACGAAACATAGCGTTAGGCCCGCCAAAACTGCACGATTTCGCACAGGAATGCGTCGATTGCCTCTATTTCTTAGCCACTCAATGAATGCTTAATGCGATCGCTCGACGACAATGGTACCTGTCACGACTACGTCTTCTCTTCTACCATCCACGTGACCAGGGCGGACACAGACGCACCATGTATTCAATATGTCAGACGATCACCACAGGGAAGTAAAAAAAAAACTGGCATTCAGTGGGACGGACCATAAAAACCAAACCAGATGATTCGGGCTCTCTTTCCAACCTTGCGCAGTAGGCTAGACGGTTCAGTGAAAGCATCGTTGACAGACAGCAACCATTAAAAGACCCTGGGGTAGATAAGATATAACGAATAATATTTTTCAAGTTGTTTGATTGTCATGAGCGGCGCAGATTATCAAAAACACATGAGGCATGAAAGGAGCCTGAGTTTCGGCAGTGAGAGGGTTACAATGCATCAACTGGCTGACCGAAGAAGTTCATTGCTTTTGGTTCAGCAGCAATAAGTTACCAGAAGATTTAATAAGCGAAACAACACTTCTGGGGTTTCTGAAAACTTCAGATGCATTTTTTATTTCTCAGAAATTAAAATTGTCTAGAAGTCGTCACGGATAACATCGGGCCTTGTCGAGACATCTTCACGTAAGATGGTGGACGCGTAAGTAGAAATTTGGCATTTCACGAGTGCGTTACTTTTCTGTTTTCAGTGTTATAGTGCGGCTCTTAACACTATAAAAGGAGGAGTGAAGTAATGAGAAATAAAAGAGGGCGGGGGGAGGACGCAATTCCATCTGAAGCCTGTAATGTTCACAGATTTTCACATACTTGAATACGTGCGTCAGCCCTGGTTGTGTCGTGGAGCCTTCATTTAGTTGTCTTTTTTTAGCCACTTCAAGGTAAGGGGTGGCCTTAAAGACAAGGACGCCTGAAAATATTATATGTTGATTCCTCGTAATTTGGATGATGAGCGCTAGCAACTGCTTCATTTTGCACTTGTGACAAATTCATTCCCTGTTGATCTGCACTTGACGCTGTGCGCATTACCGCCATTATTTTATTTTTTCTCAACTATAACAGAAAGCACGTAGTCATAATGTGATCCCAGTGTGCAAGACAGAAGGCGATAAATATGCATAGTGATGTACATTCTGCAATATGATAATTTTTCTTGGCGCTAACAAACGCCGAGTGCTTAAACGGATCTTCTTTGATGAGCTGGAACGTGTCTGTTGGCCTCAAAATCAACCCTACATCTCACGTGAATGGATATTTTTGGTTACTTTCGGAGCTACCAAATCATGCGCGCTGTTGTATTTTTACCTCTGCAAGAGCCGAGGTAGATGTCGTCTACAAACTGTATATCGGTTGCAATGTTTGCTTGAGTTCTGCGCAGTAGGGTGATAAACATTAAAATTTGTATCCTTGAAAAGTTTGGTCTCCCGTTGTGTAATCGTAATGAACCACACAAAGCGTACAAAGGAGAATTTAGATTTGTTATTGCACGTATCTTATCAAATTTTGAGGTACGCATTGTGACGATGAAGCACTGCTTGAATTAACGGGTTCACATTTTTCTTTCGTTATTTCTGCACTTGCATCTATGTGAAAGGTCTTGAAAAATAATATTACACCGACGGAATGAAATTTACTTTGCGAAAGTAGCGGTACGCTTCACGCCAGGTACATTCAAAAGAAATCCAGTAAGTTATGCAGATCCTTTAGAGAGCGTGGTCGTCCATCCTGAGAACGCTTGTAAATACGCAAGACAAAACATGTTCGCTACTAATGAATCTTTCAGCCGCGCTTAATTAAATACTGCATTCAAAACTCTTTAAATTGAGGGCTTACTTTCTATTCCAAGACATGTTCATTATAACACGCATTGTGGGCATGCTGTGCAAGAAAGAAATTATTTTACGGTGGAAAGCAGTTTTGCGGCCGCACACGGGATTCATTTTGCGAATATGGCAAAACGTCGCCAAGGCATTTTAATTATTTTATACCCGTGAAGACAAGGCTGCATTGTGTTACGAGAGCGCCGGAAAATTACACAGCAAGCTTTCTTATTTATTTTTTCCAGGAATTTTGTTTTTCTTTCCTCTTTCCGTACAGCCCATTCCTGCGGTTGTATGTTTTCTGTCGGACAGTTAAATTAAGACTCGTATTTGCGACGCTACTTTTTTAATTATTTACAAAAAAACTAGTTTTAATCTCTTTGCGCACCATAAAGTTAACGCAGAAATGAAAAACAAGTATGATGCCTTGGGTCATGGATGCGTTGTGCATGGCAATGAATGACTAAAATTTACTCTCTAGACATTTTTTTTTACTAACAAGAGTTCCTTGTTAGTAAATTTATCTATAAAAGGCAAGGACGCGTATCAAAACAAAAAAAGACAACGAAAACGACAGGGCTCACATATGCAAATTTCAGTATACTTCAACAAAAGTGTCTCTGCGCTGAAACCAAAGACACGACACGGCTGGAGCACACAGGAGGGAGCGCCTCTTGCAGTTACGTGCTGTTCAAGTCATCCTGGATACTTATTCTTGTTCATGCAACGCAACTCTTCTGAACCACTTCGCGGCTTCCATTTAATCTGTCTAGCTCCTTATAAATAAAGCTTTCATTGGTGTTATCCATGTCAATGAAACGTTTCGAGCTTTTCAGCTCGTAATCTATTCGCAGCCACACTTACTTTTCCAAAAGGAAGATTCTCACACTTATCCTGTATCACCCTCCATCAGAGCGAAGGGCGTGGGGAGTAGGGGGAAAAGCATTGACAGGGATACCTGCGTCACTCTGTACTCTGCTGCTGGAGCCTGTGGGCCGAAATGAATAAATAACTGAATAAATTATTAAAGCTTATGTCGCCACTTGCCCCGGCAGAACTTCGTCCTACATCAGTTGTTGCAAGTGAAACAAATCGTCGATATCTCAACTGCGCTCGCGCAAATTTCTTTTGCTCTTAACGGTGCTCGCAGGAAGAAGTGAAGACAACACCGGCGTCTGCACTCCAGGTCCGATATAAATGTTCCATAACGAAGGTTTGCACGAAGTGTTAGAAAAAAAAAAGGTTCAACTGATGTTAGACGAACAGAGTGGACGCCCACTGCAGGCCGGTGTTCTTGAAAGGAGCTCGAGTTGAAAACAGTGATAAGAGTAATAAGAGGAACGCGTTGTTACCTAACACGCTTGGATAAACAGGGCGAGATCAATTTCCCGGCGGCACAGTTTTTACGATATTGACCAGAGCAAACCGACACTCCAACAAGACAATCATAAATCCTTATGAACAACTATGCTCTAGGATGCCTGCAATTGTACCCCCCGAACTGTTTCTACTTCTGCTACCGTGAGAGTTCGAACACTGATTACTTTTCAAAGCTCGTACCCGCCGGCCACCGATGATGAAACCTAAGGCCACGCGTAACAGTGCACGCTAGATGAAAAGGAAAAAAAATGATCGCGCTCATTTTTTGGGCTGGAATTATCTGAAGTAAACTTCAGCCTTGACGAAACCATTTCTTTCCAATGTACTGAATAACGCGCTTTTTTCTTTCCCTTAGAGGCTTCAATGCGTTTCTCAACCATGAAAAATGTTAGAGAAAAAACTTACTTGCCATTGTTGTTTTGTTGCCTGGCCTCTCAATACTAGTTTTTTATTCGATGATTAACTGTTTCTCTTGACTGGCGTGGTATCCTTTTCAGGGGTGGAGAATAACGCACCTGATCAGACAGCGATGATCACAGATGTGAGCAAAAATATACCTTTGTTTACTGCACTTTCATATTTCTCGAACCTGTTCTGAGTAGCAGCTGCCAGTACCTGGCTTTTGTCACACTTGGTGAAGCTACCTCTAACGAAAGTCCTGAACGAGGAATGGTTGGTGAAAGCTTCTTTAAATTTAGGCGAAAATTCTGAGAATTACAGATATCTTAGGTTAGATCGAGCTCCTAATAGCGACTTCTTTCATTTTTATAAATGATTTTCTGCGTAACGATTTGCGTTGGCGGTTTTCTTCCCATTATCGTCGCACGCTTATTTCTCGTGATACCAGTTTTTTCATAGTTTTTTCATATACAGTTACGCATTACATTTGTCGCCCATCTGCTTCCCAGTAAACTACTCGATCGAATGCAGCTGCGATACGTTATTCATTGCAAAGCAGAAATGAGATGCTCAGAACAATGCCTCTTTATTACGAGAAAATTCCCAGCATGGTGCAAAACACGCTTCAACTGATATCTAGACAACGCAGGAAAAAACATGTCATCATCGCGAGACCATGAAGAAACGGAAGAGTGGGTGGTGGTGGTGGTGGTGGTGGTGGTGGTGGTGGTGGTGGTGGTGGTGGTGATGGTGGTGAAAACATTTATTAATCATAGAGAGAGGTGTTGGGGGTCGTGACATGAAGGGTGACGCCCTTACAACCTCTAGGTGGGCTGCCTAGTCAGGCACCACACTGGTGGTTGCCGCAGCCCGGGCGCGCTGCGTTAATGCCCTCTGGGCCTCGAAGGTGCAGCAGCCGGACAGTGTCGCCTCCCAGTCCTCTCGGGTGGGGTTTTTGATAGGGAGTAGGGATGGGTTCTGCTGGCAGGCCCACACCATGTGGTTGGTGTCAGACACCTCTCCACAGTGTGAGCACCGCCCGTCGAATTGAGGATCGAAATGCTTTAGAGTTGCAGGGTACAGCAGAGAGCTCGTTGACTTTTTCTTTCCTGCGGCAAAAAAAAACTTTTTTTCTTTATTCTTACGTATTGCCGATTCTTTTCCCTATGTCTCTATGCCCTTCTTTTTCATAACTGTTATTTAGCTGCGTCTGATTCCTCTCTTTCTCCTTCTCAGATTCCCGTCCACTGCCGAAAGAGAGGCAAAAGCTAAGCGCTTCTCGATGCTAAAGGATGTGCCTTGCGATATATCATTTCTCGCGGGTCCTTGCGACAAAGCCCTGCGGTAGACATGCATGCGGTCCTGGCCAGAAGTGTTTCGTCGCGTAACTTGGAGGAGAAAAACGCCCTAACTTTCCTTAATGCAAGCCAGGGAACGCCGAGCGCCTTTATGTGTGTCATTCAATGGAAAGCTGCTTATGGGCTGCATGTGTGGACATCACTGATAATTGTTACGCATAGAGTGCTGCGTTAGGCCCTTGTTTTAGTTTCTCACTTTTCATTCACTTCAACGTTCAGACTCTCAACTGCATGCAGTGAAAAGAAGCCAGGGTCGAATGTCAGCCATAAGCAAGTAAAGACATGTCCTACACTGAAAACATAATGTGATAATTATGCATTCGGTACATTTCTGGAATTTTCTTTGTATTAAAATACGCCCTTGAAGCTTATCGGCAAGTACCCATAAGCCAGAAGAACAGTAATCAATACACATACGGCATCAAAACACATATCTACATTTCTGTCATAAATTAAGAACGCCCATACGCCACTTATGGCATGTTAATGAAGCTGACTGTGGTTTTGTGTTATCTGGCCGCTTTCCTAATGCAAATTGCCTATCCGCTCCTCTTTTCTTTTTATGAACACTACACTACAAGAGTCAACAAGCTTATCGAGATGCCTTAGTTCGGCAAGCTTTCATAATATTTGGCACACAAACGATTTCATTCCATTGTTCAACACGTGAGGCTGTATCGAGACATCTGTCTACCCTTGTTATGGATTCCTTGTTACAGTCAGCAGGAATCCTGAGTAAAATAGGGAACTCTAAAAGCAGTTACGGAGGGTAGTCTAGAGAAACTACATCGGTGTATTAGATACTAATATGGTTGGAATTATGCTGAAACACAACGAAACTTTTAATTCATGCTTCATCCGATCAGCATGAAGGTTGATGAACCGAAAAGAAGAAAAAAAGCAGGAACATGAATGCAGGTAAACGGTCAGGCAAGCGCAACAATGCAGAGCTTGAATTTTGAACGCATTCGTCGGTGATATTACCTTGCTAATTTTCACCCTGCGCTCAAATATGTGTTTGTGCGTGAGCTCTGGCGCTTTAGCCAGTGACTGGAGACAAAATGATTAAGAATATAATTTTAATTGATTTGTGATATGATTCAAACCTTGGCATCGAATTTTTCTAGGTTGACGGAGTTTTCTTCCATACCACTGTTTTTAACCCAGGCTGAAATCATCTCTCATCTATGATTAGTTCAGTTCATGAGCGACGTGCATAGCAAAATGCACCGTCGCCCGAGATAGGAGAACATCATGAATTGACTTGTTTTTATTTTCCTTTTCTTTGGCGACGTAAACCAACGTCATTCGTGTAATTAAGTGCGGATTACTAGAATGTGCGGCTAAAAATAACTGAAGAAATAATACACGACTCAAGCTTATCATAGACTGACCCGTACTGCGGCCCCAGAGTAAAGGCACAGGCTTCTTAGCATAACGTCAGGATAACGCATTCTAGGCCACATTTCCATGAACATGTCCATTAACTAGCAGGTCGACAGCTGTGAGAGTCAGACAGCCAACACGCGAAGCAAATGGAAAGAATCCTTATCGAATCGAACAAGGAAAAAAAATAGAGAACCATATATCTTCGTCTCTTACTCATGTGGTCGCTACCGCCGCCCCCTTACTTTTGACAGCAATGGATGACGTGAGGGTTAGGTCGAACGGTAGGCAGGTTTACGTTATGCTGCGTGCCTGCATTTCTTTCTCTCTGTACCTGGGTGTATTTCGTGACAATTCTTAAGTTTTTTTTTTCGCTGCTTCCTTCCGTAAGTGTCTCAACTGCTGATTGCAGTTTCGTTAGCTTAGCAGGAGCTAGATTTTTTTTATTTTGCTCTTATGAAAGGCGGAAGTCATAAGAGAAAGCAGGACGTATACCTTAGACTTTATCAAGATAAACGAGCGGACCCCTGTCGCAGCAAAAAAATGCGCCACGTATGTGAAAGATCTCGGGGAGTAATCTGCTGGGACGGCGTAGTGCAAAGGACGTTTGTTTGGAGCAATTACTCTCTTTTATTAATTCAGCTCCTGAGATTATATATCGAAATACTTTAATTTACAAAAGCCGACGCATTGGCACAGTGGCTTTGGCACTAGGCTACCGATCTCAAGACAACTGGACTGAATACCGGCCGCGGCGGCCTCATTTTGATGAAGGCAAACTTCGAAACAACCACTGCGCTGTGCAATGTCAGTGCATGTTTTTTTTTTAATTTAATCGGAAGTCCTTTACTACGGCGTCCCTCATAGCCATTCTGTAATTTCGGGGTGCTAAATTCTACAGTTTAAACAGTTTTAACTTGCAACTGTATTATCATTGTAAATAATAAACACATAATGACTTCAAAAGAATGGCCCGAAAGACACGGGTTCGATCCCGGCCGCGGCTGTCGAATTTCGATGGAGGCGAAATTCTAGAGGCCCGTGTACTGTGCGATGTCAGTGCACGTTAAAGAACCCCAGGTGGTCGAAATTCCCGAAGCCCTTCACTACGGCGTCTCTCATAGCCTGAGTCGCTTTGGGACGTTAAACCCCCATAAACCCATAAACCGAAACTTCCAAAGAATACCACCAGAAAACACAAAACGACCTGCATAGTCTGCCACATAGAATACCCATCGAAAAAAAATCTTTCTTGCTTTGGTTGTCCTTGGCGACCGTGAGAATGAGTTTCGTTGATTACACTTGCACACCGCAAAGTAAGAGGCGCGTTCAAAAAATTTCCACACTAACGTGAGTAGACGTCGCAGGCAAAACATGCAGCTAGCACACGTGCCATTCCAGGTACCGGAAATCAACGTTGTCCGCCAAATGTAAAAAAACACGCCAAACACAAACAAACAAGCGAAGTATGGAGATGCGAAATCTAACGCTCAGAAAAAACGCTAATCTTTCTCTTTTTTTCTCTCTCCTTCTCCAACGCTGACTACAACGAAACAATATTTTGAAAATATTTTGTGGGGCTTAGAATACTGGACTGAAAGTTCTTTCCAGAACCGCTGCTTGAACACGCAAGCATCTGTTTCAAATTACAAGGTAAAGAAACGTAGACAGAGATTTTTGAAAAAATTAAACTCAACTGTTTCTGCACCCTTGAATAAATCAATACAAACGGTTTCCACTTGCAAATGGAACCGAGATGGGGCTGAGCTCTAATAGAAAAAGTCGATAAATGGGTCTCAGCGAGACCTGTGATTAAGGATACATTGTAAAATGCATTTGCACCACCATTAAAACCGTGCAGCGAGTCAAATAGGGTGTGTCCGTTCTTGAAGGCAGCTTTCTCTTCTTTCTCCGTCCATGTATGTGGGACCAGACACAAAACTAGGACCGCTGGATGCCAGCTCAGCCCTCTTTACGCAATGGAATCGCTTTCACGGATAACGATTCTTGTTCTAACGTGACGGGTTTCCGATATAGCCGACACACACAGGGCGTTGGTCTGTGACAAATGCGCTGTTTAACTATGCGTAGAAAACGACACGCATTTCAGATATCTGTTTCAGCACGAAATATCTCACGGTTTATATATGTGATGGGTTATGATTGCTACGCAGCGATGAGGACATATGCGTCTTACTAATATCTCCCGAGGCGATCGAATTTCGATGGAGGCAAAAATCTAGAGTCCCGTGTACTGTGCGATGTCAGTGTGCGTTAAAGAACCCCAGGTGGTGGAAATTTCCGAAGCCCTTCACTACGGCGTCTCTCATAGCCTGAGTCGCTTTGGGACGTTAAACCCCCATAAATCATAAACCAAACCAATACCTCCATGCGTCGTCGCTTCTCTCTCATTTCGCACTATGTAAGAAAACACGTAGCCTTTGTGCGATGGCTTATTTTGAAGGGTTCTGTGCTTATCGTTATTTTTGGTATAAAAGGTCACCGCAATGCAGGTTTCGGGCGGCCTCCAAGCCAACAAACGGTACATGTGAGCCGTCGCCGCCGCCGCCACATTTTCACATTTATTTACCTAGCTGTTCGATACGCTCTGAATATGTTAGTCGGTTTGATTCCGACTTTTTTCTTTCAAGCAACGTCTTCAGAATTGCGGAAATGTGACCGAGTACATTGCGACTAACCGTCGTTAGCACAACGCAATAGGCGACGGAAAGAAAAAAGGGAAGACTTCGTGTTAGAAGACCTGGCTGGTGACATAGCATGGCAGTGGTGCTTTTAATAACTTTTCGCAATGGTGGACAAAATTCCTGCGCCGAGGACATAAATGGTGTATCGGAAGAACACAGTGCTTTGCTTGGTTCATCTGCTGCCATGCCTTGTCCTTTTCCTGACACGGCGCCTGTGTCTGCAGTAGACTAAGCGATATAGTTGTGTTCGCTGTATACGCCACCTCTCACACAACTTCTGACACGTTGTTCAAATTCTTGCGCTATCTTCAATGCCAATTTGGTATAGTACTCCGTGCCATTTCCAGAGCCGCGTGATACTCTCAAAACACTTGAATTTAACAGTCCAATTTCTCTCTCTTTCTTTTTAACTCTCTCTGGTTTCGCTACAACTCTTCGCAATTTCATCGGGGTCATCGGGTGAGAAGGCAGCGGTGCTTGGCGCCTGTTCCTCTTGCCGCTGTTCCGAAGCCTCCACGCGAAAGTGGCCTAAAGGACTTCGGAGTTAGGAACTCCGGCAGCGCGGTTTAAAAAGCCAACAACCGCAACACGTAGAGAATTAACGCTTGCCCTTTTAGGGGAACCTGCCATCACAAGTTCTTAGCCGCCTGGCAACGGAACGCGAAAAGATTACGCCTGCATAAGCTAAGACTTTTCTCAGTACGCCTCTAATTCCTACCTCGCCCCACATTTAGATTTCCGTGCTCCGTGCTTCGGCATTCTAAGAGGGGTTATTTAATGCGAATTGCTAGCATGAGGAAACAAATAAAGGGAAATCCTTTGCCACGCGCGAAACTACACGTCGAAACTCAATGTGAATTTCAGGCGCTCGAAATTACATGCACAGCGTTCGCGACTCTCCCAACCTTCCTGTTTATATAAGATTATGGTGGCACTACGACAATTATTGTCCTCAGATTGAAAACATCCCGCTCTGATTGTTTGTTTTTCGCCCGGACGAAGTTTTCCCGAACTCTAATTGGAAGCAACCGAGCGTAGCGTTCGCTTTGTGAACAACGAGAAGATTATTGCCTCCCCTTCTTAACTCTTCCCGGAAGAACTTCGCGCTTTTTCGAATGCAAAAGGCTTTTGCGGCTCGAAGTACGAGGGCGAGCTCATTATTGTGCTCATGCTTGCGGAAAAAATTGCGCTGTAATGCACTCTTCATCGCATCTCCAGCCTCCTTCTTACTTGAATAAACAACTGTCCTGCAGATTCGTTCCGACGATTCATGCTACAGGCATTATTTTTGTTGCGAAGGGGAGGCCGAAGCTGAATTAAACAACGACAATTGGGGACGCGTTGCTACTCAAACTGAAACTTGCAGTTTGTTCACAAAGTTTCGTACTCAAAGGGAAAATTGCAGTTTGTTCACACGGTTTGGTTAGCAAAAGGGAAACAAAGTTTCTCGGAAAACCTTTCAGGAAAAACTTTATAAACATAGTAATATCAGGGATGAGTTCTCTACTTTTTAGCGGCATGAGGGACAGCGTATGTTTGTGCCTATACAGAAACATCAGATTAGCAAATGAGAACACATGTGTGAGTACGCGGCAGTTTTCAATGCATTAATTTTGTAGATTGCACTAATATTAAACAATGCCAGTCTATGTTTCCGTTGTTCAAAGAGGCTCTCATTGGCACCGTGCGCTGAGATGTTTAGATGGCGGTGGCATTTCTTTAAAGAGCTAATTTCCTTATCTGTAAAGACAACCTACTTTCTCTTTTCAAGCTGCCCATTTTACCACATGCGAGATAAATGGTTTGGTTTATGGTTTATGGGGGTTTAACGCCCAAAGAGCCTCAGGCTATGACTGACGCCGTAGTGATGGGCTCCGGAAATTTCGACCACCTGGGGTTCTTTAACGGGCACTGACATCGCTCAGTACACGGGCCTCTAGGATTTCGCCTTCATTGAAATTCGACCGCCGCGGCCAGGATCGAACCCGCGTCTTTCGGGCCAGCAGCCGAGCGCCATAACCACTTAGCCACCGCGGCGGCTACGAGAGAAATGCAACTCAACAAAGTACTCATTACGTGTCTGAAAGTACCTTATCAGTGCCAAGACATTGGTGAGTGCTGTTTCTTGCGATTTTTCTTTCTGACTCACTTCTACTGCTCATCTCTCGAAAGTTTTTAAAGGGCGACTGCAAAGACTCTTCAAAGAAAACTCAACTATCCTGAAATAATTTTATCTGAGAGTGATCATACCTTATATGCCTGAACGAATGCGGAAGTTTTCTTTTGAGGTACTTCTTTGCTTTCTTTGTGAAGCATCATTTTTTGTCGATAGTTCCTATTGAAAATGAAAATTGGTTTGTGGAGAAAGGAAATGGCGCAGTATCTGTCTAACATCTCGGCGGGCACCTAAGCCACGCCGTAAGGGAAGGAATAAAGGAGGGCCTGAGAGAAGAAAGGAAGAAAGAGGTGCTGTAGTGGAGGGCTCAGGAATAATTTCGACCACCTGGGGATGTTTAACGTGCACTGATATCGCACAGCACTCGGGCGCCTTTGCGTTAGTTCTGATTCGCGTAATTTGCTTTCAGCCGGCAGTTTCTTTTCAGCCTCTAATCAAAGGGACAATGAGGGCAACACAAGCCAATTAGTTCTATCAGCTAAAATTGATTCTATGGCCCTTCGTATCTATGTTGTTTGTTCGTCATCAAATGATGCATTTATCCTCGAGAAAATTGGATGTAAAATTCGTCTGGCCAGTCGATTCAAACTCACGATGTCGTTACCGAAAAAGACTGTTTGCCACCGTTTAGATGTAAATGGTGGTGTAGCGCCACTGGAATAGCCTCTGGGATCTGCGGTGAAAAGGTGTCGACGAACGTATTTCACTTGCGAAAACAGCCACTGATGGCGACACATGTATTTAGTTTTTTGGATCCTGTATACTAACAACTTCGCTTTTCGTGAGAGTGGTTCTTTTTATTACAACAGGGTACCAAAATGTTAGTATATCTGGTGCCAGTGTAACTTGGAGGCGTTTTCCCACAAAATTCTTCATTTTTAAATCCGATTATATTTAGTTGCTTTTCTCTTTCAGAGATGAGTTGAGTTGAGTTGTTGAATGCTGCAGGTGGGATTAGCCTTGCTTATTCTGACAGCAAATGCTCCACCGTAGCGTCACTTTTAAGTTAATAATGTCCTAAAACCTGTCGTATCTACATCGCTATGAGCACAGTCGCTTATAATAGCACATATTCTACTCCCGCAGTAACCATGCACACAATCACTCCACACAGTCCACATCACAGTCCACTCCAGAAGTCACCATCTATGCACATATTCAGTCACAGTTTAACGTAGTCCATTGCAGTGCCACAATCTATACACACATTCACTCACAGTATAGCACCGTCCACTCCAGAAGACATCATCTACGCACACATTCAATCACAGTAGGCCATAGCCCGTTCCTGCTGTCACTAGTTGGAAACAATATCGTGTCCTGCAGAAATGTCAAAAGAAGGCGTGAAGCCTCCCTTCTGCATGTCTGGTTTCCAATCGGGTAGACAATGTTTTGAACTGTACTGTAAAAGGTTCCTGTCTTCTTGAAAGAAGCGAACATCACATACCTTTCCGCGTTGTACTCTGGGCAGTACATAATATAATGTTCCATATCCCCGCACACACCACATAAAGCCTGGACTCCATGTGCGCGAAAGAGCGAGCGACGCGACAAGGCGGCACGGCGACGCTCGCTCCGTCGCTTGTGGGCAACCTTCATGCAAGCGAAGGCGGCAGGCGAAGCGAACCCGCGACGTGCGCAGCGGACTCCGTGCTTTGCACACTCAAGCTTAGAAACACGCCCGTAACCTGTTCTCTCTCTTAAAATTTTGTGAGTGTGCCTCATAGTCAGGGCCAAAGTAATATTTCCTCTACGGCAGCGGTGTAGCGGCAGTGGAGATAACCAACGGCGTGCTTGCGGAGACGAAGTCACATCACGGGTTCACGGGGGAGGTGTGCTTTCTGTCGATGCCTGTGCACTCCGGCTTAGTAAAAACAATCCCATAAACTGTCACCGCAATCTGATTGGAGTGAGCAAAATATATTTTACCGGTGAGAATGCGCGCCGCGAGTGTTTCCGCACAGTTGGAGCGCAACGGCACGGTGGATCGAGCGCCGGTACCCGCGGCTCGACACGCATCTCTCCCTGCAGTACGCCCGCTCGCGTAGCCCGCTCCAAATGCTGTTAGCCCTCCGCACCCAACAAGTAGATTGTTTTAATTATTTAAATGATGCGGGTCTGCCTCTCAGCTACAAAAGCAAATATTTTCTCGATGGTGGCGATGACCAAGACGACGGGCTGGTTTCGTGAGATGTACCCGTGAGAAACCGTGGACAAACCGGAAGCGGCTTTGAGAGGCTCTGATTGGCCAATCGCGTTGGGGACTTCCGGGCGACGAGCGAAATTTTCTGCGGGTGCAGATCCGAGCGACACGACAAGTGACACATGCATTTTGCTTCGCGCGACGGCGTCGCTCGTCGCTTGCCGCCGTCGCCTTCGCGTGAGTTTTCGCGTACATGGAGTCCAGGCTTGAAGAACATAGCGGAGACGATTCCATGCCCGTCTTATGCATCCAGGCAAGAGTGCGAGCAGAGGCCGTGCGAATTCG
This sequence comes from Amblyomma americanum, assembly GCF_052857255.1. Lineage (NCBI taxonomy): Eukaryota > Metazoa > Arthropoda > Arachnida > Ixodida > Ixodidae > Amblyomma > Amblyomma americanum. The sequence continues at coordinate 167,903,138 of NC_135500.1, read as the reverse complement.
ATGTAGTAGAGTCGCCTGGGATCTTCTCAGTCCCTTGGTCACACATGGCGTATGCGGCGCACTCCACACGGTACCGAAATGATCGAGCACCGTTTTCCTGTAGAGACTGTTTCCATCTTGACGTACTTATTTTGATCGATTCCTTGACAGAGTTTTATGGGCGAGACTGTCTGCCACCTCATTACCGTTGACTCCTATGTGAGAGGGCACCCATTACATAGGAGTCAGCCAAAAAGTACCCGTAGGAGCTCCATAGGAGGAGCTCTTTCAAACTCTCTCGTCTACCATAACACTTTCGACTACTCTCTCGTCTACCTTAAAAGGCGGTGGCCGACACCTCTTCGATATAAATGCAACGATAATACACTCATTCCTGTTTTCACGTATGTGCAACGTGAGACTCTGACACACATTTTACTTCCTTAATTTCTTCGGTTAACTTTTTTACCGTTGATTGCACAACGCACCACGGGGCTTCATCTGACGTTATTTTTCGTCATACTCCGCAGTATGCATTAAAAATGGAGGCATTTTATAAAATTCTGTCGCCTCAAACTCTTTCTTGAGAAATTAATTCGAAAAGGCGATTTTTCAGGAGCGAAGCAAAATTAACATTTGTCAGTAAATTTCATTATTTTATTTTGATAAAAATAGCATGAAACATTGCCGACTCGCTATGGCTATTATGCTCTTAAACAGAACCTAATGGTAGAAATGTTTTCCTAATACATAACTGGTTAAAACATCTCTTTTCTGTCGGCTAATTGACTCGTTACCATTGTCTGGTTGTGCAGCGAGGCTGCGGTGAGTTGGCTTTTGTATTCTTGTGAAATAAATGGGAAACAGAATATCTGCGCAGGCTCACTTCAAGAAAGCCATGAAAGATCTAGATAAACAAGCCATATAAAGAACAGTTTTGGCAGGTTTGAAGTGCTGATACTAAAATTAAAATAAAATATTTTCTATACGTTTACCCCTGAGGTAATGAGATTTTGAGCGCAGCTCTCTCCGCAATGCGCTTTGCAGCACGTTTAGCAGCTGTGTGTCTCCCATCGCGCTAGAACTGGCATAATGTATTTCGCTAAGACCTTGCTTGGCCCTTTTATAGCCGCCTGTCGGATTTCTAGTTTGTTTGCTCCGCTTGCGTCATCACGCGCGACTCGTTTAGTTCTGTCTCTGTACGTGTCAACACAGGCGCGAGCGTCATCAGTGCGGCACCTTTTAACGCGACCGCGTTAAGGAGCTCGTGTCGCAGAAAAGCCCGTTCGTCGGCGTCGGCGGCGTTGGCCGTGAGCGAAAAATCGTCTTCCTCCTCCTCGCTCCTCCTCCTCCTCGCAATGTACGCCACTGCCCCAACAGATAGCGCGCGACGGCAGCGCCTCCCACTCGTCTCATTCGGGCGCAGTGGGGTCGTGCGGGCACGCAGGAATCACGCGGTGAGCGCCGAACAACGCAGCGCACATCCAAAGCGCGTTCACCACGAAGCTTGCGGCTTGCTGCCCGTTCGTTCAGCGCAGAAGCTATGCTGGCGTTCGTGGCATCGGGTTTGTCGAGAACGATGTGCCGACGAACTACGACTCAAGATACCTGAGTCCCGCGCGTGTCGGCAAGGCGCCTGGCAGCGCTTCTACGTGGTTTGCCGCTCCGCGCGTCCGTTTCACCGTACGCAGCATAGTGATTTGTCTAACGGGCAAGGGGTCGTGCCGAACGGGCGATGGCGTTCTGTGGACTCCCTGGCAGTGCTGCAACAGGCTGTCGTGTTCCACTCTTGAAGGCGAAGCTTAAGCGTCCTCGTTTTTGCGTCGCGCTTATAAAGCCGCTGCTGCTTCGCGGCTTAATCGTGATGTTGAATTCGCTGGGCCTCTGCTCGAGGCGCGTTTATCAGGTGCGTCTGATCGCTGTAGAACTCACCTGGTGTATTGTGCCGCGCTTTTGCCTCACGCTTGTACAGTGCGACCAACGACAACGACCACGGAAACCAGTGGCCGACTACACCATCGCTCTTACACCGCCGCGAATACCTTCGCCGATTCATTAAGCGCTGCGTCCTAAACGAAGGAAATACCTCAGATAAGTAGGAAACACTAAACATAGGCCACCAATGCAATCAACACAAATGACAAGGGTCGTTGGGGAGCACGCACTAATGGAGACCTCAGAGAAGATATTTTTAACATCCTCGTGTCATTTAAGGTTGTTAATAGAGGATACCAATCAATATGCTGATCGGCACGTGGCTCTTCCGTCCTGGCTACACTCAAAGAGAAAGACCAAGCCAATATCCCTTGCGATAACAACTTGCACGCCCACTGACAAACGCGGGTACTGCTCGAGCCAAGGGCGCGTGTGTTGTTACACACCATTTCGAGCGTAATCGCAGCCACGTGCAAGACAAGATCAACAGAAGGCAACAAAGAAAGAGGACAAAAACAGAAGAAATGAAACTAGCGAAGGAGCTTGTTCTAGACCGTACGGTGCCAATGGTGGCAGGACTGCAGCATGATGACGCCCTTTCGGATTATCTGCTGAATGGGAATGAAAGCCCAAAACAGAGTCGCAAAGAGGACGCGAAACTAACCATCATCATGTCTGTCATGACAGGGTGAGGCAAAACGCTGACAAACTGATCTCTCCGCAGTCTTACAGTGCGTACACAGGGTTTTTAAATGTTGGCTTTTCATACAGCAAACCCTCTGCAGCTCGCGATCTAGGGTAGCTTGGATAGAAGTAGCCGGTTTTCGGAGCAAAAGGCTCCCTAACGGCGGTTGTATAGCTCCTTAATTTCCTAATACACGAATCAATTAGACTATAGTACCATGCTCGCCCTTAATGTGACTATACAGTTGTGCCGAGTGGCAGGTCTTTGTATGCCACACTATTATAGCACAGCCATCGCGGTGGCTCAATGATTATGATGCTCGGCTGCTGATCCGTAAGACGCGGGTTAGACCCCAGCCGCGGCGGTCGCATTTCGATTGAGGCAAAATCCTAGAGGTCCGTGCACTGTTCGATGTTAGTGCACGTTTTCAGTGCACGTGCCAGCGCACGTGCACAGGACGCCTGGATAGTGGGAAGGTTATTCCCGTCTAAAATTCAGGTAACAAATATACCACTCTATATTACCGTTCGCTATGGTTCGAGAGTTACCGCGTATCGTTACCTTGTTTACGTTACCGTTTACCAGGCTTGGCTGGCGACTCCTGCTCATGCATGGCGATTATGTAAACGCAAGCACTATACGGGATATTTTCTAGCGTTGCGTAGATCATCGTTCGCCTGCAAACAAATATGGCGGTACGCTGGACGCCTGCTTCAGGCCAAAAATAGTGTCACCTCCGCATCCTTCGTCCCGATTTCTCGCTATAAATGAAGGCATTCGCTTTTAATTCGCATATGCTCATTCGTACGTGGAGGCAAAAGTGACAATAAGCAAATATTATTGAGATAGTTTGGCGATTTTCGAGCTGTTAATTATAACTACATGCCATGTACATAGCCAAAAAGCGACGACAACAGTTCACTTTCCTTCAACGTTTTCCTTCATTTTTATTGTGACTTTTTCCCAGAAAAAGCTAACGCTTGTTATACACTCACCATATTTATCATAAAATTGGCAGTGGCTTAACATGGCTGTTGTTGTTAAACGCGGTTGTTGTTGCGACTGCAGGAAGAATGAAAAGGAAAGTGCACGGGACTGCCCGCTGGATGAAGCTGAGCCACAATCGCTGCCACGTGCAGACAATAGGAGAGATGAAAGAGATAGGAGAGGAGAGATTAAAAGAAAGGACGCGCATCGCGACAACCGCGTCATCTGGAGCGACTATGACGGTTTAGCAACAGATACCACCGGGGACAAGGAGCCCCCGCCACAGTGCGAGAGCCCCAAGATCCCAGCCCCGAAAGGCCAGGAAGCCACCCTTTCGGCTCTGGACAGCTGTTCTGTAGATGCCCACAGGACCCCGTGGCTATGACGTGGTATCACATCGTCTTATGACAGCCCCATGGGATGTCATATCACGTGGCTTCATATCAACCCATCGCATGTTCTTAAGGTCGAAGGTTAGCCCAAAGGTTACTCAATGTCAAAGGTTAAGTAAAGGTCATGGGTCAAGGGTTCGACACAATAACTGTAGCACATATGGTCATACACGGGCCGGCTAACATGGTCGGGCTGAAGATCGTTCGAGGCTATTCTCCAGCCTACGCGACGACTGCTTTACCTAGCGTGGTGAGCTTTTCGCTGCAATAAATGCCGAGGAAAAAAAAACATGCCTAGAAAAAAAACGAGTTAAAGCGCTTTGACTTACTGCCACTAGATGGAGCCACTGCGTTTAAATCCAAACGATGCATCCAAACAAGCGACGCTGCAGCCCGGAAAACTGAAAGTGTCGTAGTAGCGCGCTTTTTATAGCGTTCGCAACGTAATGAGAACTGCGCACGCAGTTCGGTTTCTCATGAGAAACGCAACGGTCCATATTCCTTCATGATATGCATTTTAATCTCGACCTCAATTCGCAGACTGACGCTACTTTTCTAGTCTTAGCAAAAAAGCATTTGACTAACTGCCGCAGAGGTGTTTGCTGCTAAAACTAGCCATACTGAAACTACATCGTAACACTTAGATGTGGATCTAAAAAATTCTTTTTAATTGATCCTAATTTTTCTCGTTAATGGCCACGGCACCAGCCCTCCGTAACATCAGCCCTACTCCAGGATTCTATACTGGCGCCCCTCATATTTTTACTCTATATTAATGAATTACCCTAATAAGTGGCTTGTATTGCGCGACTATTTCCCGACGACTGTGTTACCTATCGCGCAATTTCCAACACCTCTGATCAATTCCAGCACCTACATAGTCTTCACCACGGGCATGGATGGTGCGGTGACTGGCTAATGCCGCTTAGTACCAATAAATCTAAACGCATATCTAATCACTGCCGGCGTAATCCCTACCATTTCACGTACTCAGTTGCTAGCGTCCAGCTGGAAACTGTAGACTGATACAATTAAGTGCCTAGGCGCCGCCTTATGCCAGGACCGCTCTTGGCACACGCACGTAACAAACATCTCAAACAGAACAGCGCGCACTTTGACAGGGACTACGAGAGAGACGCGACACAGACGAGCGCCGACTTGCAACTGGTGTTTATTGCTTGGAACGAGGCATATATACAGTTCCAACAAATCCAACAAAAATAAAAGCCAGTAGGCAGGCCCGTGCACTTCCCTTTTCTTTCTTCCTGTCAGCAGCAGCAGCAGAAAACAAAACAACCATTCATAGATTCACAGTCGTTCATACATGCCGCACTGAACAAAGGAGATAACTAAGATCATCATTCCCCCCCCCCCCCCCCCCCCCCGCTATAAAAGCCAGTTCTTTGGAACAAATGAATAAAGAGGTGCTGCTGACGCAAGCGTCGTTTGACCAAGTGATGTGCGCTGCTTCAATTATTTCACGTGTTAGTTGGTTACTGTGCTTTCTTAAAACTTGTGTGCGAGTTAGGTCGGGATGGCAAGAAAAGGGGAACGGGCAGATTCATTGACGCAAAAGGAAAAGGAAAAAACCACTGTTGTGCCTTACATTCATCACTTCTTTCAGATACTAAAAAAGATAGCAAATACAGCACGTGTCAAAGTCATTTTTTTCGGCTCCGTATAAGCTTGGGAAGATGTGCAAAATGGTTAATACCAATTTTGTTCCTAGAGAGTGCGAAATCAAACATAAAAACAAATTCGTCTCCTGTGAGGAAGGTGTAGTTGACGTCATTCCCTTGTCATGTGGCAGGCTTTATGGGGGTCAGACGGGGAGATGCCTCAATGAACGCTTGAAGGAGCACAATAACAATGTGCACAACACTGTAAAAGGTCATCTCGACATCCACTGTACAGACTGTGACAGCAAAACTTGCACCCTGACTTCATTTCCACATAAGTTTTAAGCAAGCACAGTAACCAACTAACGCGTGAAATAATTGAAGCAGTTCCAAAGAACTGGCATTTTTAGCAGGGGGGGAAATGATGATCTTAGTTATCTCCTTTGTTCAGTGCGGCATGTATGAATGACTGTGGATCTATGCATGGTTGTTTTGTTTTCTTCATTTTGTTGGAACTGTATATATGCCTCATTCCAAGCGATACACATCAGTTGCAAGTCAGCGCTCGTCTGTGTCGTGTCTCTCTCGTAGTCCGTGTCAAAGTGCGCGCTATTCTGTTTAAAATGACTTACCAACCCGCCCAAGCATCCGTTTTAACAAACATCGTCGCGTACGCTACCCGATCACTGGGAGCTTGTAAGCGTCGTCTACGACACGCCCCTCAAAAAGTCACACTTCTCGCCCACAACTATCTTAATAGACAAAAACTAGAATCTATTTGCTATCGGGAGTCCGCACCATACGTAGCTCGTTCCCACACTACAATCAGTATAGAATCGCGCCATGAAGTGCATTCATTCTTCCTATTCATACACCTGAGTTTAATGTCATTTAAAAGACAATCAGGTCAAACAAATCTTGCCCATCGTCGTCGCATTGCTGCTCTTTGCCTGTTTCATAAGCAGGTTTTTTTTTTATTTTACTGTTCGCATTTCCAAACTCCCTACATCACCTTATCACCCTGCCAGCTCGTGCATTTCGTTTCACTGGCCAACCACTACAAGTTTCTAGTCAACGCGCCCGCTTTGTCACTTTTTCAACTTCCTTTTCTCTTTGCACTGCAATCGACTGGAACGCCTTTTCACAAGATCTAATGTAGGCAAGCATAATCATGCAATCTTGTTTTACTCCAACCCATTATGTAAAACTCCTAAAGTCGGGTTTTAATGTATTAAATGGAAAGCGACTCGATACCATGAACCGAACAGCTTATCGTTGCCTGGGGGTTTAGACTTTCCGATCGTGACGCTTGCGTCTAATGTAGTTGCGGCTGCGCTGCATACGATCGTGCGATGCATATCATACTGAGCGCAGAACGTTGAATAATAGTAACTAATGGTTATGAGGAAAATAAAGACGCAGTAACTGTCACATTTCTCGGCGGTGGCCTGAACTCCGTGCCTAGGTGGAAGGGTAAATGAGAAAGTGAAAGGAGGGAGAGAGAAAGAGATGTCGTAGTGGAGGGCTCCGGAATCATTCCGACCAGCTGGGATTCTTTAACGTGCGCTGGAATCGCACAACACGTGGGTGTCCAATATAATTAGCCCAATACACCTGACTGCCAAGTGTGCGGCTCGAATGCTTTCTCACACATACTGAACCTGCCCTACAGCGAACACCCCGAAACTCGATCAGTTTGCAATAACATAGCCCAGTGGAAGATCTCGTTTGCCGGCCTGGCCAAAACAACTTCTTCCTTGAGCACTCCCCAGTAGCACCTGCTCATTCTATAGCGGGTTGGACTATTAACGCCCTTGCACTTAAGAACACAGACCCTGTTGGGATTCAGGTAGCAGCATCCCACCGCTGCCACCAGTTGTTGGGATTCAGGTAGCGTGACTGGGCCGGAGAAGAGACGAGGACGATCGGAGGAAGAAAACTTGGAAAACTTTATACAAGGACTATTTACATTATGTACAAGCACGGGCAACTGAGAGTGCTTCTCAGTAAAGAGAGCTTCTTAGGAGTCGGGAGTCTCTGATACCTCTCAAGAAGGGGGCTCTTTTTGGCATCAAACCTGCAGCTCCTTAAATACTCTTCGTATTCCCCAGATCCCTAGCTGGGGAATACAGTTCGAAGAATGATGTCCAATCACACGATGGCACTGATGGTACCACCCACGGCAGGGCGGTCCTGATGTTTCTTCGCAGCTCGGTCGAGGAAAGGGAACAGGACCCGGTCACGTTGTCGTCTCCGCGGCTTCCATGTGGCCGCGCACGTGCGTCCGGAGGGCACCTGGATGACAAAGGAATGCAGGCTGTCTCCCCGCAGGTGTCGAAAGAGCTTGCACTGGTGACCGGAACGCGGAAGCTCTGTCGCAGGTGCGGCACTCGGGCAATTGTTAAAATCCAGCGTGAATAAAGGGGACCACACAGATACCGCACTTCGTCGTGGCGAGGACCGGAACGAATACGCTTATGGTCGTCGCTGGCATTCCTGTTGAACGCTATTGTCGCTATGGGGACGCTCTCGTCACTGCTTCCGGCATTCCTGTTCGAACATGTGGGGACGCTATTGTCATTCCCTCTGGCAGTCCTGCAGTCACGTCTCCCCCAGAGGGCTCACCCACCCTCGCGGTGGTCTTCAGGGAATCCTCCCCATGCCCCACTTCGCCGAATTCCACAGCAGGAAGGAAGCGCGAGCACAACAACCCGGACATAGAACAGTTAACTAAATATTTTTCCTTTATCTCCATCAAAGCATGGCGTCAACGGCCGCCGCAATTTGATCCTGCGTCCCCGTGCTCAGCAGCCAAATGTCATACCAACCGTTGTGCGAACAGAAGTAAGGGCACTTCCGTTAGCTGAACAGGCGTGGCTGATCTCTCGGAACCCAACCACACTACACTTGTTACTTTAAAGGTGGCGGGCGGGATTGCTCTCTCCCCAGCGACAGGTGCCAGGCAATAAAGAGCCCTTGGTTCCACTCAATCTCTGTTTTCTTCCTTCTGTTTATTAACGTTCCACGTTGAGGGTGCGCCCATTCCAAGTAACGAGGAATAAAAATATGAGTCCTGTAGCTGCACCTCGTTCTGTCTCATTCTCTTCTCTGTCCTTTCCTTTTCTTTCCGTTTCTTTGTGATCCTGGCTTTCTTTTTGCATGCTTATATTGGCTACGCAAGGCCCAGTAATACTAAACGGTCATCGCAGGAAGCCTGTTCCCACTAGGCACGCTCAACAACAGCACAAGTAACGAGTTGTGGGCTTCCCGCGCCTGCTTGGTGCTACCGCATTGTCTGGGTGCCAGCTCACTCAACTGCCCCTGTTACTTAGCACGCACACACGCTTGCCTGCGGGCAATGGAACCCGGTAGCCTGAGGGTCACCTAGGGATTTGGCCCAGAATACGGGACAGGCTTAAGCGTGCGTTTCTCCTTCTAAAGTGCCAACCCCAAGTGGCCTTCCTGGGCGTACGCGGCCAGTGTCGGTGCTCTTGGCGTACGCCGGAACGATCGCGCGTCGAAAGGGGGCATGCGTCTCCATGTTCCTGGTGCTGGCTCGCTTCCCCTCTCGAGCCGACGGAGAGAATTTCAAGCCGTGAAGAGAACGGGTTGGGGACGCTGAAAGGACAACTTAAACCGCGAAGAAGAGTTCGGGGAACCTGACAGAGCTTAAAGTCATGAAGAAAAGAGCCACCGAAAGCCCCGCGATCTTCTGATTGTTGTAAGCCGGACCCCCTTCCGAAGGCTACGCGAGCACCCGTCCGCTGTGCGCCGATATCTAGCACAGACAGATATCGGCGTTTCGCCGAGGTTTGCTGGCGTCTCCTGCACTGCGCATGCGCCGACCGGTTCTGCCGTACGCTATAAGAGTGCCGACGCTGAGCCCGCACGCCCAAGAAGGCCCCTAAAGCCCCAACTCGATGGACGCATCCTACGCGTACCGGCTGAGCGCCTACGCGCACGGGCGTACGCTGGATCCTGTCTGCGCATGCGCAAAGCGAGACGCGCGCGCAGGCGCGCGCGTTGTTAGATATCTGTTTATGTCAGATATTTTCGGCCCTGGCGCACGCGCCGGAAGTGGCTCGCTGGTTTGTGGCCAATGAGAGGGCACAGTTCCCGCTATATCCGGAATGAGCCTCCGTGGCGCGCCGACTGATTTTTTTTTTGTCAACGAGCTGCGACAGCCCCCTGCGCAAACATGCCGTACCTAATAAGCAATGAAAAATTAATCGCTGCTGTTGAGAGGTGCCGCTCGCTGTGGCTTGCCAGCCACAAACACCACAAAAATAAGCTCGTTACGGCAGCGTCCTGGAAGGAGGTGGCGGCGGAAATAATGCCGGGAACACCATGTGAAGGTAAGCAGGCACATTGCTCATGACAAGCACTTCATGATTGTAATGTTCTTAAGATTCCTCATGTTTCAATCACGCAGAGAACGTTCACCACATTCAGAAGCGGTGGAAATCTCTCCGCGATAAGCACTGAAATACGTGCCAGTTTGAATGAAAAGCTACTATTAAAACTGCAGTTCAGTTTATATATTGCATAACTTGCCTTGCTACTTTCAAAATCCAAAGACTTCAAGTGGCAGTCTAACTGTTTTGGCCAGTTCCAATCTATGAGGTCTAGCAACAACGTGCTAGTGCGCGCACGAGCGCGAGTCACCGACAGGGGCTGCGTTCCAATACTCTAGACGTCTAACAAGACGTCTAGTGTGACGTCTAGGAAGCAGTCTACATGTCCATGTATTGGAACTTGTCTAGTGCTCACGCCGCCTCGCGGCATAATAATGTAACTAAAGCTTATGAACAGTTGTACTACTATTTTTCACAAACTGAGCAATAAAGATAATTAAAAACGTGTTTTCAACAAGTTTACACATTTCTTCTGGAATGAATTTGCGCGTAAACCGGACTGGTGGATGTGCCTATCGGTCAGTCTACTTGTAGCAGACGGGACCGCTCTCCGAAGACGACGCTAAAGAGATATGCGATTATTCTTTTATTATTGATGCTCAACTGTACATGCTCCTCGAACGTGCTCGTCCAGACGGTCCTGTAAACATAAGAATACGAAAGACTGTAATTAATATGCGCGAAATACGATACGGCAAATATACACTGCAACAGGAAAACACATACGTGACATTAAACCCGCTGTCTGCCCTACGTGGCACTCGGAGACAGCGAGAGACCTAAATACAGCAGCGATCTTTAATCCTGCAACGACTAAAATCAATTCGCAACATGCCGGTGTATTTGTTCTGAGAGTGTAGAGATAAAAAAGAATGCACGCGAAAGAGTTGATGCAACTAATACAGCAACAGAAGAACACATTTGTTAACCGTCACGCCAGCCGTCTTAACGCCCGTCGAGGAAACCAACGACAGCGACGAGTATTCTCTAAAATCAAGTGCTAATTAAGATCCGGCATCGTCCGGATCACGTAAACAGACCTACAGCGTCCGCTGCTGTAGCAAAGCTCTCAACTGCACGATTTTCTCCTGCGTGATTCACTGCTAGGAATCGCACGTCCACGAAGATTAATTAGCCACTAGTTTGCGTACCAAATAACATAATGGAATGACTCACATTTTTCCTTTCCTATACTCCGTGTACAGTCCGACGCCCGCAAGAGCACGACTCGCTCGTCCGCGTACATCAGCTCCGCCATCTTTAGACAGCAAGTTAGCCTGCATCGATGTGGACTTCGGCGAAGCAGTCTTATGAGACTGCTTCGCCGAGAAATGGAACGCGTCCCAAGATGGCGGCTGTCCGGCTAGACGTCTAAGTAGCCGTCTACTTGGGAGTATTGGAACGCAGCCAGGCTATGGAGGTGCACACCACTTGCGACGCCCGTCGCGACGTGGCGCTGGGCGCACAGGCGCTCTGCGCGTACGCGTAGGATGTGCCCATCGAGTTGGGGCTTAAGAGTTGGCAATAAAGGGACTATGCAATGAATAAAAAGTCGCTTGTAAACGTTTTCAATGCTTAGAAATGATGCTAAGAAGCATTCGCACCAAGTAGGAGTCTTTGGAACTGAGCCGGCAATTTATTATGAATTGTTAAAAACCGTGTTTTTTTTTTAAATTCGCGGGCCGATTGGTGTGCTCGTAGTGAGCGATTTTGAAACTAAAGTCGTGAAAAAAGACGTCAGTAGGCCATCACAAGCTATAATTCGCTGGAGCCACGGCAGCCACGACGTCACGGGCGCACTTCCGGCAGCCGTGAAAGTCGTCTGCTCGTGCCGCCGCGCGACCCTCTCGGGCAAGCGCGAGCCAGGGCATTGCCTTCGCGCATATGGTTTCAATTTTCCTCTGCCGCCTCCTTCTGTCGGGAGTTCCGGAGCCACTCGCAGTGGCTCGCCGAGTCGCTACTGTCGTCGCTGGCGTTCAGCCGGTACGGTGTGAACGCTTAGTTCCGAAAGATGAATTCTGGTTTGAGAAAAGTCGAAAAGAAAATATTAGACGCTTTCTTAAAGCATGAAGATTTGAAGAACTCAGCACTCTGCATAATTAGTTCGCGAAGTTGTGCAATTATTTATCGATTTATCAGCACTTCTTTCGAGCACAATGCCTTTTCAACAACTGTCAGTTTTAGTAGCTGCCATGTTGGGCCTGTGCCTTGAATTATTAAACTTGATTTACTTTTCTTTTTCTTCGTTTTATTATTTTATGCCAGGAGGTCTGCACCAATGCTGTCGCCGCGCAGATTTTAAAAGCAGCCAGAACTCAAGGTAAAATCAGCCAAAAGTAGCCATGCCGTATATGTAGGCAACTTGAAGAAAAGCGATAATATGGATATAGTTTTCATTAATTTACAATAAATAATAGCGTTGTTAGTCAACACAAGAAATAGAATAAAGAGCACAAAGTTTTGGCCTTTTTTGTTGGTCAGAAGCCAGAGGTGCGTTCCAATTAAATTATTAAAAGTTCAGTGCTTATGCACATAGCTTCTCTACGATAGATAGTGTTCTTTGTCCAATACTTATGAGAATCCGCCAAAGTGGAGCAAATTTCTAACAAAGGCATTGTTAATAATTAGCATCCACCCAAGCATTGCCATATTCCTGCAAAAGAAAGTTATAGTGTACGCAGAAACTTTGTAGTTGGACAAATGTTTGCTCTGGCCCACGGTTCAAACCCAGAACCACCACCTGCCTATCGCTTCAATAGCGCTGACCAGAACGGCTTGCAGATGATACGGCAAGAGCAAATCGATCACCATTTCGAAGTAAGAACGATGTTGGTCCAGTGTTTTTGGAGAATCTTTCAAGGTACAGTAAGTTTGTAATAAGTGAGAGTTACGGATTAGCATCCACTGAAGCACAACCAGCGGCTACATTAGTGTCCAAGCTTGTTTCTGGTCATTTTGACTTTCTTCTTGAACGTACGCTTTGTACTTGCACATAAAGCACAAGCTATCACATCGGCCTGCACAAGCGCCTCCTCGCCGGTAATCTGCTTCTCGTGTTCTAGCGTTACGTTGCGTTACATTATCCACGTGGCAGCAGCCAAGGCTGCATCTTCGCGCATGACTTCAGGTGCCTCGATGCGCGCCATCCCCGCCGGCGGAGACGACGCGCGCGCGCGTCGGCCTCCATGAGAGCAAAGCTCGGAAACCAAATGTCGTCTTCATGTTGCTTGCTGTTGCATATGCAATTACGAAATTTCCGGAGCCCTTCACTACGGCGTCCCTCATAAACTGAGTCACTTTGGTACGTTAAACCGGCGCAAACCATAACCCATAATACAATGTCCAGCAAATGGATGAAAATAAAAGTTTTAAGCAGCCAGAGAGCCAGCCTGAAATTTTAATCGCCAGAAGGTGCCGTAAAGTTACCAATTTGGCGAAAGTAGCCACCAGCGGCAACCCTGGCCTGCACTGATACGTTCTTGTGGTGCACTCATTTACTGTAGCAAAACGACAAGAGAGCAAAAAGGCCCAATACGTGTTAGGCCTGCTTGAATCGTTTCTACTCTCTTCTCCACAGTCGAGCCTGAAAGAAAAAAACACAAAAACGAAGCTAAAACGAATACCTTCACTAATGAGAGTCTGGGTGTCCATAGATTCACTTGCTTAAATTATAAATTCGACACACTACTTGTAGCAAGACCACGTCTCAATCGATCGGAGGAAACACGCTTGCTTGCCCAACCGTAATCCAGGCAGATTATAAAGTTGTATGGCTGTTCAAACTAATGAAACTGACTTTCTACCTGACAGAGCTTTGAAAGTATTAATGAGGGCGTATTTCTTCCTTTTTCTGGCGACTAGTGCCATGTCTGGCTACGGAGGTTGGGTATCCCGTTGATTGCCTCTTCAAGAACGAGATCTAGAAAGTCTCGACAACAGGCATCGAGACGTTTCTTTTTGCTTTTTTTTAGCTGTTGCTTTGTTCCTGTTGAAGAGGTGAGGGTGGGGGGTAATTTGTGCTAGGCATTATCTGCGGAAAACTGCGTGACAGTTTGCTAACATTTATTCAGTGCATGATTCAAAAGCAATGCAAAAGACAGGAATTAAATTGCTATTAAAGCTATCATGAGTCCCTCTGGTTTTATGTTTTGGGTAATGATACCCTATAAACCTAAAAACAAGGTTGCAAATTGCGATTACTTTCGTGCAACCAAAAGTTTTTTTAAACAAACAAAACCAATCTAAAGGAGCAGCATCATGTGGAGCTTTCTGTAACTTCACCACGTTTTCTCTCTTCCTCCTTTTAGTCCCCTAATTCCTCTTCCCCGGTGCAGGGTAGCCAACCGGAACCCCTTTCTGGTTAACATCTCTGCCTTTCCCTCCTCCTCTTTATCTATCTATCTATCTATCTATCTATCACCACGTTTTTGCACAGAATTTTTTACCATCGTACGTTTTCGATTTTTAACCAGAAACAATTCGGTTTAATCTTGAGTAATTTAGTGCTAAGTTAACTGTAAATAACATGGCCAGTTAACTTATCGCTGTAATTTGCAAAACGCGAAATGTATATAGCAGTATATAGCAGAATTATGCGTCTGATGTTTCATATTCAACGCGATCGTCTTAACTCTTAGCATGTGGCGAGCAAAACGTAACGATCAGGTTGGCATGGCGGAAAGTTGGTCAAGAGCGGGGTTTAACTTGTAGGCTTAACGCATCAGGAGCGAAGGAACGAGACTACTGCTACGAACCGACACCAGAGCAGAACTGCGAGCTGTGGCGGCACAAGCCACGGCCAGGTACCGTCTTTATTTTCTTCGCCGGGTGGCGCGTGCTACCCGGGTTCCCGGCGCCACCCAAGAGAGGGCCACCCCGCCTAAAACCCCTCAATAGACTAAAAGTAACGACATCTCCTCTCTCCTCCTTCTATGTCGGCGCTCCTTCTCTCAGTTCCCCCCAAACGCCGACGGTGGCGGCACCTAGGCCGGGGGGGGTGGGGGGGGGGTGCTAGCAGACGCTCCCAACGCTCCCCTTTGGGCGCGCAGGAGACCTCGCGCCCGAATGAATTTTGTGTTGCGTTTTTTGTCTTGGCTTCGGTCCAAATCACAGGATGACATGGATGATCGAAAAATCACTTACTGAAATAACTGCCGTGACCAACACTGCGCTGCTTTATCGAAACTTTTTGTCCTGCGATCGCTTTGATTGCGGAGAATACGTTGGAAGTGGCGTGCGCGAGCGAGTTCGCGGCACTGTAGTGAATATACACAGCGCGTTGTGCACCCAACGCTCGCGCTTTGGCGCGCAGTGGACCGCGCGCCCGAATGCATTTTTTGCTGCATTCTCTGCCTCTTATTCGGCCTTATGGCATGGGAGATACAACAATCACTTACCCAAATAGCTACCCCGACCCATGTTGCACTGCTTTATCGGAACTTTTCGTACTACGATCGCTTTGATCCCGGTGCACACGGTGGAAGTGGAGCGAGCGAGCGAGCTCGCGGCACTGTAGTTGATGTCTCTGAGTCGTGTTTTTCAACCGGCGTCTTTTGCCCAATCTTATTAAAAATTTAACTTCACAAATATGAAGTGAACCGACGTGTGACTATATGTGCGGCCTAGGCTTTATTTGAGCGGATGGCGGCTTAATGCTCCTATAATATATTCTCTCAAAGACGCGTTCGCTCGTACAACGGGCTGTGCTATTCTGTGTGTAGGTCATTACTCGTCTCAATTTTACTTATTTTAGTGCAGGAAAGCTTGGAGATTATTTCTGTGTTAATATACCTCGGACACCTTGCAGGCTATTCTGAAAAATATCCGACTGACGGTAGCCACGTAATGTTTGTTTGTAAATAGGTGGATACGATGCCCTATAGTTGCGCATTGTAACACGGTTGTGATCAGAATTTTGGTGTAGGGTTGATAGTTTGCGTTGATTAAAAGCAACCAAAAAACGCATTTAAACGTTGTTACCTAAGCAACTACAGCGTCGCATGAATCATTCGAATGCTGCTTGTTTAGGTGACTATCATCTTGGGTCAGCATATGCAATAATGGCTTGCAAGAGAACATTGCCTTCCCTCTTGTACTGCATATGGCCTTAATTTCTTTATACCGTAATTCCGAAGGACATGGCTCTCAAACTGGTCTTCGGTGAAGTGATCCTAAGACGAATAAAGTAATATTTTGTATTACACAACCTTACGAGGAACAATACGAAGCACGAAAAATATACAAACAGCGTGAGCTTTCATAACTTCAAAAACATGCACAAGTGTTAACACGTCAGCAGGTCCCATAAAAGGCCATAAGAGCTTTGCCAAAGTCGGAGGTTGGAATCGTCAGTATCAGTGCGCACACCCCTGCGTTGGTGATTCATTTGACACCACCTATCCCCGTTACAATGTTCTACGCAGCGTTATTTTTGCACGAATTCGCGGCAGCGACGACGGCCTTTAACCAAAAATGTCTACAACTATGTTTAACGGAGATCCCCGCTTGCATTCTTGATTATTATCCACGCAGATATCGAGTATTCAAGCGATAGCTGCGTTACTGTGTCTAGGCACAGTAACGCCCGATTTTGGTATGAACCCTGGCTGACAAATACGTTCAACAATGCGCGCAACATGAAAGCTAGACCTGAATCGCGAGCAGCACGAACAGCGGGGGCTTCAACAGCGATGACCACCCAGTTCGTGAGCGACGGAATCCAGCTGCAACAAAACAAATACGTGCAGCGATGCGCCCGGCATGAAAGATGGACGTGCACCGCGAGCAGCATGAACAGCGTAGGCTCAAACAGCGACAACCGCTCTTTTACTATCGAAATCGTGAGCGAAGGAGTCCATCTGTAACGACACAAATACGGCAAGCAATGCGCGCAACATAAAAGCTAGGCCTATATTGCGGGCAGCGTGTCGAGCGGGTATCAAACAGCGAGAACCGTCTCTTTAGTATGGGGTTCGTTAGCGAAGGAGTCCAACTGCAACAGAAATTCCTGCAGCAGTGCGCAAGAAGAAAGCTAGACCTCCTATGCGAGCAACGTAAACATGGGGGCTCCAACAATATGAAGCGTAACTTTCGAGTCGAGCCTGCACACTAGTCTGACTGCAACCACGTCGCCATGCCACGAAATGCGCGCAACATCAAAGCTGCACCTGCAGAATCTAGCAGATCTCGCACGGTGAGCATAAGACAAGAAGCACAGCTTTCGTAGCCTACGAGCGAACGAGTCCATCTAAAACTACGCCAAACAGCATTTCCTGCGAAGAAAGACTGCAGTCGCTCGCGCTTCGCACCAGATCACCCGAAAAAAAAAACGAAAACACGACTCACAACTGAAGAACGGCCACATAGCTTACAAAGTCGCGGATCCAGCCCATTATCGAAGTTTGCCCGGCCGATCCTATGCAGCCAAACCTTTCGGCAAGCTGCGTTGCTTTTTCCGGGCGGAATTACAAAAAATCTTTTCCCACTGCCTCCTCGGTTGTTCCATCTATTCGCGCAACAGATCTTGGCATCACTGCAACGCGTAAACGCCGTCAAAGATAGAAAAACACTTCCCGCCAAAACTGTTGCGCAGAAAGAAAACGAAGTGCGATTCCTACCCCAGACAATGGCGCCGGCGTCTGCTGCGGAGCAAAAAAATCGCGTGCTAACACGTGACTACGGCGCTTCGGCCAATGGGAGGCTCGATTATCCGGCGGCGTGCTAGGATAGGAGGGAAGCCGGAAAGTTCAAAGCTTTTCGTTAATTTTGCATAAGTATTCACTTCAAAACTTGTAAATTGTCAATATTCGTTATCGAAGGCAAATTTCTAGCCCAACTATTAGTAACCAACATTACAAACTCAACAATAAAAATAGCAGACGATTTAGCACCGCTATGCACAGATTATCGTGCACTAGCACTAGTTACGATAGGCACTTAAGGTCCTTACGTGGTGAAGGCATTGTACCTAAAGGCCTTCTGCCCAAAGGTATTTACTCAGAAAGCATTTCCCAACAAGGTGTTCGCCCTAAAAATCTTAATCATAGCCCCTTCACCCTAAAGATCTTTGGCACGGAGGCGTTTACCCTAAAAGCATTTACTTAGAAGACCTTCACCCAAGTTTACCCTTCACGCAGGCCTTGACCCAGGTTTAGACATTTGGTTGGTTGCCCACAACACGGCAGGCAGACGGGCCGCGTGTCATAAAGCAGGCTTCAGACACGTACATATACGTGTGCCCGAAATCGGAAAATCTGTCTTGTAGTGCTAACGCACTAAAGGCGATTATCTTCATTATAACGAATTTGCTCGGCAGGTATTGTTACAAGAAGATTCTATAGACGACACCTGCTACACCAAAGTCACACTGAAATACAGTGCAGAAAGCAACACACAATGCGGCAAGGAGCAATCTCGTGCAGCCAAACAGTTTGGCGGAGTGACACAGTTACGGAAGCTCCTCCCCCGCGGCCTTCCCTTTATTGTTAAGAAAAGCTGTCGCAGTGTATAGTGCGTTATGTCGTAGTTAGTTGTTTAATCAGCGCCATAGGCAGCAGACATATCAGGACACGGATACTTAAGGAACGAAATATATAGTTAGCTATTGCGCGCAACCTTTTTATAGCCGAGGTTACTAGTTTAAAGCCCTTCTTTCCTACGATGACTCCACTCTGACGTCCCTCTTTAGGAATCTTACTTTACAACATCAATATTTATGGTAATAAAAAAAAACGTGCTGAACTTTTTATTGGCTTTTTGCCGCTGAAAGAGCCTAGATATATGCTTCGTGGTTGTTGCTGTCGTCGTTGTTATTGTATCTCTTCTTCTGCCGTCCTTTCTAGTATGTCCATTTTTATCCCTTCCAGCGCCCCTGGGGCAGAGAATACCTTCTAGCAGAAACTAATTCATTGAAAAGCCTCTGTTAAAAGAAAAAAAAAGCTACAGCACAATGTAGAGCATTTTTGGCCCATGGTTGGGTCATATGTGCCGAGAGCTTTGCAAGCTAATCTCGCCGTTCTGACAGCTTATGCCGTGAATGCATATTAGCGTATCTATCTGGCTGTTTTCAAGCCAGAACCTAAGGCCCCAAACCTAGCACTACACTATAATCATCAACCTCAAACTCCACGCGCGTAGTATTTTATGGCCCGGTAGACGAATGGTGTGCCTCACCCGTCTAGCTACTGTACGCCCGAACGCCTACCCCTTCTTAGAAAATCCTCTCTGCAAGAGTGGTGGCACCATCTGTGTTCAGCGGCGAGAAGCACGAATCCCTCCTTTTCCATGAGTCTGCTTCATTTCCTGAATAGATGGCGCTACCAAGCTGCGTTACTTAAAGCCCCTTGACTTTAGCGTTACTGGGTACTTCTAAGGGCCGTCTCCGATGCCCGGGAAGGCTCGATCATCAAACCACCCTGGCACCAACGGTAATATCTTATATTGGCGTCTAATTTAGCGCTGATTTTGTAAGTAGCTTAAATTTATATCACGGAGAGATAAGAGGCCACAAACGCGTCCCCTGTTATACCCCGTGCTACCGTTTCGTTGTTTACAAATTCTTTATTGAAAAAAGCACCCAGGAGGGCTACTACAAGAAAATTAACGCACTGTCGCTTCAGAAAGCCAAATTTCAAAGCTGATAGCATAAGACAAAAGTTAGCTGCACGCGCGCCATGACTATGAAGAGCAAGGTGCGCACACGGTAGCCACGGATTTCTTTTGGGCAAGGCGCAGGGGAGCAAGGAAGATTTTAAATAATGGTGTTTTAAGCAGTAAAAAAACCTTATGTTTTGAAAGCTCCTTTTGTAGAAATAAGGATGTTTTTCGTCGACTGTGACTGCGCGCATTTGCAGTTGATTGCCTAGAAGTTCACGGCTGCGGTTGAGCTAATAAAGTAGTGGTTCGAGGAAGCACCGAACATTAAAATAGTGTTAAAAGTGGTCATGAAAGTTGAAGCAGCATTACATGTTTACATGTTGCATTTAACGTCATTATAATTGCAAAATCAACAAATATCTTTATATATTGCATCATGGACATTACATTATTATTCAAAGTAAACGTAGTGCTTATATAATGTTCACAATCGCCTATGCATGTCCAACATTCTTGGTCAAAAATTTTGAATCTTGGGACATTGTAAGGTACTGTTACAGAAATATTAAAGGTAGTGATTCATTCATACGACGTTTAGCAACATATTCCTTTAGAAGTGTTTCCATCGCTCGCATACAGCAGTGAATACTGCCATAGAAAACCAATGGGTAACTTTTTTGACGTCAGCAAAAATGTTAATAGGAAAAGAATGCAAGCCTGCCGACGGGAGATCTGCGGCTATATTGATTGTTGTAGTGAAATTTTACAACGTATGAAAAGATTGCGTTCATAAACTGGTTCCCGTTAAAAAATGCTTTTGTCCAGAATTGTTGGGTACCTTATGCTAAATCTTCAGAAATAATGTTATTTTGTAGTGTAAAACTGAGTTCAGCGTTCAAACCAAAGATTGTTCTAATATAGTGTTCTAAATGATGTGATATTTCAATTGTAGTATAGACAACATTAAAAATATATTTCAAGCATTGTGTTCCAAAACTTTTCTCACTGTTCTTATATTAAGATGTTCTCTAACAGTACCTTATAACAATTTTTTTTAGATTGTACCTGCCATATATCACCTGCAATGCACCAAATATTTCACACCAAAATTTCCTTATTACCGATTCAGCACTATCATTCATTGGGCACCCTTCTATAAAGGGTATACAAGCTTTGCTGAATGGCATCCGATCTGCGGTGAATGTGTTGCATGTCTTGGAGTGTACTGGTTTCGTTGTATTGCAGAACTCAAAATTCAACTCCTTTGGGGGTCTTTTCAAAGCGTAAAGTTGTGTACATTTGCAATTTGCGGCCCTGCATGCTCTTGCAATTTCAAGGTTACATTATCATTATATATATATATATATATATATATATATATATATATATATATATATATATATATATATATATATATATATATATATATATATATATATATATATATATATATTTAGGAGAAGTGGGCACTTCTACAAAGACACTTTTATTTATCAACGTTTCGACCGCGGTGCGGTCTTCTTCAGGACTGAAGAAGACCGCACCGCGGTCGAAACGTTGATAAATAAAAGTGTCTGCAGAAGTGTCCACTTTTCTTAAATCTTTATTCTGCGGAGCCAACGCAACCTACGTTCGTAACATTATATATATATATATATATATATATATATATATATATATATATATATATATATATATATATATATATATATATATATATATATATATATATATATATATATATATATATATATATATATATATATATATATATATATATATATATTGACCAAATCAGCTGCCAGAAATCACTTTCGGATCCCACCGACGGCATGGTTGTTTTTTCTGCTGCTTTAGAAGTAATTTTCTTTAAAAAGAACTAATTGATTGGCACGAGATATTAAAAAAAGAAACATTTCCCTATGCACCTTGATTTCGGTGACTGTTGGCTTCCTAAATAAGTTTGTCAAACGAGCCCCTCACTTCATTTGCGTTGTCTGCTAATAGCTTAACGGGGGTCTCGGTTCTGGCAGTCTTGATGCCATAGGTAGCATAAGAGGGCTCTCGCACAGTTTCCGCCCTCGCCGTTAGATGACGTTCTACGTCACACTTGCGTTATTACAGGACGTGCTACGTCCACCGCTATGGACGAGGGTGGCGCTGGTGAACACTCTCAAGGTTCGCTTACACGCAAAACATAAATACCCACGAAAAGCAGCAGATTGGACAGCCGTCACCGTAGCTCAGTTGGTAAGAGCACCGGACGCGATATTCGGAAGTCGTGGGTTCGGATCCCACCGGCGGCATGGTTGTTTTTTCTGCTGCTTTAGAAGTAATTTTCTTTAAAAAGAACTAATTGATTGGCACGAGATATCAAAAAAAGAAACATTTCCCTATGCACCTTGATTTCGGTGACTGTTGGCTTCCTAAATAAGTTTGTCAAACGAGCCCCTGACTTCATTTGCCTTGTCTGCTAATAGCTTAACGGGGGTCTCGGTTCTGGCAGTCTTGATGCCATAGGTAGCATAAGAGGGCTCTCGCACAGTTTCCGCCCTCGCCGTTAGATGACGTTCTACGTCACACTTGCGGTATTACAGGACGTGCTACGTCCACCGCTATGGACGAGGGTGGCGCTGGTGAACACTCTCAAGGTTCGCTTACACGCAAAACATAAATACCCACGAAAAGCAGCAGATTGGACAGCCGTCGCCGTAGCTCAGTTGGTAAGAGCACCGGACGCGATATTCGGAAGTCGTGGGTTCGGATCCCACCGGCGGCATGGTTGTTTTTTCTGCTGCTTTAGAAGTAATTTTCTTTAAAAAGAACAAATTGATTGGCACGAGATATTCAAAAAAGAAACATTTCCCTATGCACCTTGATTTCGGTGACTGTTGGCTTCCTAAATAAGTTTGTCAAACGAGCCCCTGACTTCATTTGCCTTGTCTGCTAATAGCTTAACGGGGGTCTCGGTTCTGGCAGTCTTGATGCCATAGGTAGCATAAGAGGGCTCTCGCACAGTTTCCGCCCTCGCCGTTAGATGACGTTCTACGTCACACTTGCGGTATTACAGGACGTGCTACGTCCACCGCTATGGACGAGGGTGGCGCTGGTGAACACTCTCAAGGTTCGCTTACACGCAAAACATAAATACCCACGAAAAGCAGCAGATTGGACAGCCGTCGCCGTAGCTCAGTTGGTAAGAGCACTGGACGCGATATTCGGAAGTCGTGGGTTCGGATCCCACCGGCGGCATGGTTGTTTTTTCTGCTGCTTTAGAAGTAATTTTCTTTAAAAAGAACTAATTGATTGGCACGAGATATTAAAAAAAGAAACATTTCCCTATGCACCTTGATTTCGGTGACTGTTGGCTTCCTAAATAAGTTTGTCAAACGAGCCCCTCACTTCATTTGCCTTGTCTGCTAATAGCTTAACGGGGGTCTCGGTTCTGGCAGTCTTGATGCCATAGGTAGCATAAGAGGGCTCTCGCACAGTTTCCGCCCTCGCCGTTAGATGACGTTCTACGTCACACTTGCGGTATTACAGGACGTGCTACGTCCACCGCTATGGACGAGGGTGGCGCTGGTGAACACTCTCAAGGTTCGCTTACACGCAAAACATAAATACCCACGAAAAGCAGCAGATTGGACAGCCGTCGCCGTAGCTCAGTTGGTAAGAGCACCGGACGCGATATTCGGAGGTCGTGGGCTCGGATCCCACCGGCGGCATGGTTGTTTTTTCTGCTGCTTTAGAAGTAATTTTCTTTAAAAAGAACTAATTTATTGGCACGAGATATTAAAAAAAGAAACATTTCCCTATGCACCTTGATTTTGGTGACTGTTGGCTTCCTAAATAAGTATATATATATATATATATATATATATATATATATATATATATATATATATATATATATATATATATATATATATATATATATATATCGTCATCTTCTTCGTCACAATATATATATATATATATATATATATATATATATATATATATATATATATATATATATATATATATATATATATATATTGTGACGAAGAAGATGACGAACTGTGCAGTGGCGCGGGCAGGAGCTCTCGCGCTAGGCCAGCGCCCATAAAATCACCTCATTGCCATCGACCATCGCGTGTCTTTCTTCGGCTGGCCGCCACGTAACATTTGGTGGAGGTGCGGGGTGCCATCGACATCCTGGTCCGGGGAGTTTCGGCTTCCTGCGTATGCCGTGGTCGTCGGCAGTGAGTTCTTGGCCTGTGTCCCTCGGCCGTACCCCAGCCTTTAAGAACCAAACCGACCTCGCCGTTGTTCCCCTCGCTTAGACCACTCAACACGACAAACTGAACCCGACGCAAGGACCTGACCTATCGACCCCACTGACCCGAGACGCCGCTTACATTTGAAGACACCGTTCCCATGCCCAGGCCGTTCGGAGCGTCCTGGGGTCTCGACCGTCTGCTACTAGCGACCTGCGGCCCGGAAGCTTCGTGGACCAGGCATCATTCAGCCATTTCATTCATCGTGGCGGCCAGCACCTCACCCATTTCTCGTTCCTGTCCAACCATCCTCTTAAGCCCATCGCCACTTCGCGCGTCTCTTTGTCACCGATCGGGACGATCGCTCGGTGGTCCCGGGTAGTGTGACGAAGATGAACTGTGCAGTGGCACGGGCAGGAGCGCTCTCTCACTCTCTCTCTCTCTCTCTCTCTCTCTCTCTATATATATATATATATATATATATATATATATATATATATTGTCACCGGCGAAAATACAGAGAACAAAGCTGTTCACTCGGGCGAGGTTTGCCAACACCGCCGCGCTCGTTCTGGACAAAGAAGACGTTCGGCCACGCGCTCGGGAACACAGTTCGACCTCCAGGTGGCGCCGGCAGAAAGTCAGCAGCGTGGCATTGCCCCTCCCATCTAAGAGGCATCGACTCGATGCCGCACGCGAGGGGAAGAAAAAAAAATAAGGCGAAAGGTAATGTCGGGGTTGGGTCCGGGGCTAACGGGAATAAAACGGCTTCATTCGCGCCACGTGGACGACCTCGGACGTCGGGTGTCGAGAGGAGCGGACAGTTCCTTGAGGGAGCACCTCGTAGGTCACCGCGCTGAGGCGGCGTAACACCTGGTACGGACCAAAGTAACGGCGAAGAAGCTTCTCGGAGCGCCCTCGCAAACGGATTGGGCTCCACACCCAGACTTGGTCACCGGGTGTGTAAATCACCTCCCTGCGGCGGAGGTTGTAACGCTCGGCGTCGCGTTGTTGTTGGCACCGGATTCGCTGTCGAGCAACTTGGCGAGCAACTTCGGCGTCACGGACAAATTGGTCGGCATCCACGACAGAAGAGGGAGTAGGATTCGGAAGAAGCATGGCGTCCAGCATGGTCAAGGCTTCGCGACCGTGCACCAAATGGAAAGGAGTGAAGCGCGTCGTTTCGTGAAGCGCAGTGTTGTACGCGAACGTTATGTAAGGAAGTATCCGGTCCCAGTTCGCGTGGTCATCGTCGACATACATAGAAAGCATATCGGCAATTGTCTTGTTAAGCCGCTCAGTCAGTCCGTTGGTCTGCGGATGGTAAGCTGTTGTCTTTCGATGGCTGGTGCCACTGAGTCGAAGTACCTCGTTCGTAAGTGCCGACGTAAACGGGGTTCCCCTGTCAGTTAATACGACCGTTGGAGCTCCGTGACGAAGCACAATGTTATGAATGAAAAAACTTGCGACTTCGGCGGCGGTACCACGGGGAAGAGCCTTGGTCTCACAGTAGCGGCTGAGATAGTCAGTGGCAACAGCAATGTACCGGTTACCCATGGAAGACGCCGGAAACGGACCGAGTAAGTCCATGCCGACCTGTTGAAATGGGAGGCGCGGGGGATCGATAGGCTGCAGGAGCCCGGCTGGTTTAGTCGGTGGCGTCTTCCGGCGCTGACATTCTCGGCAGGTTCGGACGTAACGGCGGACAACCGCAGCAAGCTTGGGCCAGTAGTACTTGGTGCGTATGCGCGCCAACGTGCGGGAAAACCCGAGATGGCCCGAAGAAAGGTCGTCGTGGCACGCGCGCAGAACTTCGTCACGAAGCGCAGCTGGCACTGCAAGCAGATAGACAGTGTCCGTTGGGCCGTAGTTCTTTTTGTAGAGTACCCCATCGCGCAAGCAAAACGATGACAGTCCGCGCTTGAAGAGCCGAGGTGGAGATGGGGCGATTCCTTCAAGGTATTCTATGAGGGGCAGCAGGTCAGGATCGGCCCTTTGTTGTTGGGCAAGGGTGGACGTGGTGAGAGCACCAAGAAAAGCGGAATCGTCGTCGGACTCGTCAGTGGGGCACAGGATTGGGGCGCGGGATAGACAGTCAGCATCGCTGTGTTTCTGGCCAGACTTGTGCACGATGGTCACATCAAATTCTTGTAACCGAAGACTCCATCGAGCAAGCCGCCCCGAGGGATCCTTCAGGTTCGCCAACCAACAGAGTGAATGGTGGTCGCTCACGACCCGAAACGGGCGGCCATACAAGTACGGACGAAATTTCGTAACGACCCACAGCACAGCTAGACATTCCTTTTCCGTTGTGGAATAATTGACTTCTGAACGGGACAAAGTGCGACTGGCGTAAGCAATCACGCGTTCTAGACCATCCTGCCGCTGAACAAGGACCGCGCCGAGGCCAACGTTACTAGCATCAGTGTGCAGTTCAGTGTCGGCCTCTTCGTCGAAGTGGCCAAGCACAGGCGTACACTGCAGACGGGACTTGAGTTCTGTGAAGGCGCTGTCCTGGTCTTGGCCCCAGATGAAGGGTTCAGAATCCTTCGTCAGGCGGGTCAAAGGCTCTGCTAGCCGGGAGAAATTGGGAACAAACCGGCGATAGTACGCGCAGAGGCCCAAGAAAC
The DNA here is from genome assembly GCF_052857255.1 of Amblyomma americanum. Classification (NCBI taxonomy): domain Eukaryota; kingdom Metazoa; phylum Arthropoda; class Arachnida; order Ixodida; family Ixodidae; genus Amblyomma; species Amblyomma americanum. Next base: position 167,876,643 of record NC_135500.1, on the reverse strand, counting down.
GACGCAGGCTCCGTTTGTCTGTTGGCTTAGGGAAGGCAGCTACGGCGGCCGTCTTTTCGGGATCTGGACTAACACCTCGTGCGCTGACAATGTGACCAAGAAACTTCAGCTCTTGAAATGCAAAGTGACATTTCTCTGGCTTGAGAGAGAGACCAGCGGAACGTATGGCCTCGAAAACAGCACGCAAGCGTTTCAGGTGCTCATCAAACGTGTCAGAGAAGATCACGACATCGTCAAGATATACGAGGCATGTCTGCCACTTCAGACCGGACAGCACGGTGTCCATCATTCGTTGGAACGTGGCAGGGGCCGAGCACAAGCCAAAAGGGAGTACCTTAAACTCGTATAAACCGTCAGGCGTAATAAAGGCGGTCTTCTCTCGGTCGCGTTCGTCGACCTCTATTTGCCAATACCCACTGCGGAGGTCAAGGGATGAAAAGAAGGTGGCATGGCGCAGGCGGTCTAGGGAATCATCAATGCGGGGCAGAGGGTACACATCTTTTTTCGTGACGGTATTCAGGCGCCTGTAATCGACGCAGAACCTGAGGGTGCCATCTTTCTTCGTGACGAGAACAACAGGCGATGCCCAGGGGCTCGTGGAAGGTTGGATGACGTCGTTCTGGAGCATCTGTGTAACTTGGCGGCGGATGGCATCGCGTTCTTTGGAAGACACGCGATAAGGGCGCTGGCAAATTGGTCTTTGGTCGTCAGCAACGACAATTCGATGCTTGGTAAGCGGCGTCTGTCGGACCTTGGAAGTTTCCGCAAAACAGTCGCGGAAGGAATAGATTAGGCTTTGCACGCAGTTTTCTGACTGGCCGAGAGGTGCGGGTTCACGTCAGTCGGAATGGCTGTAGCCGTCGCGTCGGCGAGGTCTGACGTGGTGGATAAAGAGCACTGCCTCGTACACTCTCCAAGCTCGTCAAAATAAGCGACGACTTCTGACTTCGTCAAATGTTGCGGTTCACGAGTAAAGTTCGTGACTAAGATTTCGGTACGACCATTGGCAAGGTCTACTAGGCCTCGGGCGACACAAACTTGCCGAGCGAGTAGCAGTGACATGTTCGCTTCAGCAATGCCAAGAGCGCCGGTGCTGTCAGTACACTCGACTGTGACGAACTTGCTGGCTCGCGGAGGGATTGTTATGTGGTCGTCACATATGCGCAACATTACTTTACAGGGCTCGGTGGTTGTGTTAACGGCTCGCTGGGCGGAAAAAGATACCATGAGTTCCTGAAGGTTTATGATCGCACCATACTCGTGAAGGAAATCCATGCCCAGTATGAGGTCCTTTGAACAGTCAGCTAACACGGCAAAGGAGCCGGTGAAAATAAGACCACGGATTTGGGTGCGGCAAGTGCAGACGCCGATTGGTGTCACGACATGGCCACCGGCAGTGCGGATCACGGGTCCACACCAAGGCGTCAGAACCTTACGGAGTGTCATGGCTAGCTCCCTGCTCATCACAGAAAAATCAGCGCCGGTATCGACGAGTGCGGTCAGTTCATAACTGTCGACGGTTACTAAAATTTCAGCGGAAACTAATCGTTCGCAGTACTTCGGTGAGGTCGTCGGATCGGGTCGTTGACGCTCGGGCCGTCGCGTCCAATCGTCGGGTGGAGGCTGTTGACTTCGTGCAGCGGCGGCGGCCCTACCCCCGGAGGACGCCGTCTTCAGTTTTCCCGCCGAGGGGACGTGCCTCCGAACTGACCGGAGGTTGAGGGCCGACTGGGCGTAGCAAAGCGCCTCGGGGATGGCGATCGCGACTGTCGCCGCTGTGAGGTCGGGGGCGGCACTTGAGAGTTCAGGTACTCCTCTATGTCCCACGGTCTTTCACCATAGCGCGGGCGAGGCGCGTCCGGTGGGAATCCTCTCAGACCCATCCGCCGGTACGGGCAATTCCGCAGAACATGGCCGGGCTCCCCGCACAAGGTAGCAGAGCGGACGATCGTTGGACGTTCGCCACACGTACGCTTTGCGGAATGGAGGGCACGGGTCCTGCTGCTGCTCGATGGGACGCACGTAACGATGGGGTGGTGGTTGTTCGGCAACGGGGCGAACCGCTTGCGGCGCCGAGGCAGGTCGGCGCAGGGCATCGCTGTAGGACATTACGTGCGGCTCCGAAAGGGGTGCTGGGGGTGGCTGCACCGCTCGCCGGATTTCGTCACGGAGAACATCACCTGTCGAAGGTACGCTTTCTGACGGAGCACTCAAGTGGAGGTGTCGCAGTTCTTCGCGGACAATGCTCCGCACAAGTGCTCGCAGCGCCTCATCCCCGGAGCCTGGCAAGGACGTGCAGTACTGAGCGGCCGCTACATTTGCCTGACGGCCGTATTGGGCACTCCGTTCCTGCAAGGAACGTTCTATGGTCGTCGCTTCCTTGGCAAAGGCGGCGACAGTTCTCGGAGGGTTGCGCATGAGGCCAGCGAACAGCTGCTCCTTTACCCCACGCATAAGGTGCCTCACCTTTGTAGCTTCGGGCATGGCTGGGTCGGCCCGATTGAAGAGGCGGGTCATGTCCTCAATAAAGATGGCCACGCTCTCGTTGGACTGCTGTGACCCGGAGCGAAGGGCAAGTTCGGCATTCTCCTTTCGCTCGCTCGAACTGAACGTGGCGAGCACCTCGCGGCGAAAAGCTGCCCAGTTAGAGAAGGACGCCTTGTGGTTCTCGAACCACGTTTTCGCCGAGTCTTGCAGTGCGAAGTACACGTTCAGCAGCTTTCGCTCGTCGTCCCATTGGTTGAACGCGGCCACACGATCAAAACCGGCCAACCACTCTTCTACATCCTCGAACCGGTCGCCGTGGAAGGATGGCGGCGACCGAGGTGCAAGAAAGACGAACGGCGAGGCACTGCCGAAGGACTGACCTGTCTGGCTGCCAGTGGCGGAAGTCATGGCCCGAGCAGGAATCGTGGGTGGCTCAAATTCGGGTTGCAGGCCTCGAAGGCGACGGCTCGCTTTGTGGACAGGGGTGGCGTCTGCTCGTCGGGGAGAAGCGTCAGGGCTATCGTCCCGGTCAGCGTACATGGGATGATACCCAGCACGGCTCCACCAAAAATGTCACCGGCGAAAATACAGAGAACAAAGCTGTTCACTCGGGCGAGGTTTGCCAACACCGCCGCGCTCGTTCTGGACAAAGAAGACGTTCGGCCACGCGCTCGGGAACACAGTTCGACCTCCAGGTGGCGCCGGCAGAAAGTCAGCAGCGTGGCAATATATATATATATATATATATATATATATATACAAACACGCAGACACTTCCGTGTTGATCTGTCAATATTTAACAAAAAACAACTGCTGTTCGCCAACTACTGAGCTGATTAATAGAGAGCTAATATCGCTCACAAGGTAGCATATTATTGTCTCCGTTATTTTAAAGGTAATGAAACATCGGTACTTGACTGACTTTTTTCGCAATTACTGAAATACTCGTGTCGGCCAAGGCAACAGTTGCCGGATAGGCTGGCTGTGCAGCCCAAAGGAGGGGATCCGCCCCCTGCCGGTTGCAGAAACAACCGAATGCTTCTGGGCAAGTTGTGCAGTTCCATAAAGATGCCGTTTCGTATGCTAGTTAAAATTAAAAGTCAAAAGGAAAATACGTCGCTCTTCTAAATAAAAGACCTCTATAATGCACCAATAAACTTCAAAACAAACACAAAACCCGCCCAATCACAGTCGGGATTACGGTTGCTCCTTCATCCGGCAGGTAGAGCAACCTGTCAGATCAGCTGCTTGGCTCGTGTGTGCGAAAACTGTACTCACACAGCACAACTGCTTCTCCTTAATTCGAGAAAATGCAGGAAAGTACTATTCCTTAGTACATCTTGAAGAACTTTAGATACAATACGCTTTTCTGTGGGCGATGTTTGCGTTCGATTTAGGCAGTACTCTTCGCAAAGGAACCTTTTTAAAATCCGGACAGACAAATATGAAAGTCTCCCTACGTGTGAACTTTAAATGTTCTGTTAAAGCTAGCGCAACGTTATTTTGTTGTTTGTAATGTTTTTGAAATGTTAGAAAGAGAGGACAATATGTTAACACTTGTCTAAGTCAAGAAAGTAATATGGGTGTAACGTTTCGATGCTAAAATAAGTGTGCAAAATAATTCTAATTAAAGAATGGGTCAACTTCTTCAAGCACCACTCTTTCTACGCGGTTATTATTTACTCCTAATTGCTCTGCATTCCTCCTCACACCAAGCATGTAAATGTGATGTTACACGTTTGCCCAAAAAATTACGAAAAAATTGGTGGTGGTTTAGCTCTGGTTAAACCTGGAGTGACGCGATAGCTACAGCTGGCTGAGTGGAACTTGGTCACGTCACCAACCACGTGACGAACCATGTGATCAGCCACGGCGCCGCGCCGCCGGCAGCTGCTCCGCACAACGTGACAAACCACGTGACAGCGTGGCGGCGCAGCCACAAGGTGGCGGCGCCGCCACACTGAAGGCTCTAAATACTACCGTGATGTAGCAATCGCTACAAAAATTACTACGATGCATTGACAATGCTTTTGGCCTTGAGAGAAGTGTAGTTTGTTGAGGTGTAATTTCTTCACTGCCACTCTTTTATCATCGGTATTGTGACCAAACTCTAAGAACTATGTTTCAATGTGCACAGATATCAGCACCTTCCCCACCAAGACATCTGCCACACGTTTTCTTTGGGGATGATTGATCTTACAAGTGACTATTCCTGAATAAAATGTAAATTCACAACAAAGCTTGCCGTTCTGTGTTGGATTTATAGCTGAACACCAGGGAGTGGCGACTTCTAGGATGCCTTCAAATAATCTCGGCCGCCACCATGGGCAGCGACAGCTGGCGGTACTGTTCAGACCAGCAATATATTTGGGTGTTCTGATACTCGCCATAGATGGCGCTGCCTTTCCATGCAAGGACAGCCTTCTAAAGGCGCGGCACGTGTGCAGCAGGTTATGCGGTTCCTCACGCCTCTCGCCGTGCTCTCGCCACTGCCTTTGCACACTTCCAGATACGTCTGATAAACTTGCATGTAACTGTCGCGAGTGGGATGGCGAAGATTACAAACAGGTACCTTTACAAACCTACACAGTTGAGTTGAGTTGAGTGGTTGTAAACTACCGGTGGGATTAGCCTTGCAGTTGCTGCCGGCAATTGCTCCACCGTAGCGACACTTAAATAGAAATCACAGAAACACTGTCCGCAAAAACCCAAATAGACACTCCTGAGGTCACCATGTGGAGGCCAAATCCGTGTCCTGCAGGTAAAGTAGAAGCAGGCGAGAAGCATCCCTTCTACTCGACTGGCTCCCGCGCGGGAAAACAATGTCCTGAAGAGAACTGTGAGGAACCCCTGCCTTCTTGAGGGATCCGAATAACACAGCGCGTTCCGCGTTGTACAAAGTACAGCACAAGAGGGAATGTTCTATGTCACCACACGCACCACACGTTGAACACAATGGTGACAACGCTAGGCCAGTCTTATACATCCACGCCGGCGTACGAGCAGAATCCGTGCGAACGCGGTGCAGCAAAGTGGCTTGGTACCTTTTGAGACCCTTGGCCACACATGGCTGATGAGGAGAGCTCCACAAAGAACTGAAGTGGCACAACACGACATCTCTGAACATTTGCTTGGCTTCATGAGGGACTCCATGTACTGGAATCCCGGAGAGAGCTGTATGGGCGAGGTTGTCTGCTATCTCGTTGCCTAAGACACCTATGTGCGAAGGCACCCATTGAAAACGTATAGAGAAGCCTTTGCTATGTAGATTCTGCACCAAACGTAGGGATCTAAGACTCAAGGCATCAGTGGGGAACCCGTACTCTAACCTTTGAAGGGCAGATTTTGAATCCGTAATTATGACAGTAGGTTGAGGCGTACAACACCGTAGCTTCTTTAGAGCTGCCTCAATGGCAACGCTTTCGGCCATTGTGGAGGACACGACTTTAGTAAAACGAACAGACCAATCATACTTCAAAGACGGAATATGAAAAGCAGCTGCACTAGAACCTCTGACCTTGTCCACAGAGCCGTCTGTAAAAATTTGAAGATGACTGGCATATTCGGTCTCAAGATGTTCCAGTACGAGCGAACGCATTGCCGCTAAAGGAGAATTCCGCTTAGCGCGAACGTGGGGAATTGTCAAGGAACAATCGAGGCTCGGAAAGGACCAAGGTGGCTTCAACGTCTTAGGTCGATCTCGAAGGTCGAGACCCAGAGAACGAAGAGTATTTAAAGCCAAGTACGCCCGGGACTCAGATCTCTTTCGAAGGCGCTGTAGAAGCGCTCTCCCGGCAACAGTCTCTCTGAGGCGGCCAATTTGCAGCAAAAGTCTTTGTGAAGCGGCTAGCCGAAGAGGTTTCGATTGAGACTCATACAGTACTGCATTGTTTGGAGCAGCCTGGGGAACGCCGAGAGCCCTCCTTAGTCCCATTCTGTGCAAAACCTCAAGGCGTTCTAGCTGCGATACCGAGGGGGAAATTAAAGGGAGCTGGTACATTATGCGACTTGTCACCAGGGCATCGTGAAGCCTGATCATTGAAGCAGGATGGTTTCCCCATTGCTCACTAGCAACTCTACGAAGCACATTGAGACGCGAAGATAGTGAAGCCACAATCGAGTCCACAGCTCGTCGCCACTGTAGACGTGAGTCAATAGTGACGCCCAAAAAACGTATGTGGTTAACCTGACGAAGGCAAGACTGATCACGGTCTATGCTCAGCCGCGCATACCGTCGTCCCCTACCTGGAAACAGGACGAAGCCAGATTTTTCCACCGAGAGAGTCAACCCAACACCTTGAAGGTAACTTTTAACTGAAAGCACGGCCTGTCGCGCTAATAGAGCTAAGCGTTTGTGTTGATATCCGGTTAACCAAAGACAAATGTCGTCTGCATATATCGACATATGGACATGGCTACAATGTTTTTGCACTTTTGCGGGAAGACCAGCCATGACAACATTCACTACATAAGATGTATCCAGGACAATACAATGACAAATGCACGTGGTGCGGGGCAACCCCTACGCTATATCATATTACATGGGAATGTAGACACAACTATGCATTCCATAAACCAGAAAAGCCCAGTGCGGAACAGTGGGAGGGCCTGCTCACCAGCAGCGAGCTGGCGGCCCAGAGAGGACTCGTGCGGCACGCAAGCGAGGTGGCAAAGCTCAGCGGGGCCCTGGAATGAGGGCACCGACCATTGGAACTCGGAAGATGAAGACGTCCGGAATCCGCTAAACCCAAAGAAACGAAAATAAAGTTTTATTCATTCATTCATTCCCGCGGAAGCTCCAAAGCCAGCCACTACAGGAAGCTCTACCATAAATACAGGGACAGTAAGCCTTCTCCCCAGAAGACCGTATTAAATCCAGGAAATATCCTTATAATGCACCTATGAAAATATTTAATGCGCAGAGGATATCGATGAATGCCCAGAATTGGTTCATTGGATCTTCCAGCGATGTCCATATTGCCTCACAGTGGATGTCTACATGGACATTCATTATGATGTATATAATGTGCTTCCAAATCAATCTCTGGACATTGCATGGCTCAAATTTCTGAAGCACTCCTCTTCACGGGCTGCCACTCACATCTGCACCTCCTGGAAAATATGAAAGATAAAGTGAATGAGTGAGGTATTTGGGAAGTGATAGGGGACAGCAAAATAAAAACTCAGCACGCAAAAAAGAATGTTTTCTGAAAGCTGGCATTATGGGTTACGGCTATATAACAGTGAAAAATAAATGATGGTCTACAGCCTTTGTGTGACAAGAGAATATGCCTATTAACATACCCACAGTTAAGGAAAAGCAAAAAAATCTATGTGTGTCACTGTAACAGAGACAGTTAGGCAACTTGCATTCATTTCTTTTCAATTAAGATTGAAAGTCTCCTTTTCAGATGTCTGGTATGTATGCACACCTCATTATGTAAAATAGTGGTTAAATTTCTGTACCTTGTTTTGCAAGCCTTTCCTGTTGATGTTTAAGCCGGCATGAAATGTGTTGGAGCCATTTTTTTATAACATTTTGGACATCATTCATTGTGGCAGCTCACCGCACGTTTGACCTTGCAGCCACCGAAACAAATACAACAGCAGTAGCAGTGGTGGTTTATTATGACAAAAATCCGAACGAGATGATGTTGCCAGCCACGAAATTACTTTCTAACGTCTCACGCACCCGAACTATGACCGGTGGAAATAAAGGAACAGGTAGAGCATAGCAATAATAAGTACAGAGGGGAGCGATGGCGAGAAAGGACAGGGGAGAGCTTCAAAGGCTTGTTAGAAAAAATCTTAGAAAGGTGAACAGGCTTGCCCGCATGCGTGCGAGTGTCCAAAACAACAAGCTTACGTAGTGAACAACTGAATAAAGAAGAGCCAGCCTAACCTTTCCCAAAATAACACTGACAAAAATGGCAAATCAGCAACTGATTTTGCGATGAAGGATGCAAAGAGGTGTTTTATGTACCTTTTAAGAATCGATTGCCTCCCTGCAATGCTATATAAATTAAGCCTGTTGCAGATTTAAAAGACGCCATGTAATCACTGAGTATGCGAATGACATCTCTGTACTTGCTTTTAATTTCTCACGACAGCAAGTTTTTGGCGAAAGATTTTGCCAAAATATATCATTCAGAGTGCTGTAGAAAGAAACAATGGAGCTCTGTTTATGTCTTCCAAGACTCTAGAAGGTTAAAAGGCTAATTCAGGGCAGCATTACACTCTGATATCTTTGAAAAATTCTAGAGAATTACTTACAAATTATCAGTGGTGTCACGTTGATAATAGGAAATTTATCTTTTGCCTTATTTCCTATCTATCTGTAGTTCTTGGCCACACAGTCTTTCATCAGATAGTTCAGAATATTTCTTGTAGAAACGGCAACATTTTCTCCGCTGACAGATTTCTGTTCCCTTAGCTGAAAAAAAAAATGCATCCAATGAAATGTCTTGCTGGAAGAACTTGAGGTTTACAAGCCAACTGGCAATGAGCTTCTAAAATCCTGTATGCCATATTGTAACTATATGCACTCATAATTCTTTCTGAAATACGCACAAAAAGTTGTCAATATTTTATTGCCTTCAACATAAAATTTCAAATTTTAACTATGAAAGTGAAAAACAAGATCAAGATAGATGAGAAATGCTAAAGGGTAATGTCAGGAGTCCTACAACATTCTATATGATATATGACCAGCTCTACTGGATGGCTCAAAGACAAGAACACGTGCGAAAAAGAAAACCCGCCACTGTTACTGAGTGGTTAGGGCGCTTGACAACTGAGCCGGAGCTCCCCGGGTAGAACCTGGCCGCGTTTCGATGGAGGCTTAAACGCAAAAGGCGCCCATGTGCTGTGCGATATCAGTGCACGCTAAAGATCCCCAGGAGGTCAAAATTATTCTGCAACCCTCCACTAGGGTACCTTTCTCCTTTCACTCCCACCTTCCTCCTTTTCCTTACTTTGTGGTTCGGGTTTCCCCAGGTGGTCGAAATTATTCTGGAGCCCTCCACTACGGCACCTATTCTTCCTTTCTTCTTTCACTCCCTCCTTTATCCCTTCCCTTACGCCGCGGTTCAGGTGTCCAACGATATGTGACAGATACTGCGCCATTTCCTTTCCCCAAAAACCAATTATTATTATTATTATTATTATTATTATTATTATTATTATTATTATTCCACCGAGATTCGAGACAATTTCTGGGCCATTTCCTAAAAAAACAGCAAAAAAACGGAGACTAGTGCTAATTCTACTAGTGATTTTATCACAGCTGACGATTTTCAGAAGACATAACAAGCCACTGTTTACTTAAAGTGAGCGTAGAAAGCCCGGTGGTTACTGAAACTGCTTCATGTCACTTCTTTATAGACAAAAATGAAAAGGTAAGATGAAAACAGGGCGCAGATTTAAGGTCAACCTCTAGAGGTTGTTTGTCTAATTTATACCATGCCTTTTTCGAGCTTTCTTTGTAAAAAAAAGTTGTTCATGCGACATATTTTCTATAGAAAAGTTTCATGCCTCTCAATTATCCAATTCAACAAGTTCCAACTAGCATCTCTGAAATCAAACGTAGCCCCTCATCAAACACCACATCAACGATGCTTAGCACTTACCAATTGATCCTTAGCATCTGGGATAGTGTTCCCAAAAACCCTCCATTTCTAGAGGTCATCAAACGGTCGGCGCAGCAGTGTCAGTGCTGCCTCCTCTCCTTTTTTTGGCCCTGGCATGTTTTCCGGTGTGTCCCTGCTTTGCTCCACAATGAGGCGGATGACCTGCAGCTGCCTCATAAGTTGCCTTTGGAACTCTGATGGCAAAACACAACAAGAACATATGACTAAGAGCGAATGCAGTCGCCATCACTGGCAAAGCATATCAAAACAAATGTTTACACCATTAAAACTGACGCATTCCATAAGAAAAAAAAAGGGCAGAAATATCAGATGAACGGCTTGGTATTTAACCTTATATGCACTTACAATGCCATGCTATGTGACAATGTTTGCACTCAACTTCAAAAATTACCAAAAAAAGTGTGGTTAAGTATTCACAGTGACAATACCTCGCTCGGGAATAGTTGGAGCTAGTGTGCACTGTCTTTTATTTGGTGCCTTATATGCTGTTAGAAAAAATCAAGACCAAATTACCTCGAGTGACATGAATTTGCAGCACTACATGCAAAACTTGTGCATGTTACTGGAGCTTTCAAAGCTTACCCCTTTAATCCTATGACAACAGCGGTTATATATTGAAAAGGTGATTCCTCGTTGTGAAATCAAAAGATCTGCCATGTCCTCCTTATGATCCTGTGTTGCTCTGCGTGCTAGAAATAACCAAGACATTATTAGCTCTCAACCTCTAATAGCAATTTTACCCTTTCTACCTGTTGTTTCTGGAGCTGTATAGATTGGTTTGGCCAAGGCAGTGCGATCTGAAAATGAAAAGTTTGAAAATTGTAAGTTATGGTCATGCTTCATAACAAGTAACTGCGCTAGTGTGTGGAAATGAGTGCATTTCTTATCCTGGAAACGGAAGAGTAGAAGACCATGCATGAAAGCTGAATGGCAAGAAGATATGAATTGTGCATTTAAATGACAGTGGAACCACTACCAATTCCGAATAATCACCCTAATTATTCAACCCTTTAAAGTGCAGTTAATTTAAACCTTACCACTGACCTGAAAGAGTAGCAGAAGGAAAGCCACTTGGAGGCGCTGGGTAGAACTGATGGCCCTTTCTTGGAAATTTTCGCTGCCCGTCGTCTTCAGAGTCCGATATAGCGATGGGGTCTAATCCGTCGTCTTGGCCCCTCATCTTCAGTATAAGACAGGTCCGATGTGATCTGGCTTCTAGTCAGCTTCAATCTGGCCAAATCATATGAGGCTGGATAACATGAAAAATGAAATTATTTAGCCATTCTGAAGAACAGCGGTCCCTTTATAAAGACTGTCATTAAATACAAAAAGGAGGTTTTTATAAGGCAGGTTAGGCAGAAACAGTGGCAAGCCTAAACGCATCATACTTGCTGAACATAACTGAACAGTATTATTTGCTGCTGAAGAAAGAAAACGCTGCATATGTGTGTTGTCATGTTTATAGCACTTAGTGTGCTGTAGTGTTAAGGTGAGCTAAAGAGGGTTCTGAGCTCGTCTTTTTACCGCGGGAACACAGCCTACACGCTCGAAGCATTCGTAGAAACTTCGAATGATTTGTTATCCTGTGTAACCGATTTCCCTATTAAATCGGATTAAACGTCCTGGCTCCTGCCTTTGTTTTTGTTTTTCAACTGACCATCGGGAGTAAGAGGAGTTAACCAACGCGTGGAATGCCCTTCAGCCAGTCAAGTGACGGTTTCGATTTCGCTTTTATTTTGTTTTTTAAGTTTCCGTGAATAAAAAGTTTCAGTCGCAGACAACGTGGCAGCAAATTAGGCGCATGGAAATAGCAATACGAGCGGACTCTGCATTTGCAGCTCACTCCATCGATGGCCGCCACGTGACTCTTCCTACTCTCGGTGGTTAGTTAAAAAAAAAAGGCACAAGCTCGGACGTTTAACCCGATTTGATAAGGAAGTCGGCTGCACAGGACGATAATTCCAAGTTTCTAAGAATGCACGGAGCATGTAGATCGAGTTCTCGCGGTAAAAAGAGAAGCTCAGAATCCTCTTAGCGCACCTTAACACTACAGCACGCTAAGTGCTATAAATGTGACAACAACACACAGGCAACATGAGGTGTTTTGTTTTGTTAGCAGCAAATGATGAAATGTAATGTGTTCTAGGCACAAAAGCAAGGGCACACAAAAGTGAATCTTAACAAAGTCTTAAAGAAGTAATAAAAGCTTCCAACTCACAGAATATTCCCCTTACGATGACTTGGTGCCGTTTCCAATCCTCGTGTGGCTCTGCTTGCTCCTTTATTAACTTCCTTAGCCTTTCCGGCTTTGCCTTTGGCCAGTAGCACGTCTTCTGTGACCCACAACAAAGGCACAACTTCCACTTTTTGTTGAAGGGTCAACTCCACGATTACAAAAGGCATCTAAAATACATACATACAGCTAGCATTAGAGTTCAGTGTACTATTGTGATTAGAGTAGTAAACAGTGTAGACGATTGGCAATATCAAATATTTTTAACGGTATGGGAGCCTGACAGCTTTCCTAACATGCTTCAGGAGCCAACCTTCTGGTAGTGATGAAAGTTCTGACACGATATAAACACCCAAAGGAGATGACGCAACCAGGTGCATATAGAAGTCTGCTTTGAGTCTGTATTTTAGTCCAATTATACATGGCTCGTCAGATGATTTCAGGCGGGCAATATTCAGAATGTGGATGATGTCATCTCCAACAGCACAGCAGCCTTCGGCCTCGCCGACAGCAAGAGTGAATGTAGGTGTTTTTACAATCTGGTGCTCTGGCGGACAGCACTGTGGAAGCATAGGGCCAAAACTATGCCTTTTTCCAAACTCATAGGCAGGAAGTGCTTTATCATGAGAGTAGCTACCAAGTTCGTTTTTTTGCATTCTATTCCACAACTGCAGTAATGAGTCTTCGTGCTTGCGTAACATTTTCTTGATGTGCCTCATATTGTTCTCAAAGCTAAATGCACTAAATGCATCCAAAGGCTCGTGGTGCAGAGCATCATCTGCAAGATGCAGAAGACAGTGGGCATTATGCGAAATCTGCTCCTCACCATAGACTCTTAATATTCCCTTAACCCCTGAATGAAGAAGTTCATTGGCGTAAGCATTTCTCAAACTGTAGAAGCTCTTATGTACAAGTAATGGTATGGAACAATGAAATGCAATGAAGTGGCAGTACACATCTTCGCTTGCTACTGACTTCAGAGCAACTGGGCCATTCTACAACAGGAATGTTCGGAACTCCACAGCTTTCCATCTTTCAAGCTCGTCAAGGGTCCGAGGCTTTCTACTGAATTCTCTTGGCATGTAACGAGTGAAGGACACACAGAGTTCGGACAGACCGCTACGGCCAGCAGGACCCAGTGCTACTTTTGATCGGCCTCCCATCCACTGCTGCATTAATTTCTTCATTATCCCAAGACAAACTAGGTGCATGTAATCCAGGGGTACATCTCTAATGAAGTCCAGAGGCAGTTCAGTTAAGATGGATACACCATGGTGGTAGTCTATGTCTGTCTGCATGCGAAATGAGTTGTCTGTGCGTGTGGCAGCTGTTGCATCTGAAAAAAAAATTCTTCCTTGTAGGTAACTTCCTTCCATAGTACATTTTGGGCAAGAATTGTAGCTGCTATGTCCTTTTGTCATGAAAACAAAAGACCTGACTGGGGCGTCACATCCAAAGTCTTTGAGTAAAACACTCCCGACGTTTTCTTCTGTGACTAAACCTTTTTGCACGATATGACTCAGTTCGGTTATGAACCTGCGAAAAAGTCATTTGCAGATTGTGGCTTGGTTTTTCCTTCAAACACGCCAACAATAAAAGCGGGGAGGTCACTGTTTGCTATCTTGCACTGTATTGGCCATAGCTGAACCTTGGAACTTTTAAACAGGGGAAGTCCGTCTATATTAATATAGAGAGCGAACACAGAAGGCGTCTCCGCTGAGAACTGTAGGGTTTTCAGCAGTCCATTAACAAGTCCGAAGTGGCAGTACTTACCCGGCGTAAGGGGAGTTATATTCGCAGAAAGTGCCATTGACCTGGCAGTTTTTAGGAGGCTTCTGCAGTCGCGCAGCAAATCTGCAAAGCAGCTATGCTTTGACAGCATAGCTGCTTTGCAGATCCAGAAGTTGCTGCCTTTTGTGTGATATTCTCTTCTAATATCCGCTGCCACAAACTGCGCTTTATGTCGATATCACCAGTGTCACTCGCACATTCGCTACTGGGCGTAGCTATGCGCGTGGGAAGTGGCTCGCCAACGCTAAGTCCTTCCCGTCTTCTAACAAGCTTAAATATTTTGATGGCGGTGGTGTTCTCTGCGCAGCGGGAATATTCTCTGGATCGTACATTTGAGAGGTGGGCTCCGGGCTGTCATCGTGGACCAGCTCTCGAACTACCGATTTTGGTTTATGCACTTTTGCACACTCGCCGAGGCTTCCAAGCGCCGAAAACTTAGCACGATTATTTCTTGCAGCTACGCGTGCTGCCCATGTCTTTGCTGTCGCTTTGGGCATAGCTAAATAACCTAGTTCCGTACAATATGTAGACGGCGCTTCAACGTACCTTTGTAGACACTCCAGCACCTTAAATCCACAACCAAGGCAGCGTGCACAGGACGATGAACAAGTCGAACTGCTACAACTTCTCGCTGCTGTCAACTTCGCCAGCCGCGGTATGGCTGTGTGCCGCGTGCGACGATCCAAGTACGATGACGACTGCTAGTAACACGGAACAAGGCGATGTGAGCTATGCCAGGCGCATTCCAATCGCCGCCACGTGCAGACTAGATGAGAGTTGAAAGAGGTGCGCACCGTAACAATCACATCCGCCGAAACAGCGACGCTGACTGTAACAACCAGCAACATACCTCTCCCGCTGCCCTCTCCCTCTCCTCTAGGCAGGAAAGAGAAGAGGCCGGGCGCTGTGAAAGGTACGGAAGTCGTCCACACAAAAATAAATAAAAATGGTGATTACTCCGCGCTTATTTTGTGGCTGATTGAGTGGTCTAAGACACGAGGAAGTGACAGCATGGCATCAGCAATAACAGCGCATTAATCAAGCTCATGACAAATGCATCATGTACAAGCCTGCAGGCAAAACAATTAATACTTATCGCACACCACAAGGAACGCATTACCTTTTCATCGCGGATGAGGCGGCACAAACAAGCTGGCTAGTGTCTAGTGTCTCCAACTTCTCCCTTCCCCCCTCCCCACCTCCAGCGTGGGGACAAAAGCCTATCTCTGCCTTTCCTTCCTGGTACTTTCTAGCTTTGGCTGCAGATCAACATTAGCAGCGGCTACATGAATGCGGATGTAGTCGACTCCTGTCCACTTTTTGAGGGAAAGTGCAAAAAACAATCTGGTAAGAAAGTTGAGAACGAGTACATCATGTCTTTCCTTCTAAAAAAACCTGCTCTTTCTCCTGAAAAGCTCCCACTCAAGACGCATTCCGTAAACGTTGTTCGTGGAAGGACACGTGCAGCGAGTTTAGTCATCATTTTTACCAGGCACGCATTCTCGGCAGAAATGGCGGACGAGGAAGCTTGACACACGCACATGTACTGAAAAAAGATCGAACGCCGCTACGTGAAATATTAAATGTTCCGTGCTCGTATCAACAAGGCATACAGAATTCACATGTTTTTTTTTTCCGCAAAAGGGAAACAAGGAATCGAAATGTGCGATTCTTTATTTATTTTTGCTAATTTAAATTTCACATCCGATTATGCGTTTGCAAAACCATATATATTTAGTATTCGGCAATGGATTCTTCATTCCATTAGCAACCAGCGGAAGGTTGCTAATGAAAAAAAAAAGTGTAATAGGCGGCGCGATAACATTCACGTGTGGCTGGTGCGCTGTCTGATATTTTGGCGCCCACTGTGTGACGCCCTGAAATCAATTCGCTGCCAGAACCAACCGCTCGAAACATCATCAGAATGCCGGATAATCAGGTGTTCCACCATTCTGAATCAAAACATTTAAACTTTAAAGCGAATTTTCTCATACCTAAGCCATCCAAAATAAAAGAAATCCGCTGAACTATGCTTGTTCACTGAATATCACATTCTAACATTGAAGTTGTGTACACTGTGCGATGTCTTGACGATCACTCAAAACTAAGGTAATGAGGACGCCCACTGGAAGATGATCTTTTAAGAATGGTCGCATGGATATCTTCTGAGTGCAAAAAAAATGAATTTTGATATTGAGACTTTTTGTGAAGATCCTATGGATATTGTTGGTTGTGTGGGTTCTTGCCAGCCGCGCCATGTCAGTTCATTTCATATAGAGAGACTGTCTGTCCCGCGTCTCCAGTCCACGCAAAAATAGGCACAAAACGAGTAAATCAAATGTCCACGCTCAGTGCATGGTCACAGTGTGCACTCAAGCGCTTGTCTTGTATTCTTCGTCTGTGCCCCGTTAACCGTCGCCTAACTTCCCAGTGGTACCTCGTTGAAGCTTTACTACGTATAACTAGCTATTTATTTATTTTTTTATTTATTTATACAACACTACAGCACTTGAGTTGTCCAAGCAGAAGGAATATGCAAAGATTATGACAGCATAATGTCAACGGCAGCTGCAAAACAACCGGCACCCTGATCAGGCACTTGGGTGGAGGGACCGTGAAGGTCATATAAACTCTTCTACGTCAGACGTCAGCAAAATGCAGTTTCAGAATTGATAATTCTGAAGGATGACGGAAGTTTTAAACAAACACCACCACTATTCCATTTCATACATGAATCTATTCTGACTACTGGGAGAGAATCACTGGATATCACAACTGTGGCGAGTTGGCGCTTCACCGCCTCGCAACAAGGAGGAGACGTTCATTATCATAATCATCATCATCACATCATCACACGCGCATGGTAGAGTACAGGATTCTTAATCAAGTGGTTTCATGAGTCAGCTAGTTTGGTTGTTCAGTGCAGAACCGAGGAGAGCTTTTCAATAACTGCGTTGCAGTAACTGGGCACACTGGAGCTCGCTTTCGCGTCTTGTACCAAACGCTGTGTGAAGGCTTTAAAACCTTGCGGTCTAATCCAGGCCACGCAGGAATGCGTGCCTGCTGCCTTTTTGCCTTTTGTTGACATGTATATACACCTACAGACTCGTGCAGAAGTATCTTCTTGCATACTGCCGCGAATGTTTGCAGTGTTTGTTCATTCTTCAAAGCTGCCGGCACGCCGCTTTATCGCTTTGTTTGCGATGCAAGACGCGACCAGATTTATCTCGACTGATCGCATCCAGGCAGAGCTGATTGTACGTTGTTCCAGAATGTTATAGTAACTTTGCACGCTTTATCTCGAAAGTTCGATATCACCTTTAAATTAAGAACGGCGCAGGGCATTCTGTACGACGACCGCCGAGCACGTTTCTTGCTACGCCGCCGCCGAGTGATTCAGTTCATTGCGGGCTCAAGTCAACTGAAATAAAGAATTTTGTTCAGACACCATTTTGGCAGCCTTTCTGCTCTTCGGACTGCAGTCACCACTTCGTGACATTACGTTTTAGTTTGCTTTGTGCTTGTTTACAGTGGAAGTGTTTCCTGCATGCGAAGTCATACGTTGAAAACATGGCGGCTTATGGGGTGGAGCCAGAGCCAAGTATGAAGTGGGTAGACTCTTCGAGAGCAACTAAAGTTAAACCCTTTGAGTCATTATACAAAAGATTCGACGCCGGAACACCTGTTTTCTTTTGTTTAATGGCCTCGCCTCCCAGTGAACGGGGTCTGCGTGCCGTGGTCTCGCCCGACGAGTGACACACCCACAGCTGGTGCCAAAATACCGGTTTATACCGGACCAAAACAACGCTTGAAAAGAAAGAAAACAGGCGCTACACCTGAGCACGGCAGAACAAATAAACAGAGCCGAGAAAGCAGTTCAAAATAACTGCACAGAAAATACAGTAAGACCAAGCGGCAGCGATGAGGGCTTGAAACGCTACATGAAACCTTGATGCTCGCGTAGCAGCCACTCACGCCAAAGGGCTGCTCCATCCTTGCAGGTGCCACTTCCATCTGCGCCCTTCATCCCGGTACGGTGCCGCCCCGCCGTCCGTGTACGCAGTACATCCTGCTGGCTCGTGCTGACCGCCGAATCCGTGATCACGCTCTAGCAACGCTCCCGCCGGAATCCCCCCGCGCGCCTCTGCTGACCTTATCAAGGATTCACCGCAGCTATCGCCACATCTGGCGAGCAAATGTTCGGTCATGCGCAGTTGCACTGCCTGCACGCGCATCTAGATGACTGGAAGAGAGTGCGCGCATTTCAAATGGCTAAAAAAGGTGCCGCAGAGCCCTACAGGTTACAGAAACAGAAAGGAGCGCAAATACACGCGCGCAGAAATAGGACAAAGGGGAAAGATGACGACCAGACACACGAGTGCTCGCCCTGTCGCCGTCTATATTTCAACGCTCAGCCAGCACTCGATAATGCAACTATTTTTCTGGCGTTAAAGGCAATTCTCTCCACACATGCATCAGCTTCTTTTACCGCAAGTTAGCGAACTCGCGATGGAACTACTGTTCATTTCTTCAGCAAGCCATTACGCGTGTTAAAGAGGAGGATAAAGAAAAACTTCATTTTCGTTGGGTTGGAAAGGGATTGCAAGAATGGGGTTTCTTCAGCCATATTAAGTGGTTATGGGGCCCTGGCTTCTGGCGGCTTCTGAGGTGCGCTTGATGCCCTGAACTTGGTCGTCCGGCCCCGACCTGGGCAACGTAGCCTCCCACTGCTGAACATTAAAGAGACGCAGGCCCTTAGGAAGGGGATCCTGAGGACCCGTCCATAGAATATGTGTACCATGCCATATCGGCCGTAGTGTTTACATACAAGGGAATAAAGGGCTGGGTACATGTGACCATAAGCGGCGGTCTGGAGAAAGTATTAGTCAAAGCTACCTCCAGGAAGCATCTCGAAGGATAGGTAGGACTTAAGTCTTGGAGAAAGAACGCTCTGCTCACGCGGTCATGTTGAGGTTTCTCTTGGTAGGTAACGATCCGAACTCTGACAGACCCTAAGGAATAAGGGCCTGCCGCCCATTCGACCAATCCTTGGGCATGGTGGTCGGTCACTTCGTTCCTCTGGAGGGAGAAATGCGCTGACGCTCACGCGGTTTTGTACGGCCGGGATGAGTAGCTGACTGCGGTACGAAATTCTCGCTGGGGTAGGGAAACCCTGCCACGAGCGATGTTCAGAAAGGCTGAGTTGGACTCGCTAACATTTTGATAGCACGGATGGAGACTGCGGCCAAAACTATGGCAGCTCTATCGGCCTCCTCGTATGCCCCTGCAGTCACAGACCTTCAGAGCAACGGGGTACCGTGGTAATTGACTGCCGCTAGCCTTGGAAGGTTGTTTCCTGTACAGCGTTTTGGCCCTGCCCTCCCGTCTCTCGGCGTAGTGGACGCGGTTCATGTTCTTAGAGATAGGTGGCCCACAATTTTTTTAGGGTGAGGCATTTGCCGGGCTTCAGAATGAAAGTCACCGTCACGTGTTTCTACGCGAAGGGTATTTGATCCTCTTTCAAGCATTCGTTCGTGAATTCTGTGAAGGCTCTGACTGAGGTGTCGTCTAGATTACGTGCGGCTTAGTTGGCGACGCCATCCGGTTCCGCGAATTGTTAACGTTGCACGAGCACAAAACGTAATCGAGCATCTGCGATCAATGCTGACAAGAGGCGAGTCTCTGCCCGCAACGGAAGCCACAAGATGTCGTGATCTACACAGGTCCGCCATGGCTGGCAGCTAGAGACGTAACCGCCAGTCTGTAATAGGTCGTCAACAAAATGACAAATAACCTTATTGTTAAAAAAAGCGTTGTACTTTACAAAGAAGTGTACATGACTGAAAGTTTTTTTAAAAGCACTAGCTAGATTCATATTTTTGGTTATGGGCCACAAATTTATGCTCAAATATTTTATTTTGTTATATTGTTTGTAAACTAAGTTCATACTGCCGCTTGAGTTGCGTTGCCACCAGCTGATGTCGCTGGCACTCGTGTTTACACCGTTAGCCTTTCACCTTTCAGACCCAGTTTAATTGGTCTGGACTTATGCGGCCGGATTTTGCCGTCACTGTGAGTCTGCCCGTGTGGCGTGACTGGATGGATGCTACTGCGTCCATGGGCAGACTTGGCAGTGCACTGTTCCGCAGAGTGCTCAAGCTTATCTTATATACAATCTTTTGAATACATTAAGCGCGAACCCCAGAGAAGAAAGAGGGGCAGGGTCGTTCGAGGGCGGCTGATGATTTACGAATCAGGGCATTTCTTCCAGGCTGTTCTTCTTTTCAGAATACTGTCCCGTTGACGTCGCAGCGCTTGGGTGATGTGATTAGCGTCGGCTACGTGATGTGCTACGCCGCCACCTATGCTGACGGAGCTCGAACCTGTAATTAACAATTAACCGCTGCGCTGTAAAAATCACTTGCCTAGCCAATCGCAGCTGAGGAGCAGAGCAGTTTACGTCTGAACTATTTTACAGAGTGGAGCGGAGCAATCAGAAATGATGAGAAAGCTGATAGAGAATAGTGTAGGTAGAGCAGAGCCAAAAGAGGCCGCAGTTCATCGGAGGAGTTAAATTGATGAAATTGATATTCTTCAACCAGACAAAAAGCATTCAGCTTGAAATTGAAGCGACTACCGCTTAGCCAAGGCCACAGGAATGGGCGGATCCAAACACATGTGCTCGGCTCCGTGATATCGTAACATATCAAAATGCCACTGTTCGCAGACACTGCCACAGGTTATTCTGGGGGTAATGAAGTCTGATATGATCAGCTAGGCTTCACAGATTGTGCAGATACTTGCGATAGGTGCGGGCCCCTGTCACTTTCAGGATGGCCACATTTCTCGGCGTGACTAAGCCAAGGATACGCAGAAACGAGAGCCATATAAAAGGCGCTGAAAGGAAGTTTAATGCGTCACAAAATAAATGAACTGCGGTCATCGTAAGAATGACATACGCAAGGATGTACGGTGCGTGGCACGGCGTCATTGAGGAATCGATGTCCTCAGTTAAGTTCATCTGGAAGCTCAGTCGCTGATACATGCCACATGTGGCACTTTGATTACAGCTTCTTTCTTCGGCTTCTTAACAAGGAGAGAATTCATTAAAACTGTTGTTATGACTGTTCCCTCCCGCCTGGATTCCCAACTTACGTGGATTTCTCCGATCTTCTTGTGTGAGAGCACTACTTAACATGGTCCCAACCAACAATCTTATGTGAAGCCACGGGGTAGCTCGGGTAAGCTTGGGTTAGTTCGGAGGAGCGCCGCGCAAGCTGCAGACAATGGTAGGGTGACCTTGGCCAAACCTAGCATAGCAACAGCCCATGCAGAAATAAAATATATATTGCCACGAATGGGTTTAGAACCCGCGGTGGCACGAACAGATCATGGTTTGGTTCATGGTTTATAGGGGTTTAATGTAAAGCGATTCAGGCTACGAGGGACGCCGTAGTGAAGGGCTCCGAAAATTTCGACCACCTAGGGTTCTTCAACGTGCACTTACACCGCACAGTACACGGGACACTAGAATTTCGCCGCCGCCGAAATTCGACCGCAGCGGCCGGGATCGAACCCGCGTCTTTCAGGTCAGCAGCCGAACACCGTAACCACTGAGCCACCGCGGCGGCTACGCGAGCGGATCAGCTTCGCTGGCCACAGCACTAGATCACCATGCTATCGCAGCAGCCGATCACGCCTCGTGTTAAACTACAACAGGCTTTCGCGCTGTGCGTTGGGCATCGTTTTCATCAACTTCCATCTGTGACGCGAACAGATCAGACCAGCTTAACCTCTATCAGAACTTAACCTGAGTCTAATATCGTCGCCAGACATGCCGACGACCCAGCAAAACAAAACCGTGAGCCAACCAGGCTAAACACATGCTTTCGCACGTCCACATTAAAAACCTGCCACATTTTACAAACATACAGACGCACGAAAAAAGCAAGTTCAGCTTAAGAAACAGCATACTTTCTGGCATATGTAAGGTGATCATTTTTCCAAGAGCAGTCTAAAAGAGAACAACGAGATATGCGGGAGGAGAAACATTAACGAGGTGTTTCAGCGTACTTCACTGACAAGTTCATCACGCTTGATAAGATATTGCAAAAGAAGTTATTTACCACGTAGCAGTTACTTCAAGAGATACGAGTGTGCTCTCTAAAAGAGCCGCGTGAGCTGATAAGTCCGCCATATCAACCATATCTCCCTATTTTGCCATACCCATGGCGAAGTTGTCAAGAAAGTCAGTGAAGCTGGCTGTAGATTTATATCTTCGTTATGATACAAAACTTTCCGCCAGCCTAGCAGCGTGGCAGCGAGTTGGAGGAAGTCATTAGCACCAGCTTTCCTCAGGCTGCTGGGGATCCGACATGATAGATGAAGGGTTTAACGCCTTAAAAAAGCACTTTTCCTTAGTGAATTGCATTTTTTGTTGAGCTCTGTCGGCCTCTAGCTTCACGCAGATGTAACGCAGCATGAAACATTTATTTTCTTTGAGCAAACTGTCTAAAGTGAGATGTTAAGCCAGAAACTTTACAAAGGCAATACTCAAACGCGCAAAGCTTAACATATCTATGATAAAAATAAAAAAAATTGAATGATGATTTCCACGCGCCTTTAAGATACCGTATCTTCTGGGCGATTAACTTTGGGTGTTGTATTAAGTTATTACTTCAGTATAACTAGAGATTCATGGTTTTGTAATATGTATTACTTTTCTGTGAAAGTATTCCTGTTAACGGTCCGCAAGCTTATCATTTAAAACAAAATCGCTGAGTAGCAAGTAGAAGTTTTCTAGCTGAACACTTTCATATGCTTTTTCCTTTTGTGATTCATCTAAGAACGTTAATGAAACTTGTAAGATAGAGAACAGATACAACCACGAGGTGAATAAGTTGAATAAGGCAGACACGTTGGTAATAGAGGAGAAGTATCAAGCTTCAGCCATTTAGGAATACAAAACTTTTAGACTTTACGATTCGCTTCACCTTTGCTCTTACGCCTGTCGCTAAATTTAGGCAACTCAAACTTATACATTAATCATTCGTCGTAATCCTTTTGACGAATTCTTTTTCAGTAATTGGAGAAAGCAAAATAACAAAAAAATGTACAAGAAACACGCTGGCAATTCGGTGAATGGTGGTCGTCATTTTTAGATCATGAGTTTTAGTGCCAAACATGTCTCTTCAAAACCGGATTAAGTTGTATCTTGCCATCAGCAGTGAGACATTGAATGGAGAGTGAACGTTCCATTGCAGTGCATCGTATGCACTGATTGAATGAACCATAAATAAAACAACACCGACCTTACGACAGCCAGACTGTAGGTTGAGGTCGATAAAATGCCTCGCCCCCTACCACTGATGTATTGCGGTCGATTAAGAGAATCTATATAAAAAAAATCTCTTAGGCAATCCTCGGTGGATTGTTTCAACGCGTTCGCATTCTTTGTTTCTGTGAAAACTCCGCCTTAAGGGTATGACACGATAGCATTAATGAGTTAATGCCCGTACATGCCGAATTGGTCATTCTTAGATTCATAGATCACTGCGATGTCCTCATACCACTCCTGGCGCAGTGGCGCAGTGGTTAAGCGATGCTCTACCACCCTGCGTTGGTAGGTGCAACCAACGGCGCGGCTCGTGAGACCCAGGTTGCCCTTCCCTAGCAACCTCTCGGCACGAGTCATTAACTTAAGTGCAACCTGCCACGGTAGGCAAGTTGTGATGATCTCACCGCATCGCGCGTCACGCATTACGTGTGACGGCGGTCCCGCTTGCACAGACCCTTCTAATGCTAAATTATTATTATAAGAAAGGTTCATAGTAACCAAAAATAATATAAACACGACCTTGTAACATAAGGGATTAATTATAAGAATAACAGTGGGACGGAGCGCGTATGCGGGGTTCTCTCAGATCGTGAATGGCAGTTTATGAATATCCCTCAAGAGAAAAGTATACAACAGCTGTATCTTGCCGGCACTCCCCTATGGGGAAGAAACGCTGAGGTTAACGGAGAGGGTTCAGCTTAAGTTAAGGACAACGCAGCAAGCAAGGGAAAGAACAATTTTAGGTGTAACGTTAAAAGACCGGAACCGGGCGCAGAGGGTGAGGGAGCAAACGCTAGTTAATGGCATCCTAGTCGAAATCAAGAGGAAGCAATAGGCTTGGGCTGGGCATTTAATGCGAAGGCAAGATAATCGCTGGTGCTTAAGGGTGCTTAAGTACATTCCAAGGTTTATGGTTTATGGGGGTTTAACGTCCCAAATCGACTCGGGTTATGAGGGACACCGTAGTGAAGGTCTCCGGAAATTTCGACCACGCGGGGTTCTTTAACCTGCACTGACATTCGCACAGTACACGGTCCTCTATAATTTCGCCTCCATCGAAATTCCACCGCCGCGGCCGGAATCGAACGCGCGTCTTTCGGGCCAGCAGCCGAGCGCCGTAACCACTCAGCCACCGCGGTGGCTAAGTATATTCCAAGGGAAGGCAAATGCAGCAGAGGGTGGCAGAATGTTAGGTAGACTGATGAGATTAAGAAGTTTGCGGGCGTACGGTGGCCGCATTTGCAAAGGACAGGCTTAGTTGGAGAGACATGGGACAGGCCTTTGTCCTGCAGTAGGTGTGGTCAGGCTGATGATGATGATAACATAAAAGGACATGAGTCGGCAGCTTACATTTTCAAACTGCTCCGTTGAAAAGTTTGTAAAGCCTTGACTATTAATTTCGCATGCGGGTCCTTAGTATAGTAATCAATGTCTAGCCGGAATGTTTCTCACCTTAGTTAGAAATATGTACTTCTTCAGCATGTAGTTTGTGTAGGTTAAAGCGCAAGTTTTTTAATTACTTCCTATATCATATTCAAATACCACCGGTTGTAATTTAAAGAGATTTGTTAGGTTCGATGAGGTGTTCGTACATGAGCAGTGCATCGCCAATCGTGCAGCAATTCGTTATCTGTTCCGGAAAGATTTGACGGAGAAACAGATTAATGAGGAGACGCAATACACAACGGCGAACTCTGCACCGCCGTACTAGACTGCTAAATCGTAGGTGAATGAATTTAACCACGGAAGCAAGTTCCTCGGTGACGAGCCGCGCGGAGAGCGTCCCAGGAGTTGTTCTACAGACGAAAACATATCGAGAATTGCATGACTTTATCATGGCGGATCGCCGAGCGACGAGCAAGAAGGGTTCAGAAATGAACAATGCTCGCCATGCTTTGTAACAGATAAAATACTGTGCAGCCATAGTTTGTGAAAATTGGAGACTATGATCAAAATGATGTGTATTTTTATGTGTATTTTTTATGTGCGACTTCTTTGCTCCAGATAACTTGTTTACATACCAAAGCCTGACAAGTACCGGTCGGCCAACGCTACCTCTAAACTTAACGCTTGTAAAGCTAGCATTACACTCACGGGACTTCACAACACAGCCTGCCTCCGACAATTTCTGCTCTGGAAGCCCCTGTGTGTTTGCCACTTACGCGCTGCTGTGTGCCAGGCAACGACGTTTGAAACAGCGGGAGCGCGGAGGAGCCGACAGCACAATGTTGGCAAAACAAGGGAGAAGAATGCCAAGAGTAATGGCCGAGGAAGCAGCACGACGTTAAAAGTACCTGCACGTCGCCCGCATACCGAAATCGCTAAAGTAGCAAACTTCTCGCGAACTGTTTGCAGAGCAATGAAAACAAAATAAAAGTCCACTGAAAACAAAAATGCTCGCCTAGCTTGTTGATTCAAGTCGCGTCTACGTTCTTTATCTTGGAATAAAGCCTGAGCGGATCTTAAGGTCGTTTGTACAGTCAGCGCGGGCACACCCACGTGCTTGAGTAAAGTAGACAAAACAAGATTGCGGGTGTTACGCTTACCATAGGCTGTGTTTTCGGCTTGGTTAGTTTCTGCTGTTGTGTCGTAATCCACTCCATTCGTGTTACAATGGTACCATAGAAAGGATAAGACGTCTGCTCTGCCCGTTACTTTCTCTCGAGGTGAACTCAGCGGCGGAGACTCGGCATTCGTTTGTCGTAGGGCAGCAACAATAGAGAAATGCAAACGCATTCAAAACTAATGTGAAGCCCCGTGTAAAAATACAATATTACTAAACAACAAATATTGGTAAGCTACCTTTGTTTATTGTATTAACGTCATCTGAATTAAGTCGATACCACAGTATATTTTAGCAAAACTTTTAGTGGGCTAGATGGTGTGAACCTTTTTGTGATGAAAAAATAGCGCAGAAAGACACATTCGTGTAAAGCCCGTGTGTCCTTGTCTTTCTCGGCCTTTTCGAGAGTGTGTCCTTCTGCGTTATTATTTCATTCCAAAAGCCGTCGTGATGGCTCAGTGGTTATGGCGCTCGGCTGCTGACTCGAAAGACGCAGGTTTGATCCCGGCCGGGGCGGTCAAATTTTGATGAAGGCGAAATTCTAGAGGCTCGTGTACTGTGCGATGTCAGAGCACGTTAAAGATTCCCAGGTAGCCGAAATTTCCGGAGCCCTACAGCACGGCGTTGCTCATAACCTGAACCGCTTTGAGACGTTAAACCCCCAGAAATTAATGGATTTCATTCCAGGAAAGATACTGCAGTAAACTGTGAATGAATATAATGTATAACATAACATAATGCACTTATTAAGCTCGATTGAAGTTATGTGAAATGAACCGCTCGTGAAAGGAATAGCGTGGTAATGAGCATAGATAATGACTTAATGTCGTCTTCGGCGGAGTTCATTATTAATGATGGTCCATCTTGTCTCTTCCCAATGCGCACGAAAGTTTTGGCACTCTTCGATGTTTGCATATGTTATTGTATTCTCACGATAAATAAGTGATGACAACACATAGTTTATCTTCAGCGCCGGTCATACATGGTGCCCAAGCTAATTTATTTAATTAATAATACTGTGATCTATTGCCGCTGGAAAGGTGTAATACATGAGGAATGGGTCAAGCGTTCAAATGAAATGAGATTCGATGACAACCTTGAGCTCTAGTTAATAGGAGTGGGACACAGCGTCGACGGGCTAGATGTTCCACTGATGAGCAGTTTTCACGAAGACTGATTGGAAGGAGCGGTTGTCTGTAGTCTTGGAAGGAGTGGGTTGCGAATCCATCTTTATTGGTCCGGCTTCCTCGCATAGGATGCTGACTTTATGCTATTTCTCACACCAGTTAAGGCTATTACCGGACCCAAACGTATTATAAAACAAAACGTATCGTCAATTGCTGCCTCTGTGTGAAATTTTAGCGCTATAAGCCAGTAATCTGGCCGAGATAATCGCTATTCGATTTCTCTGAGTGAAGCGATATTCAGTACTTATAGATGTTTAAAGTTTTAGGTGTGATAGTAAAGCACATGTCCCATTAGTTTCGAACAAGCGGTTGTCATTGAAAGAGAGTAACTAGAACACAAAGCCGGAAGACCTTTATACGGAACTGAAACAACCTTGTTCAGTTTTCCATCGCCAATCCTGATGACTATAATCGTTAAGAAACAGGATAAGAAATCATAGAGCATTTTTTTGTGTTTTAGAAGTTAAAGGTTGATGTCGCCGACACCCGATAATGGTGTAAGCTTCGGTTATTCAGTGATTTTTCCGATACCGGTAGCAATCAAAGTTTTATGTGAGGCAAACGTTGGGGCGCAAGCATTGAAAATAAAAAACACAAAATCGTAAATCGGTGTCGATGGCCGTTATCCTGAGTAAACTTGTGCACACTTTACACCATTGTTTTTGAATATTTCATTTGAAATAAGTACTGGTTTTAAAACCACTGGAACTACTGAATAGTTTCACTTACCTGCAGAGGTGTTAAGGCCGAATAAAATCTCGAACAGCGTAGTTTATCAAATGATGTATTTATTTCTTACTTTTTGTCGCACTAGCAAGGACGTGAGAAAAAGCTGAATCGCCATTATACTATCGGTTGCACACGAGAGTACCTGCTTCAAAGCGCAATAATAACTAACGAAGTAACGAAAGCTGGAAAGCAGCAACTTTCAGGTTAAAATTTCTCGCCTATTTCCTGTTGTCTTATAGACAACAAGCGATTTACTACTACTTGCTTTAACCAGCTCAATTTAAAGAATGCTTATGCACAATGTGTAGGCCCTGTGTGATACAGGAGCCCGATCTTGTTGTTGTTGTTGTTGTTGACCTCACACAATGGCACATTTTTTTTTATTCGACCAAACGGGCAGAGCCTCTCAAAGATTGGCCTATAGGCTCATTGGAGTGCCCCCTCCCACGGTAATCTTTAGTATCGTGCGCCTCTGCGTTGCATCGGACCTGAATTTCATAATTAATTTTAATCCGCTGTGATCAGCTGAGAGGTTTGAGCCATACTGATGCGTTTCGGTCCTTGTGCGCGAACATCGCCAGTACAATTTCTTAATAAAGTTCATTTCATCGAATTCTGGGTCGCTCGTCATTCCTCTGGTAATGGCTTCAAGCACCGTTCGTGTTACCGCCTGGAATATAGAAACGAGGCCCACGGTACGTATAAGCCGAATTTATTATTTTTCTTTGTCAAAACCAAAATTTCAGTTGCAGCCATACGAAGAACGCACCAACCCTCCATCGTATGTCGCGTCAAAAAAGGGAGCTTGGAAAAACTTCATGCTGGTTTCTTCAATGAGACGCACTATCGTCGTGGTACATCCTTCTCTGCGAGACTAACAGTGGCCAAATGGTACGCCGCAATGAAGGCTTCATGAAGTATTTCGATCACTTTTTATTCTTTCTTGTACATCGAAATCTAGGCACAAAACGATTTAACCCTAACGGAACGCGGGCGCTAACATCAGGGACAAAACCCGCGACCACGTGGCCACTAGAACACCGCAGCCGCTCAGACATTTTGGCGGATCATGCTCCTTTAGCGTTTTAAACAAAAAAAATAAATAAAACCAACGCGCTATGACGGTAGCATGTCAGTGTTGCATCAGGTATATACGAAAGGAAAATTGTTTGTTTTCTGTGTTCAAGCCAGATTTATGACTTTTTCTTTGTAAGATTTTTATTTTTGTGAATTTTTGTTTCATACTTCCTGTATACTACACTGGGGAACGAAATTACATCGTTTTCTTTCAGAAATGCCTACGTTATTTTTCTGGCTGGCAGCAGCAACTCAGGCCAGCTGGGTCGCCTGGCCACGCAATCCATCACGCCCGTTCACGTTCGTTAGCTGGCCGGAAGGTTTGTCCAGCCGGGGCATTCTTTAAAGGCATCGGTCAATTGGACAGTCTTATCTCGAAGCTCCTGTTACGACATCTGGGGTTGATGGATGGTTATTGGTTCCCGTGCTGAATCAAGAAGGCGACGAAGGAACGGCTTTCGTTTATTTAACCATGCGTCTGGGCTGCGCTTGCTGGCTTGAATAGCGGAGAAAAGAGGGAAGTGTTATTCAGGGAAAGAAAGATATAGCTCGATAACGAAGTGATTTTGTTTCGAGCAGATGGCATAAAAAAAAATAATGATTTGTTGGAGAAAACCTATCCATGCACTTGTGTTCTGCCGAGCAGCTTGTATAGGTAACAACTTCGCTTCCGCACAGGGTGGACTGCAAAGACTCAACTTTTCTTCGAGCAATCAGCACATTTATCCGCTTTCTTTATTTCTTTGAATATTTTTATTCGGGACTACTGTGTATGTAGCACCTATTATTCTGCTACCATGAGGACAATAGCGTTAAGTTAAGCGCTTGAGCGACGACGGCTACCGTTATCGTCATCATCATCATCAACTTGCCTACGCCCACTGCAGGGCAAAGGCTTTTCCCACTAAGCCTGTCCTTTGCCAGCTGCGTCCACCGTATCCCCGCAAACTTCCTATTCACATCGGCCCACATAACTTTCCGCCGCCCCCTGCTACGCTTGCCGAAGGCTACACACACACACACATCAAATTTTTCTTCTCACTAATCGACCACATGGCCTCGACTATTTAAGTTTTAGTTCGTCGCTCTATCCCCTTCTTCGGGTATGCACTAGTCACCTAGAAACTACATCAGGAAGCGTCCCTATATTTATTTTCTTTGTCTTCCTTCCATACGACACTAGCAAAATATCTAAAAAGTGCTCTTTTTTTTGCAGGCAGTTCTAATGCAAAAATCTTCTTGAAACTTGAAAGAAGCTTTAGATTAAGTTATGAAAGCCGCAAGCCAATTCAGCGTGCCAATAATGTGTATGTTGCAGCCAAAATGAGTGACCATAATGGTATAATCACAAAAGAAAAAACATATTGCGTTCTTTGTCCACTATACAAGAGAATCCCTCAACTTGGAGTAGATTTCTAATAAGGGTGTAATTACTAAAAAAACATCTACCCAAGCGCAGCCATCCAGCTAGAATGGAAAGCTCTACAGCTTGCATCGAAGCATCGCAGTTCAAGAAAAATTCGTCACGATATGAGGTCCTCGTCCGGGGACCAGGAGGAATTTTTCTTCAACTACTATGTTTCTGTGGAACCTGTAGAGCGTTTCTTTGATGCGGTATGGCTGCGTTTGGGTGGTTCCAAATGACTAATTAGTTCCTTATAAAAGAACTGCATTATATGCACCAGTATTTCTTTCCTACTCTCAGGGCGGCAAACTCTCTCAGAGCTTGCAAAATGCTCATCGTATTGAATGCTGTGAAGAATTCAAAAACAGAAATCTTTGAAAATAGATCTCATATACTGGTTTATGGTTTACGGTGATTTAACGTCCCAAAGCGACTCAGGCCATGAGGGACGTCGTAGTGAAGTGCTCCGAAAATTTCGACCACCTTGGTTTCGTCAACGTGCACTGACATCGCACAGTACACAAGCCTCTAGAATTTCGCCTACATCGAAATGCGACCACCGCAGCCGAGATCGAACCCGCGTCTTCCGGGTCAGCAGCCGAGCACTGCAACCACTGAGCCACCGCGGCGGCAGAGATGTCATATACTACCATATAATATATTACCATATAATATCGTCCACTCTTCGATCCTGGTTGCCGTTCACCGAACCTAGCTGCTCGTTTCAGTGGCTGACCACAGCGTGAGAGCAAATTTGGCCGACTTTCTCCCGTGCATAACTTAAAACCGAATTCCGATCGCTTGCTACCGCAAATCCGTCCTTGACCGTTTAACGCCAGGATCATTCCTCGCTGACTATTTGTATTGATAATCCTTATCAGTATCATCAGCAGTGAGGCTGCTGATGCTTATGACAACGATGATAGTGATGGTTCTCTCTATCAACTCGTGGGTGCCCCGCCGTCATATGTCAAGCAAACATACTAATGCGTTCTTGAATTTGACCCCATAAAGATTAGCCAGAAGAAAGCACCCGAAACAGGCTTCGAGCCTGCATATATAGTTAAGCGATCACAGCGCCCCGGTCGTGAGCAAGAACAAGAAAGCAGCGCGCACGGCAAACCCGAACACACTAGGCTCTGCGGGGCTGCCAACGAAACCCAATGGCACAGAGTGCTACGCGATCGCTACTTTCTTCTCTTACATCGCCCCACTTTCACCGCGACCCCCCCCCCCCTCTATTCCCGTTCTGTTCTCCTAAAGAAAAGTCCCCCGCTGGCGAAAGAGCTTTCCCGAGTTCTCGAACGCCGGAGAAAAGTATCCATCCACGCCAGAGCTAGTCAAAGAGAGCGCCTGCAGGAAGAGCGAAGGCAGAGGCCGTGGCTGCAACGTTGAAAGCTTCTTGTCGTGACTGCTGGAAAGAATGAGACGCGAACTATAAAATGACAACGGCAGTGCAACAAAAGGCTTCGCGCAGAGGGGGCAAGGGCGGAACGCTGCAAACGCCCGCCGCTTGGCAGTCGTCATTTCTTTAAGTACAGCGAGCACCGGCCCTTTCCGGCGTTCACCGGAAGCATAAGCCGTTCGACCAGCGCAGCGGCGGGTTACTTCAGGGACAGCGGAGCTGCGCAACGTCTTATTTTGGAGTATTTTAGGCTGCAGAGCTGCGTCATTATTTTCGCTCGGTTTAAGCGGGCGGTATGACGCGCGCAATGTCTTGGTCCACGTGTATTATCTGCGACACCGAACGATTTTACGGAGCGAGCAAGAAAGAGTAAAGCGTTACCTCTTTCCGCTCAGCACAGTCGGTTGTTGCGCAAGGTAATGTCGCTTGCACAACGGGCAGGTGTCGGAATCGAAGAGTTAATTTTTTATTTATGTTTTCAACTGAAATTAGAATCATCTTGAGTGTCGTAAGCCGTCAATTTGGTATATCATGATCCGAGCACTCCTGGTTCTGTCGCTTACCGTAATTTTTTTTCACAAGTTTACAAAGGAAAAAAAATTATGTTGGTGAAAAGTTTTAGGGAAATCCCCCAAAGTGGCGAATATTTGTAATAGGGGAGTAATTACTCATTAGCATCCACCCAAGCGAAGCAATGCGGCTGCAAAAGAAAGCTCAGAAGCTTTCTTAGCTTTCTTTGTAGCCGTATGGCTGCGCTTGGGCGGATATCAATGAGTAATTACCCTTTTATTACAAAACATTTCTGTCTCCCCTGTTCTCCCCTTTGAAACTTTTTAAATGAAGCACTTTAGCGCACAACTTAGCGAATATACATGTGCTTTGAAGTAATCGGTCTTCAAATATTGAATGACAAGCAGTACCAAATGTCGCAGAGACATGATTTACATTGAAGTCGCTTAGAGCTTCGCCACCAAAGCAATGCCCCGTTACAGTACGTCCCAACATCCACGAGTTTTCTCAAGTCGTGTTAAAGACTATTTCAGTGTTTCAACAATCTACCTTTGTTCGTTTTCTTTTGAACTAAAATGAAACTAACATTTTGTGATTGCCGGGCATTTCAAACAAAACAATCTAGTTTACCTCGAATAAAGCCAGGTTATTTCTGATTCGCTTAATACAAACTTTCGGTTTATTCGCACTTTTATCCCGTCCAGCTCACGTGTACTGAGGAGAGCTTGATTCCAGACCCACATGAATAGAACATATTTTCCGCCCCTTGTGAGTCTTCATTAACGGGATTCGACTGTTAAAAATTTCACACATGCTACTAAAAAAAAACGGTGGACCGTAATAAACATGGAGCGACGTCACGTTTCTTCTATATAATAAGAACAACGCCTCATAAAGGAGCTGCCGGGCATCGCGAACAAAATAACAAAAAAGTGTACCTTGGTCTCTGAACGCTGATAGCGGTCTCACCAGACGACATTATTTTCTCCAAGTTGACAATCTGCTTTGAAGATTTATTTTTTTCACCCATTCTGAAGGTGAGTGCACGCCGCCGGCAAAATTGCAATCGATACGTGTCAAGCCGAGCGTCAAGCTGTTTTATTTTTTTTTCACCCGTCAAGGGTGGTAGGCAGAGGTCGTCGCCGCCACCCTCGGCCTGTCTTCCCGCATTACCAATTTTACCCGGCCTGCCTCCTTTTCCCGGTCGGCTCTCCAGACGCTGCCTCCGAGGCGAGTAAACTGAGCACCCGAGAACTCTTATCTTTACTCGTGACCATCTCCCCCCTCTCTCCCAGGGCTTCCTGTCGCAGTGATGGAGGCTCGTGTGAGATGTTGCGTCGTGCCTGACATCGTACCCTCCAGCGCCCCCCTCTAGGGCACTGGAGAGTCAAAGGAGAACGCCGCTTAACTTGCGAGGAGCTCATCAACAACTACCTCACATGGCTTGTCCACCACCCGTCTTCTTCGGGCATTGATCTTCTATACTTCGAGACGGAGCTTGACTATGATACATAGCAAGTACACCAAGCAGCACCTATCTGACTTGACCTTAGGAGTTGCCAGCAAGACGTTCGCCTGGAAACTTCCCTCAACTTTCTGGGCAGATAGAGACTATCCGAACGACTGATATCCATGCCATGTTATGAAGCCGTAGAGTTAATGTCCGTCACGAATCTCACTGGTACGTTTATTCATCTGTGGCCGTATGTATCACTGCAGGTAGGAAAGGTACAAAAGTAGTAACTTTCTGTCGATCATTGCAAAATTCGCTTTCTCTTTTTACATTTTACAGCGAATAACTTTTATAGGGAGCTCACCCTGGATGATCTGCTGTTATTTCTACCCATGCCGTTGTGTCACGAGCATGAGAAACCTTCCCGCTGAATTGTTCATGTTGAGCAGTCACTCAGCTGCTGATGTTTTTTTTTATTGCCCAGTACAATTCTTGATATTATTTGCGAACATTTTTTTCTAGTTATTTCGTTTTCCACACCTATAACTTTTAAAATTAAAGAACTGTAACAGAAGTTGGTAGTATGCGAAAATATGCAACTTGTCAATTTCATGCAAGAAACTGCCTCTTGTCGCCTGACGCCCTGCAGGCGAGCGCTTATGAACTACAATATTTCTATTTTTATGTACAAAGCTACTGGAGGCGTGTGCGCATTCTGCTGAAGAAGCTTTTTAAAATGCTGGATAAAAATGTCCAGGATTTTTTAAACAATTACCACAGATGTCTTAATATAATCTATTTTGCTTTCAACTTCACGTCTAACTGTTGCACAAATTTATTCTACAAACTACTCTTCTTGATTTTGGAAGCCTATGCACAAACGCAGCATAAAGCTCATAGTGGGTAGTATGGGGTAGTTTATGCAAGGTCTTGGCTCCGGGATTACGTATGCAGGTCGAGGCAAATTGCAGGTTATCTTTTATGTGGGCGCAGGCTACATTACCCTCCTGACGTTACGTCAGGCATATTGTAGAACGCCGCATGACAGACCAAGATGTATGCTGCAAAGTGTGTAACGTAAAAGTGCAGGTTGCATAGGCCTCGCGCAAACACCAGAGAACGCGATACACCTAAATGCTTATACTGAAACGTGGCAGTTCGCTTTACATGGTCTGATTCCACCGATGCAACTGAAAGTAATTTCTGGCTCCGAGTTGCGTGCAGGTCGAAGGGTTATGGACGCCCAACGTGGAGCCATATTGGCAAACGCAAGTGCCAAAGCATGTCATAAGAACACGGCGTTGGGGAGCGCACAGTTGCTGGCCTCCGAAACACAATAGCGTCCTCTACACCTGGCGTTGCTTTCACCAAGTGGTACTCATTCCTCATTGGCACGGCCGACAGCCCTGCCTGTGGCACTAAGTATGCGGCCCTTTGAGAGTGTCGTGCGTTTAGTGCTGAAAGAGAAACGTAGTCCTACTCTATACAGGGTGTTTCAGGGAAGACTAAGTAATTTTCAAAAATAGGCTTTTTGAGGTAAAATTATTGCTTTTTCAGCACAGCATTAGCAGTGTTGGCGGACACCAGAACACTGGTAAATCGTTTTAAGAAGGAAGCTGGTTAACTAATTTCAATAATTAACTTTTTAACTATTAGAGTTTGGCGCCTGGTAGGGATTAGAGATTTGCAGCCGCTCGTTAGTAATAGCCAGATAAGTTTTTCTAATGCAGAAAACACGATTACCTTTGGCGCTGTGGCACGACAAAATTTATTTTTGTTTTTTCCTAGTTACGGGCACTGGAAAGGTTGCTTTGCCTGTATGCTTTTTGAACGCCTATGTATTTTGGCACGATGTAGCCAAATTTTGTTCACCCACAGTGCCGAATATCATCTCGTTTTCGAAATTCTAAATACTAATATGACTCTTACTAACGACCGGCTAAAAATCCTTAATTGCAACCTGTTGCCTAGCTGTGATAGTTAAAAAGTTAATTATCAGAAATTCGTTAACCAGCTTACTACTTAAGACAATTCACCGGCTTTCCGGTGTACGCCAACAATGGCACTACTACGCCGCGAAGGCCATCTTTTTATACCAAAAAGCCTACTTTTGAAAATTACTTAGTCTTCCCTAAAACACCAAGTACGTCCACTCGATCTTCGCCTGATGACGTAGAACAAAATCCTCGAATAGTAGCCACATCGACTGTGTGCTGTGAACGCCTGCCACGACCGGTTCTGGTTACAGAGGGTGGTTACAGAGGTTGCGACGTTGCAACACTCGCGTACATAACGGATGGCGTTAATAGTCACCTGATTCCGATCTTTACTCTTTCCCACTCACATGCTCTCTTAAAATTCCCGCAGTGCACGGTAGCCAACCGCAACACTTTCTGGTTTGCGTTTCGTTTTCTTTCTCCTTTCATGGAAAGTGACTCGCAGCACTGAATATCGTGGCCACATATAATCCCGTGGCTCACAAAGTGTTTGGGAGATGGCACCATATGCGCTGACAGGGTGACCAAATTCATCACCATCAGTAGCACCATAGCCATCATCGTCGTTGGAAGATAACTTGCCCTTATGGGATAAAGAAAAAAAAAACGATTCGCTCTGCCATTTTCCGCACAAGTTTCCTTCTGTAAAGCGTGCACCACCACAACAAGGAGTGCGTTAGAAAAAGACAACTTTAGGTTGAGGAACCGAAACTCTTTAAAGAGCACGCAACTACCCTGAAAGTTTTGCTGTTGTTATAAACGGGATGCACACCAGCCACAGTAGATTAAGACGCAGATTCCGTCCACCGGGATGACCATGGTGGCGGCTACAGCAGCGGCAAGTTCGACGGCGTCAGGTGGCCGACGACCGCAAAAAAAAAAAAAGGGGGGGGGGGGGGATGACGCGCTTTTAAAGAGCCTGTAGAATTCTTCTCACGTTTGGCTCGCGGGAATGACCTTCTTTTTTGACTGGTTCCCGAGGAAGGACGCTTGGGGCAACAACCAACGATGGACAGACGACGGGTGAATAAAAGGACGGCACTTCAAGTAATTAACCGTGACCGACAGGAGCGAGCCGGACCGGATAGAGCTCGCCGCAGTTGAGGCCTGCGGCGCCGCAGGGAACACAGGTTTTTTCGATGGATACGTGCCGTTTACAATACTGTTGTACCTCTGTAAGAAATAGCAGCGGACTTGCGATTCCTCTTCGCCCGTTCCCACGGGTGGCTCTGCCACGAGTGACTCCGCTTGCTATGTGCTTCGCAACTTTTCCCATCTTGGAGAAATGTGCCACGTGTTGGTTTGGCCGCCAACTGATGAGTGGTCAGAACCTTAGATGGTTTAAGAAGCGTGCTGAGAGAGAAAGGACGCTCTGGGACCTGGCGATAAGACCCATTCAGTCACTTGATGCATGAACGCTTAATATTTTACTCTTGGCTCTTTATTAAATATGTAAATAAGTTTCACCAAAGTCTCATTAAACCCGCTTGTTATCGTTTTCACAAAGTGGAAGCTTCCATCCTTTCTCGTCCCTTCTCCAGTCTAACCACGCCACACTGCATCGTAACAACTGGTTGCCAGCGATGGGATAGAAGCGAGTCCCGAGAACTGGTGCCAGCGATGGGATGATGCTACCCGAGTCGTAACACTGTCAGTATTATTAAATACTTCGTTACAGCGAGTGGCTTCATTGGCTATCATCCGTACACCCATGGTCGTACCCCAACAGTGCCTACACTTTGGTAGTAAGGTAATATTAGCATTTCTAGCAATATGCCGAAATTTAAACTTTTGTTGTTAAATGGTTCGGTGAATGCAACCCTTCATTAGCGAACAATTTAGTCCTTCATTGCTTCTTGACTTTCGTTGCCTTCTTTCACACTATGTCGCACACATCTTACACTCTTGAACATGAGATCAAATTTGCTGTTGTCATCATTATAATTAACTTCTGACAAACAAAGCGAATTACTTTATCGCAGCGCGCACAGCACGTTGTAAATCAACGTGTGGCCGCATTTTTTCCTCCGGTGTTCATTACCGCATAGTGCGATAAAAAACGAAAAAAAAACGCAGCACTTCTCCATTACGCTACGATAAAATATGTCAGCAAGTCACGCACCTTAGGAATAGCAGAACTCGAAGCGTGCACAAAGGAATAGAAAACTTTAGTGCATACCTTGAGGGCGAAAAAAAAAAGCTTCGAAGGCAAAACTAAATAAGGAATATACTACGGGGTTCCTGCGCGTCGTCAAGAAGTTTCCCTATTACAGGCTCTGTTGTAAATCATATCCGGGAGCCAATTACACGCGCCATGCGCAGTGACCTCGCGTTCCCCTGCAACTTGACACCCGGGCAGCACGGGTGCGAAGGCGGCAGCCAAGGCATGCTCGCTTCGTGACGTTTATGCGGCGTCCCTTTACTCGCGGGCCGGCGGGCAGGCACGCCTTTGAAGAAGTGGCGCTAGGCCCTCGGGGGACCCCGGGGATAACGCTTAGCGACCGACGGAGGAAGGTGGCCCCCCTGTTTTACGAGCTTGTTTATCACTTCGCAACCTCGCCGCAGTATCTCCCGGAAGCAGCCGGCGAGCGCCTCGACTAGCCGCTGGAACAAGACCAACTCGTGGTCGTGTCGGGCCAACCTCTTTTTCTGAGTGGCGGTTTGTCGCTTGTTTGCAAAGTTTTCTCTGTAGTATACTTCGAGCGAAACGCGGAGGGGTGGTGGTTTCAGGCCTGTTTGAAAGGTATAAGGTACGGTTTAACAACCGCCTTTTTCTTGCAGTTTACAGCCTGTCCGGTGGCAGCCTCTACATGATGAGGAGAAATTTTGAACATTGTCTCGAGAATCTCTTTCACAGTGTTTCACTACGAGGTGTTGCACGCTGCGCTGTGCTGTAAGTAAACAGAGAGAGAGGGGGGGGGTACCTCAGCACGTGACAAGTAGGGCTAAGACAACAAGTACGAACAGGGTACTATTTTATTTATAGCTGGGGATAAATCGCAAAAATATTGCGTAGACCAGGATGGTGTGCGATGGGTCACAAAATTTTGTGTCACGTTTCTAGTAGCAGCATATTAAAATTATGCTACAACCACATAAAATCTTTCTCTTAAGCCCTCACAACAATGCCATTAACATTTGTTTTCGCTAAGAGGTGTAATCAGGTGGGTAATTAAGTTCATCGCAGCATGGCATGTACTATTCCCATCATTTTCGTCAGTCGCACTGATGTAGAAGCAGGGGTGTATTGTTCTATCCACAAAGGCTGCAAATGGTGATGAAGCAGTGACGACTGAAATGCTGTGAAGATCTCACTGCTTTGTGAGGCAGCGGAAATAAGTTTCAGCGTTTGTGGTTCCGAGTTATCACACTTGACATTGCGCTCATGTTCGTGTACTCGTTTGGTAGTGCATACGACGAGATGCGCCAGTACAAAAAAAAATTGGCAGGGCTTTAACGTAGCTAAACCAAGCAGGCGTGCGAAAACATGTGTTTTTTCATCAACTGGAGAGGACACTTCACTGCAGCTCCGCCTTAAGTGTCGAACGCGATAGCTTTAGTGGGTTAATCCCCATATATGTAGAATTGCTCATTCTTTAATTAGCATTCTCAAATCTCGGCGAGTCCACGTACCACTACCAGCGCAAGGGCGCCGCGGTTAAGCGATGCGCCGCTACACTGACAGGTGGTTCCCCCTACCACAGCCACCGATAGGGATTGCGCGACCCATGTTGCCCTTCCCGACCAACCTCTCGCGATCAAAACACGACACGATTTGAAGATTTTTGCTTGGGGTTGGTACGTCTAGAATAGTGCTTCCGCACTAATAATTATATCCTTTCCTTCGGCCGGAGGGTTGCAACCTCGGAGAAGAGCTATCCATAGGCCAAATACGCTGAAAACAAACACTCAAACAACTACGTCATTCCCGTCGCCTTCCTTCCTTTTCAGAACCTCCCTCGCCACGAATCTACAACAAGCGCAACTAACTCCCTCCCTTGTAGAGGGAATATAGTCCCTATAGTCCAGGCCACCTCCGCTGTCAGGTATGTGGAGCCTATCCTGGCAATACGAAAACGTATCACTCCTGTCCACGAGACACTCAATCACCGAACTTCCTCCCACGCAAACCCGTTTTCCCCAAGTCCTGTTTCCCGACAGAGAGCTTAGCTGCTGCATTGACTGCACAGCGGCCAACGCTATGTTCACTTTTTGAGGCCCATATCACCTGTGTGTTCGATAACCATCATACAGCTCCCAACATCGGCCTTAGGTCAAAAACATAAGCCAGGGAACAGAGCCTTGTGACGTTTATTAAATTATTCTCAACCTCTGTCTCCCCTGTCATCGGTTCTAAAAAAATGCGTATCAGGGCATACGTTTGTTATGGCCGTTTACAATGGCTTCTGACGAGGTGGACTGCGCTTCACGGCAGACTACAACAACCAATTACGTGTCGCATACTATTAACGGATAAATTTCGCGCGACAGAGCAGAGTATGCCAAGGCACGTCTTTCTTGTCTAATGCATTAAAACCAAGCAGGCTGTAATGCACCTGTCAAAAAAATGTAGCATTGCGTACCTCGATTTTTACACACAAAATCAATTATAAAATATTGTGCGACAGGTATCCCATATGTCTTTAGAACCCTGCTTGATATCAATCACCTAAATATTGTCGTGATCCCTGCAAAAGCTGGTTAAACTTTGACGGTTGTTCTTATTGACGGCTTCGTTTTTTCTTCCACCAGAAGGAAACAGCACATATAGAGCACCACTCAATAAGTCATGATAGATGCACCACGTAGAGGCCAACCATATATTTAACTGCCAACCAAATCGTGTCTGCCTGATCAACTTCAATGAGGAAGCATCAGTGGCTTTGATAAGCTACCTTCCTGGAGTCCATTAAAAACATTTCCGCTTCCCTGCACGCTCAAGACAATGTGACGAACGATCGTACCGCTGAAGCTAAGTGCGCATCTAAAGCAACGCTGGAGGTCAGCGAACACTTTGCCCAACCAGTGTGCTCCTCTTCAGAATCGCCAGCTTCGCGAGCTGTAAGCAGGCGCAAAAGGCCGCTCTGTCGGCTTTCGAGGTAGGGTTAGCGCTTTATCTTAAAGCGAGCAGGGAGGGTTTTCCCGGCCAGACACAGCAAAGCGAGCATTCGCGCTGCACCCCGGCAGACGGGCGATAGGGACGGCCCGGCAGGCCTTCTCCCCAAAATCCATCAACGGGGAAGAGGTTGTCTTACTCGCGGCATTGATGGATGGCTTCTGGTGTGACTGGCAGCGAGGAAAAAAGCTTCCGGGCACGGGATCCATCAACGCACCGTCCGTATTATTGCTGCGTCAGGAGTCACCGCTGGATTAAACGAGTTTCGGTGTTCTCGCCCGTTCCTCTCCAGCTCCCTTCCGGTTAACGTGCTCAAGGAGAGTCCGCGACCCTGTTAGGGTCTGTCCTCTTTATAAACGCAGAGACACAATTTCTCTGAAGACTAGACATGACCTTGTTTTAGCGTTATTTTTTCCTCGTTTCTTTCCCTTCATACCCTCTTTGTTCTTCCAAGGTTTATTTAAATCAGCGCCGAAATTCGTTCTTAATATTTCTAGTCTTTGAAGACTTAACTCTAGTACAGTCTACGTCCGCTCAGTACGCGAGACTTCTAGAAAAATAAAGCACTAACTCAATAAACCTCGTTTCTCTCTACACAACTGTTTGACCTGCACTACAGAAAGCAGTAACAATTTTATTTCAAGCTTTACTTCAATGATGCGTCTCACCCACTAAACTGCTACCTGTTTTATCTTTTCGATTTTGCTTATTTCAGCCAGCTTTTAACATGACAGCACCTGCAAACCGAGCAATTCCGAAATTGTGGTTAACTGTTGCCATATTAAAAAATAACTGCTTTTTTTTCTGGAGCGCAATAGAGAGGATTTCTTCGAACGCTGGTCCACTGGCTATGGATCATGCCCAGAGTTCGGATAATACATGTCATACAGGGCAAGGAGATTGCGTACGGAGTTTTGTTGTGCTCAGCTTTGTAGGCTCATTTTTGTAGCCTATATTTGAAATGAGTACCATATATATCGAAAAATGTACGTTAAATCTAAAGATGGTTTCCACTGACCATTATAGGCAAAATAATAGCGACTTTTTTTTTCAAACATGATGGCTTTATATGTTGTTTTGGTTAATGCTGAAAGACACTAACGTAGGGTGACACTACTTGA
The DNA here is from genome assembly GCF_052857255.1 of Amblyomma americanum. NCBI lineage: Eukaryota > Metazoa > Arthropoda > Arachnida > Ixodida > Ixodidae > Amblyomma > Amblyomma americanum. Next base: position 167,834,583 of record NC_135500.1, on the reverse strand, counting down.
CGTGCTGAGGAACGGTTACTTTTGCTGACAACGTGCTACGATGGAAAACACTTTTAGTTCTCTGTAAATATTCTTCAGTCAGAACCACATATTCTAAACTGCCTAAACGGTGCCACTTGTGCTTTTCTGTAAAATGATTGAGGGAAGTAACGTGCGATCACGACAAGCAAGCAGTCTTCTCGTCAGAAATGAAAGACCTAGATTCAGAAGTGGGGAACTGAACTGAAAGATAACACATTATTAGCTCAACTTTTTCCGACTTCTATAAAATTTTTTGCTAACGTTCAGCACTCAGTTTACTTCTGACGCCTAACTGCGACCCTCCAATGGTCTGTTAACCTCATGATCCTGAAATTTATTCACCACTCTAGTGCACGGTTTATAGAGCTTTTGATATACATGCTGCAATTTCTTCGAGCATACAGCCTAAGTGATTTATACGGAAGAATTAAAATGTGCTATTGTTTTATCCGCTCGATAACAAGTGAATGAAAAATTTCACTGGAGGCAACAAAAGAAAAAATTCAAGTAGACATCACCACCAATGGCATGTGCAGCTCATCAATTTTGTATTGACCTTGACGCCTATGTATATCCCTCATGCCTTGCTTCTTCAACCAGACTCTTAATTTTAAATAACTATCATTTTATTGTCACTTCTCTATACTGCTTTTCGCTTGTGCCCCGGTTATTGTCGATGAGTGAAGACATTTCCCTTTCATTAAATTAACAAGACTGCTAACTTCCTAAGATTTTCTCCATTAATTCTCTCGAAAATACCTCCTGGTTTCATTTACAAGCCATGTTCTTTGCAGTTCAAACTATTTAAGTGCCAGGCTTTTTGGGTTAATGATTTTTATGAGAACAACAGCCACTTTCATCCTTGGAACCTGTCGAGGCCAATTCAGTACGCACCTTCCTGAGTCACTTGTTTATTCAGCTCAAGGCTCTTCGTAAATTCAAATGTGTGGCGGCATAGTAAAAACTACCTCCTGGCACTTATGTTCGAAATATTTGCTCTTGCAAGATTGTGATTATTTGAACACATTCATGTGCTAGCCTGAAGATGCTCGTTTCATCACACTAAATCATTTCAACCTGCTTTTCCATTTGTTCTCTAAATTATATATTCTTGCTTCTCGCCGCCCCCCCCCCTCCCACCCAGGTCTTTCAAAACGTACCCAATAGATAATTTTTCTTTCGCCTGTAGTTCGCCTTATCCTGATTTCGCAGTTTGCCTGCTATGAACACAGGCACTAAATTTCTCGCCGACCCTCACAGCCCACTCTAGTCTTCCCTTGAGGTTAATTGGTACGTATGTAAGGTTTAACGTCCCAAAGTAATGCACAGGCAATGATAGACGGTGTTGCGTAGTGGTCTGCCTGAAGTTCTTTAAGAAAAACCCGCACAGCACATAGGAGTTTTCGCATTTCTCTACATCAAAATGCAGCCGCCTTGGCCAGCATTCAGTCCCGCGAACTTGGAATCACTAGCCAAATGTCATATTCAGTGAGCCACATGGAACGCTCCGGTGAAGGAGCGACGAAGAAGCGCCCCTTTAGGGTAAAAAAAAAAAGCTGCCCCAAGCAGTACCTATAGCTTGTCTCAGAGCTGCTTTACGAGCGGTGCTCCCTGCATTGGAAAATTTTTTTATTCGCGACAATTCGCTTTCAAGAGTGGTCTGCTCTCGTGGGCGCTAGTATGACGCAAACCCCCACTAAATGCGGCTCGCAGATGGGGCGGATAGGACAAAGCATAGACTACCTGCTCCTAGATAGTTTCAAATACCATAGCAAAGGTCGGGAAGAATCCTGGCAACGTTTCGTTTTTTTTTAGCGGTAAAAAAATTGCCAAAAAGTTATTTAAAATAATGCGAATTCCAGGGCTAACCAGTCACTTGATCCCTGTCCTCATTTTGATATTACTTAAGAATAAGGAAGTTAAAAGTTCAGCAGCCATTGAAATTATTTGAATTTAGGAGACTACGTCGCAGGTAGAACACGCAAACCCTATCGTCTTGCCGTTGAATTGACTGAGCTTAAACTACCGGCTGACACTATCGAGATTCGGCTGCCTCTTGATGTGCTGGCGCCGTTGCCTCATTCACTCATCATCGTGAGCTAGCACGTCAGGAATCTCGCCGTTAATTTCACTGCGTTTTACGATCGCCCCACTCCTGCTCTTAACGTGGTCGTCGCCTGTGTTTCCCGCAGGACACTGCTTCGAGCGTCTCATTCTCTGGGCCACGGTAGCGAGTACTACAGGATGACGTCACGCTAACTAGCCAAGCGCCAAGGACGCCGCGTTCCTGACGTCGGAGCCATATCAACGCCGAATTCCGCGAAAGTGGCTCACCTTTCCTTTTACGTAAAGGCTCCTGGTGTTCTGCGCCACACTCCGAGGTGAAGAGGTGACCGCTGCACCTGGGTGCACACATTTTCGGTATCACCAGGGATCACCCGGGATCACCCGGAGCTACGTGCCGACAGAAGGCCCAATCTCCGGCCCGTATGTCCCTCGAGCCCGTCAACTATTATCGGCTAAGCAGCCGGATGAAGTTCATGATGTTGTTCTTGTTGTTGTTCTTATTGTGGTCTCAAAAGCGATAGCACATTCCCATGGTGGGGGACTGGCCAGGGTTTGGTGCAGATCCAAACAGGAGAACAATCATCCAGGTTTATTTCAAGCAGCTCACAAATACAAATAGAGGATTATGTGAAAACAAATAACGAATTTTGAGAGATCTTGAGGAAATCGGAATGAAAATCGAGGAAACAAAGCGGTGAGGGTTGAAATAAATAATTTTTGAAGCAATAATCAGAAATATATTTATTTGAGAGCCTTCGTCAAACTGCTCTTTTCTTCGTCCTCTTTATCTGCGTAAATAGATTTCAGATATCGATAGTCGATGATGCCGAACGTCGGCGGTACTCAACGCATTTACGCCAGCGAGAGAACCCAGGTGTTTGTGTTACGACGCCAACGATCTCATCTGCCCAGGTGCATTCATACATGGAGCGACCGCTGTAGAAATTAAATTCCTGCTTTAACAACGTACTAATGTTTATTGAAGTGTTTTAATAAAATTTTTAGTCAAAAGGTAATTATTAATTAATAATGACGAGCCTATATCGAGGGCCGTGCAGTAGGCTAAATCACCCTAAAGAGCCAAAACCGTAACCTCTCTCAGCTTCTCGCTGATGAAAATCGCATCAGAGCTCCTGAATCCTTAACCAGTACTCGCTCTTCCATTCCACGGCTCAGTCACAGCTGCGCACAAATACAAGAACAGAGAAGAGGCGGGCACGACAAGCAGTCACCGCTCACATCGTTTTCGGGCGCGGACAACGTGTTTCTGTATGAAAGTTGATGATGAATACTACCGCGCCCAGGCGGCCATTCATGCATACCATGATTGCCAAACAGCCAACAGAGTTTGGTAAACTGGCAACTTGTACCCGTGTACTTGCAAGGGGCGTCGGTCAGTTGGCATAGTGACATTAACTTCGAACCGCAGAGAAATCACGCATATAAAACTTGGCCCAAGAAACTTTTCTATATGTGATATTTATTTATTGACCAAGCCGAAAACGTTGTACAAACTTTGTCCTGTCTTAGGCAACCTGATCGAGGATAAGCACAAAATTCAGACACAAAACTGGAACGCCGCGTGAGACCTATGCAGACAGTAATTCCCATAGTTTGCCCATAGAAGTGCCTGTATTTTTGTTCATCTACTGCTTGTTCCTTTTCCTCATCTTCCTAACCCATATCAATAATATGGATAGCCTACCCTTCAGTCTACGCTGTCATGTATACAGCCAGCGCTCTTAAAGGAACATGTGGTTTTTATTGCTATACTCGTAAGATAGGGACTTGATTTCTATGCAGGTGAGCTACGTAATGTGAACTCAAAAGTTGCTGAAAACCTGGCGTCCAAGGCATACAAAACATTTCTACATTAAAATACAGTCAGTGCATTTGCATACAGTTGCAGCTCTGGCTCTCCTAAAACGCTTCAAGGTTTAGGCTCCAAATCACCTTTCCTTGCCACATAAAAAGCACTTATTCGATCGGCCTAAGTGAATGCAATCTTGCCGGTAGAATATGGGGCGCAGCCTTGCTAGGCATGAGGTACGCGGGCCTCCCAGCGGCGTAAAGCGAGGCTCTTGACCTTCGGGAGCGAACCTAAAACGAAAGCCTGTAGAGTGGATACGCGGACCGAGAGCCCGCGATCAGCGGTCGAGTGACGATCGATGCTGAGATCGATTGACCGTTTTCACCAATCAAGGCCAACAACGGAGGTTCTCGGGGGCCCCATTACCGGACTGGGCTCCTCTGCGCCTACATCACCCCCCCCCCCCCCACCTTCTGGCCGAATCGATTAAACGGCGGCACAGTCGATAAGACGGCGCCCCGGCAGACGCGCGAGAGTGCACACGCGGGCACCATGCGTGAACTGCTAACGGCCATCGGTGACGCGCCGAAACTTTTAGCCATCAACAGGCCGGGGTCAGTGCGGCGGAGGCGCGGGCTCATCCAGTGAATCAAATGTCGAAGCGGCTCTGGCCGCATTCACAGCCGAGGGTTGCATTCTGGGAAACAGCAGATACTCATACGAGGAGTGCAACGTTGTATACCAGGAGACAACTGCCGATTAAGGAGGGCACACAGGTCTGGCTTCAGGCTGTCCGTTTGCTCTTTCACCTCTGTGCCAAATAATAGGGACTGATGTTTTGGCATTTTGCCGCAGTGGTGCTCCGTTGCCTGCTGCGGATCAGAAAGATGGCAGACGGAATAACTGCGTACAAGTGATTAGGTGTGGGTGGAACCTCAGGGCGCTAGGCCTGCGTGCAGACACGAGGACTTGTCTTTGTCTGCTCGGATTTGTCTGCTCGTTCTTATTTTTTCTAGTTGTGGCAATCTCGCTCTCTGTCATCCCCTCAGCTTTTATCCCACTATTGCGGCACATCCCCTGCATGCTCCATATGCGGTGACCCCCACGCCACACTCTCCCATATCCTCTTCGGCTGCCCTGCTGACCCTCCCTCGCGGGGACAGCACGCCATCTCGAGCTGGGAGGACTGGGAGGTCCTGCTTATGTCTGCAGACCCGACATCGCAGCTTGCTGCGGTGACTCGGGCTGCCGACGTCATGTCCCGGCATGACCTACTTGATGCAGTGCGGGACCGCGCAGTGGCCCAGGGACCCAGCTGGGTCTAAACCTCACTTGCTGAATAAAGTTTTTCTGTCTGTCTGTCTGTCTGTCTTGCACCTATCAGCTGCGAACGTGGCCAAAACTACTTCGACACTTGATTCACTGGACCAGCCTGCGCAGCGTTCGACAGCGAAAGACGCGTTTATTGCTGAGAGAACTGAACTTAATAATAGACCATTCTGCTTCCCGCCACTGAATTCAAACTCGCGACATTAGGACAGAAAAGGACTCAGTGACGACTGTTTGAAGTAGAATAGCGCTGTAGCCTGGTCTCAGAGACTCGCGATAAAAATGGCTTTGACGTCATCGCACATCATCGCACTTTGACGTCATCGCGCTTAGTGTTTTCAAGCTCATAAAACATCCATGTTCATTGAAGGTAGTCTCGTTTTCGTTAGAACGTGGTAATATCTAAATGCAGGAAAACTCCAATTTGTCATCATTTTTTCTTTAACCTGTGAACTCAAAATAAAAAAATGAGAAAGAATATTTGCCTCAATTTACAAATGCGCGAAAGCAGAATTGCATGAACGTTGGTTTGTCTTGTTGCTTTACTGTTGGCTTTCCAATTTTGGCTTATCATGCTGTATTTGATGCGGCAAATGGTAGGGCTTTCGTATTTCAACGTAGTTCAACCCAGTGGACGAGCGAAAGCATACGTTTGGGCTGATTGGCTCATGGTATTGCTTTGCTAGGTTGCCGGCATGTTTGGCGACGATGTTCGACGCAGGTTAATATCTGATCGAGCTTCTTTATTCAGCTTCTTTTACTGTGAAATCACTACTTTACTAGCAAAGCTGGAAAACCCTAGGTATGTGCGAAGCGTCAATCTTTGACGGAGGGCTCCGTCAACGCGCGGAACCATCATGGCCTCACTCTTCTCGCGCGGCTGCCGATAGCGGCCGATGATAAGATATTCTATGCGGTTGCCTTTGAGGCAGTGTTGCCTCAAGTGCTTTAGCCCGTCCTACTCGGTTTAACGACGTTAAAACCGCACCTTTTTTTTTTTGCTGAGACACCACAGTTACTACTCAAAACATTCGCATTACACACTCGTAACCGTCTTGGAATTTTTTTTTTCTTGATTACTCAGAGTTTTTTTTTTTTTCAAGGAACGAGCTGAATGGCTCAGCGTTCTAGGGCCTAATCAGTGCGAAAAAATTGTTTGAGCATCATGAGGTAGGACGTCGCACTGTCAGCAGTGGGGCCAGTTTATTGTTTGTTATATCCACGAACATAAACCCCACTGCTTCTTTATTACTTTTTTTCGGCCTGAAACAGATTGACAAATTCTTTTCGTCGTTTTTGCGTGCAGTGCACGTCACGCCTGTCACCGCACTCTGAAACCAGCTAGGTAAATCCATAGATTCTTCACACGGTACCTAAAAAGCCCCAAAGAAAAACAGCAAAGGTTTTCAGGCTTTTGGTCCCACGGTGACTGCCACCATACGTCAAATAAGAATGACCATTGTCTTCTTAGGTCGAAAGTCTCTGCTTTTTTAAGCGGGCTCTTTCTTGCGGTAACAAAGTGTGGGGCCTGCGCACTTGAGCACCAACCTTCTCGCTATTTTTCTCTTTTTTTGCCCCGTCTTCGGACTGGTTCTTTTTCATGAGGAGTTCTCTCAGCGTTTGCCTTCACGAGCGAATGGCGAGGGAGCGTTGGCGAATGTGGAAGGCGAGAAATTTTATCTTTGGTTTTCCTTCCGGGCTGCCTCCATTGTCGACACTGGCATCTACGCATCGGCTGCCTTCGTTCCGCACCATTTAAAACCTCTTTCAGTGCAGCTGTCTGGCTGAGAACACTTTTTTCCGTATCTCTTTTCTTTCTATCATCTTTGAGCATTTCTTCGTTCCCCTCTCAACACCGATTGGCCGGGCACTTTCCAAGATGGAAGCTTTTATCAAGCCCTTGAGCCGTTGTGTTTTGTAAAGTTACAGAATCTATTATATGAGGGTGGGTGATATAGAAGCTTAACAGCGGTTCTTCGCAATGTTTTCTCCTTAATCTTTGATGTAATTATTAAACGTATGCTAAATATCTCCACTCCGTCTCCAGTTCCTCGGGTATAAACAATTTAGTCCGCGTAGACTATTCTTATTTAAACCAGAGAGTACATACGCCTGCTTAAGGCTGTAGAGTTGTGGCTTTCGCATTTTGGAACAACGAACACGTAGAAGTTGCCATTGGTAAGAAATGTGAAGTTTATACCATTTTCCTTCAATCGCCAGCTTCCGCCCATGATTTGCATCGGTAATGCTAATGCATCGGTAATGCGAGGAGTAATTCACTGTTTCTTGAAAGAAATAAGCACGCAACATTCTGATTGATTGAATAACTTCCGGGAAGCACCTCCGCGCCACATTTTTTTAAGGGCAGCGACCGGGTAGGGTTGTACCAACAGACCAAAAGCTGGAGGCAAATTTATTATCAAGTGAAGAGCTAAAAACAGTGCCACACGCTGGTCCCAACAGGAGCTTTTAGCAAACCCTAATAAAATAAAAATGCAAGAATACTCATACTAAGAAAATATACCGACCAATACCCACCAGAAGTCAGTGCAGGAACCGTAAAGCGTTAAATAAAACAAGCTAGGAAATATTCAGTAGAGGGCAAGGAAAGCCTTAGTTTTGTATTCTACCTGGTTTACTGCCTCTTCGTTTGTTCTTCACCTGTTTTTCAACGAATAGATACGTTTAAATAATTGGAAAGCTCCGCATTCGAAACTATTCCACCCCCTGCTATCTTTCCATTCGTGCATACTGCCCTAACTCGTGCAGCCACCACGCTCTGCACCATTTTTTTTTTCGGGTTTCTATTTTTACTTCTCACGGGACACGCGCCATCTTCCTACGAATCCCCATTTCGGAATCCCCTCCGGAGGGCTCCGCCGGTTCATCGAGAACTCCCAGTTCATACAAGCAGCCGGCAGTCTCCCATTTCTTTTCCTTTTTCTTAATCTCCTTTATCGAGCTGCTCCAAATGAATCTTCATAGGCCGCACGCATCGCGCATCAACCGGCCAAGGAGCGACCCACGCGCACGGCACGGCAGAAGCACCGCCGCTGCGAACGAACTGCTGCTGCGGCACGGCAGGGGAACGTTAGCCACGCTTGAGAAATTTCATAGACTCGGTGAAAGACGATCGCCGGCCGCTGCTAGTACGCTCGCCGGAGACGAAGTGATCGAGAAGAGCGGTCTCTGCCCGAATGATGAAGGGAGAGACGAAGAGAGAGAGAGAGAAAGAGCGTGCGACAGTAGGATATAGAAACGCGGTAAAGATACAAAATACTGTGAGGCCGGAACGAGAGGAAAAGAAAAAAGAAAGAAAACAGTAGGAGATGGGGGACGCTTGAGCACGAAGAAGCAAGCCGCTGGTTATTGATTTCTGGCAATCACGTGATCCTGTCACCAGCAGAGCGGAGAAGTTCCGGACTCGTTTCCCCCGTGTCTGGAGATGTGGGGGAGAGGGGGCGACTTTGCAACTGCGGAAGGCCCCGCTCCGGCTAGACGACGCAAGAACGCTGCACGCTATAGGCTTGACGTCTGGATACGAAGAAGTCAAATGCGAGAGGAAAAAAGAGATGCCAATGTGGTGGCGTGAGGAAGCTTTCAGCAGAGTAAGATTCCGCGCAGACTCTCTTGTGCAAAGTTACAGCGTGTGGTACAGTCACGGAAAGAAGTTTACGTTGTGCGAATTCGTGGCGAACAAAAAAAAATTGATAGATTATTTTCGTAGTTAGCCCAAATGAAAATTAGGTGCGCTAGCACTTCGGTTTTCACTTCGGTTCCAGTGTTCAGATCGAAGGTTCACGGATGATGGTTTTTCGGATAACGATAACGGTCCATATTGGTCACCCTCTCGTTTACATTCATACGTCTTTGGGAGTCCTAACACCACTCCTGGCGCAGTGGTGCTGCAGTCAAGCGATGTGCCACTGCCCTGCGATGGCAGGTGCTGCCAACGGTGGCGCTTGGATTTATTGAGTTCGGTTGCGGCCCAGCTTGCTCTTCCCGAGCAAGCTCTGGCGATAAATTGGGCTCACACCTGGCAATGTGGGCGGGTTGCTATGTACGTGCGTGCGTGCGTGCGTGCGTGCGTGCGTGCGTGCGTGCTTGCTTTCGTGCGTGCTTGCTTGCGTGCGTGCGTGTGTGCGTGTGCGCGAGTGCATTTGCGTACGTGTGCGTGTGTGCGCGTGCGTGCGTGTGTGAGCGTGCTCCGTGCGTGCGTGCGTGAAACACACTTGCGCAGGTTGCCCACCATCCGATGGGCAGGTGAACAGCCTGCCAAAAAGCATTCTTTGTACAAACAGACAGACAAGCACAAGACGGTCAAATGAAAGGATGGCCACCATAAGTGCTAGCTTACAAAAATTGTACCTGTTACCTATCTCGCCAGACCGCTGTTATTCGTACCGGCAGATAGATTCGTACCAAATAATATGTTGATAGTCCGTATTCTTAGAATGCTCCATTTGATATAGCATTCTTGTAGCACATTGGTTTTCAGAGATACTGACCTCCACGTTTCCAGCTCAACTTACGTAATTACGCTTGCATGACTTCGAACGGTCGGACGCCTACCGATTCGACAGTTTCGTGTTGTGTTAAGTTGGCGAAAAGAGCAAAGCAACAGAAGAAACAGAGAACTGTTCTCTTTTCACTTTCGGCTAGCGGAATCCAATAAACACCCAACGCAAGAGATACATCACAAAAGGGAAGAGCTTCGCGCCGATCATCAGTGTCTTGCATGCGTAATTACGCAAATTGAACCAGAAATTTGAGGCTAATATCATGGAGCACAGGCGAGCTGCCAGAATGCTGGCAAACGAAATGGTGAGAAATGCGACTGCCTCTAACGTGCACGATAGCTGTAATTACTGAAAATATTACCGCAAAGTTTTGTTCATCTGTTTATGCTCAATGCCACCGCCATGCGGCTTTGTCACTTAGCTACGCAATATGCAGCCATATTTATCTCGAATCATCGCAGCCAGGTGGAACCGATTCTGTTTTTTTCGAGGCTGTTGTGGTTGCATTGTGCCTCGTATCCCGAAATTTCGTTGTCAGCTTTATATTGAGTACGGCCGAAGGTGGCGGGCATTCTGTTCGACGCCCGCCGAGCACGTTTGTTGCTATCGCCGCCGCCGAGTCATTCGGTTCCTTGTGGGCGCAAGTCAGTCCAATAAAGATTCTTTCGGAAGCCTTTTCGCTGTCCTTCTGACTTCCGGACTGCCGTCACCACTACGGGACAATATTGAGAACCTTACTGAATTTTGGCGATTTACGACTGCAGTTATGTCCATTTTATGTCCACCTGGTTGCATGCGCAAACGGCTTTCTCGTACTTCTGATCATTTGCTTTTGAAAAATTCTGAAAGCCTATCTTTTAACACCCTGTATATGCCGAGCTGAACTTCAAAGAAGGTCTGTTTTCTGACTAACAGATGACGTTTACCCACAAGCCCCTATAATACCACTATGCTTGCACCCTTTAGTACATTAAAGAAATGCTTAAAAAGCGCCCGTTTTTTCAACAGATAAAAACTTGGACTTTTGCTTTTCTTTTACAATTTTAAAACCCGCATTGAAGCTCAATAATAATACAATTCAGCATAAAGCGCAAAAAAACTCGAAATTGAAAGATACGCGCTAAAATAAATATATCAGCTATCAGAGCGATATCATTAATTGAAAGCCCGTTGGCGCCAGATTGCGCCGTCGGTCATTAAGTTCACTTGTTGGGTGGTAGGAAAGCGAATTAATCTGTCCAGAGGGGTGAAAAAGATAAAAGATAAATAGGAGCCGTAGTGGAGACATCAGGAACAATTTCGCACACCTGAGAACTTTAACAGTGCTTCGCATACTTCACGCTGCCTAAGGAAGCTTCTCTATGGAGGACTTTATGCTTAGCGATTGTTCGTGCCGCTGAGCACTGAGCACTCGCATTGACACGCACTATTGTGCAACCAAAGATATGTGCGCCAATCTTTAACATCTCCCGGCTTATCGACGGGCTCTTGAGCGTCACGAAAACTCGCGAAACTGAGGATGCGCAGAGCATTGACTCCGAACCCAGCAGCCTTGTGCTCCGATACCACGACAATCAGTGCACGTGTCCGAACACGAAACCCACTTTGGCGCAATATATTCTCGCTTGTTCAACCGCCGGACAAAAAAGCCCTAAACAATCCTAAATCCGGCAACTTCGCGAGATTGGCGGGCCTTGCTCTTGGCACAATCGCGCGGTTCCACTCCGACTACAGCAGCTTCGGACATTGTGAAACATTTGTATTCTGTCCCGCCTTTCTTTTCAATATATAAGAGCTACAAATCCTGTCGAATCGCCCAGGAAAAAAAAAGCAAAGATACGTCCTGTGCCCCGTCTAACGGTCTCACACAAAGCTTCGCCGAACAGCAGCCAACCACCCAGCAGTCAGAAAGAGAACAGCGGGCAGCCGCTCGCTGAACATAGAAACAGAGGCTGCTGTGCCTGCTCCCATGCTGAAGCGCAGAAATCGTGCGCTTATGCTGGAAACGCACACCGCCATCGTTCACTGACGCAGGAAATTTGTTCCGCCTGGGACACCCGCGCGTACAGACACACACGTATACAGGCACAGAGGGCCAGCGCTCTCTGTCGTTGCACGCAATGTTTGCTTCACGGACCCCCAGCCTCCGCTGCCGCCGTCGCTTCCAGGCCATTTGGCGATTGCTAGGAACGCTAGCAGCGTCGCCCCGTGGCAAGGAACCGCTTCATCGGAGTCGTTTCTCGCGAAAACGATGGAGGTGAGTGTGTTTTTGCCCGAGGCCGGCTGCGTGCGCGCGCCTGAAGCAAAGCGACAATAAGATGGCCTTAACGTCGCCCCCGCGCAGTTTCTATAAGACGGGATAAGACGCCTCTCCTCCTTTCTCACTCTCCTCTTCAGAACTTCAGCACTTCGCATTCGTTCCTGTACCTTCACGAAAGCGCTGACGCTTCCTGGAACAAACGCTCTTTTCCCATCATCGCAAAGGCGAGAAATGCATCTTGTGCTCCGTTTTTAGCGTGCGGGGAAAACCGCTCTGTTTCGTCGAGCGCGAATGGTTCTTCGAAATTGATAATCCTCGAGTGGAACGAATGAAAACGAAAGCCGCGCTCAGATGAAGGAAGAAGACAATGAGACATGAATGGTACAGATCTAGGGATATTATGAGAAATAAACACAGCGCCGCAGCTTGGAGAACGGCGCAGTATAATATCCCCGCGTCGGAAGGAAAGGTAAAAGTAAGAGAGAGTTTAAGAACACAAACAAATCCTACGGCACCAAAACAAAGCAATGATGTCATAATCAACAAGAAAGCCTGATATAGCATCTCTGCATTATTTTTATTGCCTGACAAGACATGGTACAGAACATGGTACAACAAGAAAAATGTAAAGGACGCGCGAACGGGCTTGCGTTGACACGTCTACACTAAAACGCTTTCAGTGCTGCCAAATCATCAGACAGGCTCAGTCACTCAGACGGTTCAGGTATGTTACGCTCTCAATGAAATTTTCACGCGTTGAGCGAACATTTGCATCGGCATGCGTGACTACTATTGTTGTCTTCCATAGTCTACGGGGGCTCAGGACTAGAATGGTATCACACGTAACACCAACCTCGTTTTAAAATGGAAGGTAGTAAATGCCATAAGCAGAGACTGGTAGATTGTTTTTCAATGTTTGTTGCACGACGCTCCAGTTGAAGATCGCGCCCTAGATCCGATAAAAGCGTGCTTTGTGGTTTCAGGCTTTTCGCAAAAAAAACAAAAATGCATTTGGCTGACTAGAGGACGAAGGTGCCTTTCTCATCTATTCATGTTTTTACAGAAACAGTATTGTTGTGGAGCTTGAGGCAAAAGGATCTTACGAAATGTTTAACCGGCATTTTTTTTTCAACCGTCGTAGAGCATCTTGTCCTGAACCTCAACTGTACAGAGCAGGAAGAGGAGCCGGAATCGAACCATCTGCTGTGTCACTGTGAAATATCTTCTGCACATTGCTTAAAAAACTTCTGAAGAAGAACAGACACTCAGCCCAGGAAAGAGATTACCGATTCCCGCAAATACCATCTCAAGGCACAATTTTGTATATTTCGAATTCATGTAACCCAGCCAGCCAAGATCTCTTGTGGGATTGCAGTATTCATAAATAAATATTAATAGATAAGGGTGCAACATTGCTACAGGAAACAACGAAATCAGGCGCAGAATTTCTCAGGCGGTCTTGTTTCATGCGCACAAAAATAACCCCTCTGCTAGCGCAAAAACTTGAAACGAGAGGCAATTTGGCGAAAAAAATAAGAAGTTGCCCCGCCGCGGTGGCTCAGTGGTTAGGGCGCTCGACTACTGATCCGGAGTTCCCGGGTTCGAACCCGACCGCGGCGGCTGCGTTTTTATGGAAGAAAAACGCTAAGGCGCCCGTGTGCTGTGCGATGTCAGTGCACGTTAAAGATCCTCCACTACGGCACCTATTCTTCCTTTCTTTCACTCCCTCCTTTATCCCTTCCCTTACGGCGCGGTTCAGGTGTCCAAAGATATATGAGACAGATACTGCGCCATTTCCTTTCCCCAAAAAACCAATTATTATTATTAAAAAAGAAGCTAGCCAGACCGAAATACCCACTTCAGAAAGATCCGAAAAGTTTCGTGCAACTGCACCTTTCTTAACTTGAACCGCAAATCAAGACAGCGAATGAATACCCGGTACATTATCTACACGTTAACGTTTTTGCGTCGGAAAAGATTGTTGAATTAATATATGGTATGTGGCTTCTCAGATGCATTGTCCCGAAGCACACAAGGACCATGAGGGACGCCGTAGTGAAGGTTTCAAGTTAATTTCAGGCCATCCGGGGTTTTTAAACGGGAGCTGAATGATACAGCATAGAACAAGTGGTCTTTTTTATTTCGCCTGCTTTGCAATGCGGCCGTCACATGCGGGATTTGATACCACGATCTTGAAATAAACAGTCAACCGCCAAACTTCCTGAACCACCTCGAGTACCCTACAATTCTGGACAAAAGTATTTTTGAACGGGAAACACTTTATGAACGCAATTTTTTTATATAATGTAAGATTTCATTATAACAGTCGATGTACCCGCAGATCTTTCGTCGGTAGGCTTGCATTTTATTTGCTATCAGCGTTTTTTTTTTTCTGTGGTCAAAAGCGTTCCCCATTGGTTTTCTATGGCAGTATTAATTGCTCGATGCGATCTATGGAAGCAATTTAACAGAATGAGTTTGCTACACATCAGAGGAATGAACTATTACCTTCAATATTTCCAATAGAGTACCTCACAATTTATTCAATATTCAAAACTTTTTTTCCATGTATGTTGGACATGCTCGGTGACTTCAAATGAGGCATACGCCTGAAATGCTCAAGTACTCGTAGCACGTAGTCATTTCGTTCAAGAAAGCTCAGATCAAAAGGCAGCCCTGTTTCTGTTCTGCGAAAACCTAATGAATAGTTTTTGGCCATGCGATAATTCTCTAGTGCATGTATACTCACATATACTGTCTGTCACTTGTCATTCCCGAGTTAAAGATAACTTTGAACGCCTTACGAATGCATCGATATCTGAATATTAAACCACAGATGTGGGGATAAATAAGTAGCGAACGCAAACATGCATAAAATACTTTGACAAGAAACGAGAATACTACGGTGGGTAACAAAAATAGAAACGAGATTCGCCTTTCCTTTTTTTTGCAGAAATCAACTTGCTCAGCATCGGAATATACTCAAAACTCTCCATGCCTATCCATAGTTGTGCAGTATGCAGTCAACGTGATGACAAGTCTTTGGTGCAAATTTTATACCGGATGAAAATCGGCCCTAGGAAGTACACACCAGTTTGCCAGCTTTACTCTTCTTTGTGTTTCAGACCCCCGCGCTTCGCCCCCCCCCCTCCCCTCTTCGAAAATGACAAACATTTTTTTGGGGCTCACTTAGTTATCCTGCACAGCGCACACTCTCCACACATGCACTCGCCAACTAAACAAAAAGAGGACAGCGAACTATTTGCAATACGAGCCGCAAAATCAAGAAAAACGAAGAGAAGCTGTAGTCACCATTCTCGGAAGGCGTGAAAGCTGGAAAGCAAGAAATAATGAAACACGTAGCGTGTAATAGCCAAGCATCCCCCACACACGCGAGCAAAACGAGCAAGATAAGAAGGAGGGAGGATAATGCGAAGAAGCATTAGATGCAGGAAAAGCTTGCACCGCAACGACGCATGGAAACGAATGGCGCGGTACCCGAAGCTCCGAATGAGCTTTTCCGGCGCGAAGAAAAGACTCGGGTCGGCGACGGAGCACACAAGGAAGGGAGGAGTGCGGGTTCCGCTGCTCCGTAATTATATTTCGGAGCCGCTCAAATCCACCGCGGACTAACCCCGTTCTCCGGGAAACGCCCCAGGAAACAAGGGCGCACCCCCCCCCCTCCCCGGCGCCCCCTAGGGGTCTAGCCGCGTCGAGGAGGAATAATAAGGAATCTACGGCGTTCCCCTTTGCGTCGCTGCAAGCTGCTCGCGGCGGGCGGTGCCATAATGACGTCCACGGATTGAATCGGTCCCGCGAAGGAAGAAGGGAGAGACGTCCCCACCGTGCCCGAAACCGACGCGGCCATTCCCACAGAGGCATGCGCCCAGTCGCGTGGTTGAGTCTGGTCTCCCTAAAGGGGAAGACCGCGTTGAGCTCGCGGTTATTTACGAAGCGCGCACGCACACTGCCTCTCGTAGTTCGTGCAACTTGACTTCCCTCCTCTGCGTTTCCTCCTCCCGCCATCGTCACCGATCTCTCTGCGCTTCTGCTCCGCTTCCCTTTCCTCCCTCTTTATTCCCCTTTCAGCGGCACTGGCTCGATTCCCCAATTTCCAAGGCCATCACGGTGACGTGTGGCCCAGCCATTAAAAGAAGGGCGACGGCCCGATTACTCCTCCCAAGACGAACGCGCCATTTCGAATGTCAGGATAGTTCCCCGAGAGGCCATGCGATGCGCCTCACGAACACACGCTGAGACTCGGACGTGGGACGGGTGATATAGCACGGAAGACATTTGCGGCACGCCTCTATCCTAGGAGCGCGTGGTCAGCTGGAGCCTAAGCTGATTCTACCTGATGTGCATCTCGTTATTCACACTACTGTCGAGTTTAAGAAGGCGAAGACCGAATTTATTAAACACTTACGTCGGCGGATGACCGCAAACAGGAAAATACAAGAAACGTTATTTTTGGCACGCGCCAGGTCTCATCTCGGTGCTATTCACTTCTGTCGTCTCCTGGAGTCCTAATCTATCCCATAAAGTTTGTGCGAAATAAGAGATCAATCTAATTTTAAGGCTGAAGCGTCATGTGGACTATTAGCAACCAAACCCGGCGTCGTTGTCGGCGTACAAGATAAGTAAGTGGTCCGGAATACCACCAATTACGTCATCAGCGAACAAAATAATTTGTTCTGAAGGTGCGGGGAATTGAGTCAAGGTCCTTGAGATTGAGAGGACAGGAGGCAAACCATAGGCCACAAAACCGCGTTGGTTCTTAGCAAATTGAGGTAAATCTAGTGTATGCGTTGCCTTACGACTGTATGCTAAAGAGTGGGTGTTCCGTCAGAACGGAAAGGTAAAATATAAATTAAAAAACTGACGCCTTCGCCTTCAAACCATGCAATTGGTCTGAAGTGCCCTCCGTAATTTTTTCTATTTACCTCGACATGAAAGGAGAGTATGGTTCCTGACTCCGGTGCCGGCTAATCTTTTACTCTATAGGGGAAGAAGTTTTTAGAATTGGCCACGCAATGCTCAATAAAGCACAACTATAACAAGTGTACAATACACAACATAGAGAAAAAAAAAATCACACACCAGACATGCTGTCGGCAATGGGAAAAGGCAAATAAATACTAAGCAATGAGGAACCACGGTCAGAGCAAATGCTAATTAATCAATAGACACAATAAGTGGTAAATACGAAATAGGCATTTAAATAAAATAAAAATAAGTACAGACACAAGCACGTAGAGAAAGCAGAGTAGTTGTATTGGCCGGGGTTTGGCAGTACCTTTACGGGACACTGAGGAGAATTGTGTCCTAGTTCATTCTAACCAAAAATCAATTTTTTTTTGTGTGTGTGTGACTCTTTCTAGGCATGCTGATGCTTGTTCGGCTGGAAATACGAAGTTATTGCTTAGAAAAATACATTTAAAAAACTTCTCGCCACTCTGTTCACACTCGCGATGTCTAAACAGAACAGGCCTCAGTGACCACCATTTTTTAACGAAAAGTGATGAAACGTAGCCTCTGGTATCCGCGTTAAAAAACCTGAGTCGACGTTCGCGCTTTACTTGCCAGATCGGCCGGTGATGAAGACCCCTGTAATTAATTTCTTGTGTCTTTTCTAGCTTGTAAGAACTTTGTTTTAGGTGCAAGTGGTCTCTTTGTGATTAGAGCGCGGTAATATTTCGAAGCAGGCCTATTTAATATAGTCCCCAGTGTCCCATTTAACCATTGCATAGTCTTTTTACTAAGGTGGCGCCACTTTAATAGTGCTGGAGCGCCACCTCGTGCAGCCAGAGCAGGTGGGCTTCCTGCGCAGTCCTTGCGTAATCGAGAACGAGGAGCCGTATCAGCATTCATAGAGAACATTAAAGGACTTCTTAAAGCGCAGGGCTTGTTTTTGTGACCCTGCTATCTAGGGAAGAGCGGTTAAGTGTGATATGGGAAAAAAACGTGACAATTCATTGCTTGGTGCCAGTTAATTTTTATATTTCCGCTCAAATTAGTTGAATATTTACGTGAAATAACTCCGCCACATCTGCACTGCCACTCGACGTTGCCTGACGAGGGCGGTCTGTCCGAAGCAGAGGAAAAAATTTAGTGAGCCTGTGCGAAGAGCAAGCAATGAAAAACAGGAGCGAATTTCTGCAGGCCACATTTTTTTTTAACGTGTCCAGCACAATATAAAAAATAGTTCGGCGTTAACACAACCCTCTTTGTTACAGTTAGTTATTCAGCCGTACTTTATAGTATAATGGGGTTTAAGGTCCCAAAGCGACTCAGGCTATGAGAGACGCCGTAGTGAAGGGCTTCGGATATTTCTGACCACCTGGAGATCTTTAACATGCACCGAGATCGCACAGTACACGAGCCTTTAGCATTTCGCCTCCATCGAAATGCGACCGCAGCTGCCGGGATCGAACCCGCGTCTTTCGAGTCAGCAGCCGAGCACCGTAACTACTAAGCCACCGCGGCGGCTTGTCTGAACTAAAGAAATGTTGAAGAGGGATTGCTTGTATCTTTCTTATGGGAGAAAAATGAAGATGACAGTTAAGCTCCACCTTCAACAGTATGACGTGATAGCGTTAATGGTTTCTTTCTGCAGTTCCTCTTCACCCACAGTCAGTTATTTGTTAACATTCACACACCTGTCACAAATATCACCACATAGTTTCCATATTCTTGATTTGAACTGCTGTTTACACACATGTCGCTCTAATTAATATCTCACTAATTAGCACGTCTCTAGATCACTACACTAAATACTATTTGAGAAAGCTTCAAATTAAGCCAGCACTACACACACATCACACCCTTGCACCCCCGCGAAGTCAACATGCCTAAATAGCATAGTCGGTAGCGGGCCTGTATAGCATCGCGAAGTATCTATGGTTTGATTCCTGATTAAGATTTAGAGATATGTTTATGTAAAATTAATCACTTTTTAAAGTTAACCCGGTAGAGACATGCGCCGGCCTTTCATTCACATTCAGTAGGAAGGCAGAATGCTCGGTTGAGCATCAAACAGCACAGTTATTGAAATGCTAATAGCGCGTTTATTTTAGGAGGGGGTCCCATTTTTACACGTGTGCGAATATTCGACATTTCTAATCGAATGCGAGTCGAATACTTTTGCTCTTCGGTTCATTTTCGATTCGGAAATTGACAGTCGGAAATTTCGGAAGATTCGACACGGGTCAAATACCTTGCCGACTTACATAGATCTGACCGTGGCGGAATCATAATAACTGTTCAACTTATCTGATGATTCAGCTTTTAATGTCAGGCAAACAGTACAAACACATCCTTTTCGCTTTCTTCTCGGTTCTTTATCGCTTCGACTTTTCACATTCAGACCCTGATAGTCTTAGACTCCGTGCAAAATTCTGCAAATGTGCTTTCCAAATCACAACGGCTGAGAACAATATGGCTGACCACTAACTTCGAACAATTGCAATGTCAAAGCGTATTTCTTTTTTCATGTCCGCACCCGTAAATCCGTAGTACTGTCCCCTCCTAAGCTCTTCTGTAAGCTCCGTCACCATATCGCGCGATAAGGAGCTGCTTCCGATAGCCCAAAAAGTTTTTAGGTTCTCACGTGCTGTGAATTGGAAAGATTCCTTTGACCTAAAGACCCCAAAGGCTTCACCGTAAAGGCTTCTGAGTTAAAGGCATCTTACCTAAAGGCCTTTACTATGAAGGCACTGAAGACCTTCACCTTAAGGGCCTTCATTTAAGGCTTTAATCATTGGCATTGTGTTTATTGACCCTCATCATTATTTAGTAACGTCCTTTATTATTCAAAAATTACCACTACACTAACAGTCACTATACCACATTTGGCATGTTCCTCGAGCGAGGACGTATTACGGAAATCAGAGCCTTCCTTTCGTTTTACCATACACATTAAAACACCACAGCCTACACAACCCAAACTTCTTTGCCGCCCCCATTAAGGACTAAGTTATATTTCATCAATGCCGCACTGAATGCAACTTTATGTTCTTTGCCTAGGTGAGCTTTGTCATGATTTGGTTTTTAGTTTTATGAGGGTTTAACGTCCCAAAGCGTCTCAGGCTATGAAGGACGCTGTAGTGAAGGGCTCCGGAAATTTCGACCACCTAGGGTTCTTTAACGTGCACTGACATCGCACAGTACACGGGCCTCTAGAATTTCGCCTCCATCGAAATTCGACCGCCGCGGCCAGTGTCGAACCCGCGTCTTTCGGGCCAGCAGCCGAGCGCCATAACCACTCAGCCGCCGCGGCGGCCTGCTTTGTCATGAGTACCGACTATTTTCTGGCTCACCCACGTTTCCACCGTTAATTTCTGTTTTCCTTGTAGTTTGTTTCATTCATGAGCGCAAGTACTTCCCTTGTCTTTGCAGTTTTCCATACTACATAATTTCATTCTCTATACGCATCTTTGCCTTGAATGTGCACATGTTCTGCTGCTCTGCCTACACCGGGCCTCGAGCATCTCTCAAGCTACCCTTGTAGCTTGTCGCCCGAGGCCCATTTCCTGTATGTCTGAAAATAAACTTTTTGAATCCAATTATCTTTGTCCCCAGCTATCACTATCACTTACTAATACTTTCTCGTGTAATTTTTCTGCTTCATTGACTATGATCATTCAATGGTCTACTGCTGACGTCATGCGAGACCACGGTCAAGTCATTCGGGTTTTCGGGCCATTCTTGCCGGACAGCTACGCCCGGTTTCGCTGACAATGAGACGTATAACGTTTTCTCATTAAAAATCCTGGCCGCGTAGTCTATGCTTCTTATATTTGTGACGCCAGCCAGCAGCGATGGCGGCTATCGGCCGTGCATAGCATTGACCAGCCTTCCGAAACCAGCTACCTGCGCGCTGCCTTCAGACGCCGCTTGGCGCGTCGCTAGTACTACATTTACGTTTCTTTTTAGAAGCAGGCTCCCCGCTCAAGCGTCAGTGTTTTCCCCTCGCTTACGTCCACGTTTTTCTTCTAGCACACCGAAACCGCGCTCGCCACGGGTTTCATCATAATTCGAAATTTCCTGTAGTGTTTTTCTCTTTTTTGGTTTTTGGAGGGGGAGATTTAATATCTCGACCTTCGGATAACTTGGGCACTCCATTCCCACCCCTTCAATTCTGAATTAAGTAGGTATTACTGCCCACCACGTTACTTTTAATTGCATGTCATGTGTCACGGATGGATTTCATTTTCTTTTCTCAACTTGCGTACAGATATAAGAGAGAAAGCGGCGTAACAGTGGAAGGCTGCGGAATAATTTCGACTGCCTTGCGTTCTGTAACGCGAACTGACGTTGCACAGAACCTGGGGGCATCTTGCCCTTCTCCTGGAAACGCGACCGCCTCGGCGAACATTTTTCCCGTGCCTCCTGCCTCAGCAGCCGAAGGACTCGAGAGAAAAAGGGAGAAGGGAGGGAAAAAGAAGGGAGAGAACAACTGTCACAGAAACCACAACGGTTGTTGTTTATGAAGCACGTGAGCGTTCGTCACAAAAATTCGTGACGTAACTCACTACCAGCAGAACGGCGTGACGGGAGTTGCTCGTGGTGCCATTTTCTACTCGCGTGTGGTCCGATGTAAGCCACAGACTATCGCACACGCTGCAAGGCACTCTGAAACCACCGCGTTTTTGTCGAGTGCGCCGTTGTAGGGCGACCTCACGCATCTGCTGAGGTCGCAGTTGCTTCACATCGTCTTGCTTCGCTGCGTATCAGCGGCGCGCGGCGGCTGCATGTCGACGCCTTCTTTCAATGAGCTGCGCTTCTGAGGATGGTGGTCGCTTGTGAGGCTCCACCTCGTCTCTTCTCCTCCTCCTCCTAGTCTGACACGACCAGTGCTTCAAGTGCGGTACGGCACGCCGAACCGACGGGCCCCCCACTCGAACGAGCGCCGGTGCGCCGGCGGCTCGACTGGACACATGTGCTCATGTCCGGAGCTCCGACCGGTCCAGCTGCACCGAGCGCGCGGCGGCACATCGACTGGTCACGCGTTCAACGAGTAAGCGCCATTTCGACGCCTGACACATCGCGAAATCTGGGTGGGGTAGCTAAGTAATGATTCGCATTGAAAAAAAAAAGGGGGAGGGGGGGGGGGGGGGGAGGAGATACTCCGCAGTGAAGGGCTTCTAATAATCTCGGCCACGTGGGATATTTTAACGTGCACTGACATCCCAAACTGGATAGGCGTCTTTTGTATTTTGCCGTCAATGAAACGGGGCCGTCGCGGCCATGAATCCAACCACCGTCTTTATGGTCAGCATGTGAGTGCCGCAGGAGATGGATGGCAGAATTTTATCCCGTGTCCTTGTCTACAGCAGATGACTGTTTAGAGATGGTGCCTTGGCGGTAGAGCGCGTGGAGTGCACACAGATGCATAACGGTGGCACAAAATCAACCCCGATTAATTGCACACTTTTGGATTAGATATTCAGAAACAACCTACCCAGTGTTGAATTTCCAAAATTTTCGGTAGAGCTTAAGTTATCATATGCCTATTAATTGCAGTAATACATTTTGCACAGTCCCAGAGTAAGTCTAAACAGAGTATGAGTGGAGCAAAGCGTATATAGTCTTGGCTCTCGCCGCTATATTCTTTTTTTTTTTTGCAGGACACAGCGGGGAACCGAGAATTTTTGTATAATCATTAGTTGCATTTTACAGCAAGAGAAAGGCGTCTCCGTATGCTTCAAAAGAAGAAATCAATATTCATTTATTTCACATAACTATCTATAATGCACGAGGAAATCATAACTGTTCCTGCAGGCGTTCCATCTTCACCACGCACGTGCCATAACGCGAAAAGTAAAGCAACGAACCATGCCTTAGATACAAGTTTTGGCTTTCCGGGTAGCATATCCATCACAGAGAAACAGGCACACTGTCAAACATGACTACAGTAATAAAATAACCCTCCTAGACCCCCATTCTTTAGCCTTGGAAACTCTAACGCTTTTTCAACCGCCTCCGCTGCTTCTATTTTCTAATGCACTCCCTTCGCTTCAAATTGGCTGTCAGCGCGCTACCTTTTAAACAGAAACACAGAAAAGAACAAACTACGCATTTGAGCCGTGGAAAAGACGACATGCCTGAAACCAATCAGAAACGTGAATTGAATCGAATACGCCTTCGTCCCCCCCCCCCCCTTTGGTCTTTCTATCTCTCTCTCTCTCTTCAAGCACTCGAGAACGAGTTTGTTCGCAGCTGGCGTTGTCACTCGCGTTACCAAAAAACCGCAGGGGCTCCCCGCTATGTTCCGAAACTGCACCGGAAAAAAAAACTGTTCGGGCGCACAGACATCCCGTGATCACTGCGGGTGCCTGAGCCAAAGCTGGCCGGTGAGAGATAGATAGATTGAGAGAAACGAACAATGTAAACAGAGTCTTGTTTGACCAAGACAGAATACAAATGGCTGCTACACCGAGGAGGCCATCATCAGTCGAAGCAGCGTGCGGAACACGAGAAGTCGCCGTGCGTCGGTTGCACGCACGGCCGCGCGTGCGGTCCGTGTTGTTCACTCGGCTGCCGTGCTGCTTCGCGAGCGTGGAGAGAGGAGGAAAAAGAAAGGCTGGGAAGGGGTCGGAGTGAGGGGGGAGGAATTCTGCGAATTGATTGTCCGTCATTGATCCGGACGGAGCGTCACATCGCGGTCGATGTGCGTGCTGCAGAAACCGCGGGCGCGCGCTCGGACAAAGGACGACGATCCTATCCGGTTTTCTGACGAGGAGGAGGCGGAAAAGGAGTCGGAGTCGGCGTGCGGGTGTGTGCGAAAGAAGCAAGAAGATGGAGAGAAAAAAGGAATGTAACCGGAAGGAAGGACGTGTTCGGATAGCGATCCCCGATGACCGCGTGAGGCGGTTCACTGTCTGTGCTCGCGGATGACCCGCAGTATACCCCCAGGCTGCGGCTACGGCGGTGGTTGTAGCGGTGAGCCTTTGCAAACTGCCGTGAGCCTCTTCAGGACGAGCGAAGTTAAAGAGAGGCCAAGGAAACTGTACCCAAAGGAAAGGCTTGAGAAGAGGGTTAAGTTGCGAATTGAGTTCGACTTCATTTCTGGTTTGGCTACTGTTGACAAGCGCCTGCACACGTGTCGCAGGATTGATACGGTTAACACCACATTTATGACACCCCCTACACGTTGTTGTTAGGGCAAGTGCGGTAGATTGAGTCCTTCTACTAAGGTATAAAACTCGCGATAATTTTTGTTTTTCTTTCATTTTGTTACTTATGATTCACCAAAAGAGGCTTGCCGAACAATTTTCTTTTTTTGAATCGGCGATCGATAAGTAATTTTATTTTCCTCAATTCAACAGTAAATTTGCGATGAAATACACAGCCCGTCCGAATCGTGTTCAGCTTGATCGAAGTGTAAGAAATGTAAGAAGTGTCTGCTAATGATCAGCAAAATCAATTTCGCGTAAAGAGAGAAATGCAGCGAAATATATCATACTATTGATTACTCTTATTGCGGTTAAATCACATGCGCAGTGTAATGACCCACGCAATGTGTACATACATGCCATTCATACGTCGCGCTGTAACAAGGCTGATAGAGAAGTGAATACCCACCGTAACGTAAGGATTAATAACAAGAAACCGCATTCACCGGGGAAGCTATGAACACTAGTATTGCATTGTTTTTTAGTACTTCACGTACGCTCTTATTCACACTTAACCGCCTTCCTTTGCAGTCAGTGTCAGCCTTACTACTGTCGTGTGCACAAGTTTGAAGTAAATAAACAAAGATGAAAAAATCAATATAGAAAAGCTTGTCGGCTTGTAGGAAAAGCTTGTCGTTGTGCTTTACTGGAACTTTTATAGATAAGCATAGCATTACTAGCCCAGAATTATTTGATTTGCTTTGTGTACCGAAACCGATGTCAGCGCGGTCGCTGCAATTCACAGCATAAAAAAAAGAGTACAGTGTCACTCTACGAAGTCTAGGAACTCTCTAAATTCTCAGTGCTACGGTTGTTCAGGGCTGCAGTCCCGGCGATAAATACATGTTCTTCGGTAAACTTAAGAAAGTGTAGCTTTATAGCCAGCGTGAACCGTTATGCCGGACCTAATATCAGAAAACTGGAGGAGGCTCACGACAGAGCGGTAGAGATTAACGCTGGTTTATGCGGTTATGTCCAGGGCACGGCTTGGTCATATCCCGGAGGTCGCACAGATACACTTTGTCCTGCTTGAGCAGGATAAAGCGACCGCCACGGTCTCATGGGCTGCCGTCTAGTGGCCGGAGTTCTACCCTGAGCCTGAAGGGATTAGAAATATTTTTATTCTATTAGAATTCGCATTTCACTTTTTAACACAATCTCTAGTGTTTGGCGAAGATAGCAAACAGAGCAGAAGTGTGATGAAATTTTGCGGTTTCCAAACTCCCTACCTCATTCCTGTTAGGTTTTGGAATTATAGCTTGGGAAGAGCAGAAGTAGTCTCATGACATTAACGTATTTAAGCGACCTTACAGTTGTCGCCAAGTCAAACGATGACACCGTATATGTGCGCGTTTTTCAAAGCCTTAAACGGTTCTGTAAATTACCCTTGTTTACAGAATGGTATCACACGTTGGCGGTTTCATCAACCTGCTTCGACGTCAGCTAGTGCAGTCAAAAAGAACGATACGAATTAGCTTCACATCGGCTAGCGACACACTTTCCAAAAAACCTGGAAGAGGATCGTGAAATTGTTTTTTGAATGATTAGTACCATATAGAACTGTTAAAATATAAACACAGCAGAAGCAAAACGAGCAGTGTACAGGGAACTAAAGCTGGACAAGATGGGCAAGAAGAAGTAAATATTACACCTCGCCGGTTCATCAGATTCAAACATTTCTGTACTAAGAGTATGCAAAACACAACATATTGCATTCCCGTAACGCTAATTTTTCAACTTAGAGCAGGAGTATTCGCAGTCGTCGTTACTTGTCCTCAGTCAACGCTACGTTTCGAGACGTTCTTACGGTCAAGATTCAAACAAGAGCGCTGAACAAAATCAGAACGATGAAACACAACTGACTAATAAACGGTTGCAACATTCTAGCTCCTCTCTATTGCGTAAAAAAAACGAGGCAATTCTCTAATGGAGTCCCAACCCCGGCTCACTCAGCCAATAATTCAAATTCACGCTACAGCGTTTTATTCCTGCAGCGCATGTTTCTCGAATAACACTATATCTCGCCTGGCGCCTGCTTAGGCTCGCAGTCAAGTTCGGTTTGGTTTTCGCGGAAAGCAATGAAGTATGCGACAAGGCTAACCTGCCCAACGCGTGGACTACACTAACGACAGTACACTCGCAGAGCAGACATAGCGACGATGTGTGGGAGAGAAGACAGGAAGGGAGAAGGGAAAGAGGGAGGTGGGAGGGGGGGGGGGGGGGGCGCTCTTTTCACTCGAGCAAACTCCAATTTTCGGAGAATTTATACGCGTCTCGCGCACTCCACGGTGGCGCTGCCGGTGGGGTGGGCAGAACGGAAACCGCGCCTCTTCCGGCGCTGGCGTTGCCGTCATGACAAATACCCGCGAGCGCCCCCGGCACCGCGCCTCCTCGTCGTCGCCCCGGTGCGAGCATATAGGTGCCCGGTTTTTGAGTGGACTCCGCGAATTCCGGGCGCCGAATACCAACGAGAAGGCGGTATGCCCGTTTCCAACCATCGCCGAAACGCGTCATAACGGATCCTCTCTTTTATTTGTTGTTCCTCCTTGCGAGTTTTTCTTTCCTCTCCCTCTCTCTTTCTTCCCCTCTCACTCTATCTCTCCTGGGGAGTCATGTCTTGAATTTGAGAAAGATATCACATCAGCGTTCCCTGTCAATATGAAATTTTATGCCGATCGAGTAAAATTTGTGTTGGGGAACTTGGAGGAGCTGTGCTCGGTTTCTTGCCCATGCGCGCTGGGAGTATACTACCACTTATATAATGCGAACAGTTTCGTGAGACTTTTTTTTTAATCTTCTTGAATGCGAAACGTAACGCGAGAGCATCACAACATCCTAACCGCGTATATATTATTGCCTTAAAATTTAATCACCCTGGCGCTACACAAATACGTTTCAAAGCTAAACGCTACTTGAACAGTTTTTCATTCAACCCACCTTCAGGAGCCAGTTATCTCCGATGTACATACTCATTTATTAAGGACTGTACTAATTTATTACTCTTATCCTGGTAATACCTCGTGCTGCCTTTGTCAAGCTTTTAAACTTTTAAAATTCTGTTTGTGTCCTTCATAAATTTAACAGTAAATTTTATCTTTCATTCCTGCTATATATATATATATATATATATATATATATATATATATATATATATATATATATATATATATATATATATATATATATATATTGATACGGGAATATATATATATATATATATATATATATATATATATATATATATATATATATATATATATATATATATATATATATATATATATATATATATATATATATATATATATATATATATATATATATATATATATATATATATATATATATATATATATATATATATATATATATATATATATATATTGATACGGGAATAAAAGAAGAGGCGGAGAGCGAGCGCGAGCGGCGAGCGCGCGAGCGGCGAGCGCGCGGCTCTAGCACGAGGGAGATAGAACGAGAAAGCTTGGCCGCCGCCGGTCGTGCTTCGCCCGCTCTCCTCCGTACTGCTGCTATATTTCTCTGGGTGGTCCCGTGGCCACCCCGTGGCATCCCACACCGTAACAATATATATATATATATATATATATATATATATATATATATATATATATATATATATATATATATATATATATATATATATATATATATATATATATATATATATATATATATATATATATATATATATAAAATCACCAAAAATTGAAGAAACATAACAGCATTTATTTCACGACGTTTCGGCTGGAGGACCAGCCTTCGACACTCGAAAAAAGCTGGTCCTCCAGCCGAAACGTCGTGAATTAAATCCTGTTTTGTTTCTTCAATTTTTGGTGATTTTATATTATATTGACCAAATCAGCTGCCAGAAATCACTTTTGGTATATATGTGTATATATATAGCAGAAATGAAAGATAAAATTTACTGTTAAATTTATGAAGGACACAAACAGAATTTTAAAAGTTTAAAAGCTTGACAAAGGCAGCACGAGGTATTACCAGGATAAGAGTAATAAATTAGTACAGTCCTTAATAAATGAGTCTGTACATCGGAGATAACTGGCTCCTGAAGGTGGGTTGAATGAAAAACTGTTCAAATAGCGTTTAGCTTTGAAACGTATTTGTGTAGCGCCAGGGTGATTAAATTTTAAGGCAATAATATATACGCGGTTAGGATGCTGTGATGCTCTCGCGTTACGTTTCGCATTAAAGAAGATTAAAAAAAAAGCCTCACGAAACTTCCTTCTTGATGTGTTTTGCAATCTGGTTTCCTTTGAAACGATATGTTCTCCTGATAAAGCAAGGATCTCCGCCGCCTCGCGGAATACACTGGAGCGTTCTAGCTCAGCGTAAGAACTTCTTGCTGCACAGAATGTGTTTGACTCACGGTTCTTCGACGTTTCGTTATTCATGAACAGACACGTTGTCAGCGTAAATTTAACGCTCGCAATCATCTTCTTTCAAGAGAATAGCTAATCACGCTTTTTGTACGATAGATCAGGACCATTCGGCTCATAAGCATCGGGCGATACAGAACCCCACTCTTACGCAAAATGAATGAATCGCACTAAGGCGCGCTTGTTAGTGAATCTATATATTTTTTGCGCAACCAAATGCGCAGGACGTCTCGTTCTTTCTTTCCTGAGCAGCCTGAAGCACTTAAAGCACAATCGAGGCACAAGCGCTCGTGAACGTCCCAATGCGAGTGAAGCACGTAGTGCTGTTTACAGAATCTAAATAAGCAGTCGCGACTCGCATTCATTGATGAAGAGCATGTTAAGAACTGCTCAAATACTAGCGCTCTGGCTGTGCATAGGTGCACGCGTGATGCCTCTGGTCATGCCTTTTGGGCATATCGAGTAAATATATGCAGTTCATAGTTGAAAAACAAGAAATAAGAGAGCAAAAGACACGATTTTTGCTGTTTTTGGTGGCAGATTTCAAAAACATCAGGAGAAATTCGATTATTGCTCTCCGAACTAGGAATCACTGCCACCACATTTTGCTTTCTACTCGAACAAAAAAGAATCAATTTCGAATCAAGCTGTATCTTACGCATACTATGCGCAAATACCACGACAAGTGGATCTGCCATTTTGTCTGCCTCCCGTGGACGATGAAAGTTCATCGCTCTAAAGACGCCCACCTAGAGCGTTGTGCTCTTACGTAACTCAATCCACGCCAGAACGTATAGCAGCAGGACGTCTCCGCCCACAGGCGCCCCATTGCGAAACGCTGCATCAGGAACCTTTCCGACTAGTCATGCGCTCGCGATAGAATAAACAGAAGCGGGCATGCTCAAGTGCAAAGCTTCGGCAAGTTATGGGTGGATGGATGGATGAATGAATAAGGCTGAACCCTTTAAATTGGGCGGTGGCTCAAGCCACATAGCCATGACTATGCATAGGCAAATAGCGCACCGCCTAGCGGGCGTTTCTTGAACTAAGCAATTTTCAGATCGCTGAAGGAAAAGCTTTTTTTTTCAGCACGTTTCTGCTTAGATTTCCTATTCGTTATTGTTAGTGTCAGAATCAATTACTTTTTGACGAGGGCACTAGTTAATGATTAGAGATTTTTAAGTCCCACAACAAAACTGTGCGCTCTGAGCAGCCCTGTAGAAGAGCACTGAGGATCAAGAAACGCAAAATACCGGACGAGGGACAGAGTAAGGGACACAAAAACAGGTTCACGAGCGCTTTGTTTTTGTGTCCCTTACTCTGTCCCTCGTCCGGTATTTTTCGCTTCCTAGTTTACAACATGCATCACCAACTATCCCGGCAGCTTGCTCTCCTCAACTGAGGATCAATTTTGAGCACGTGAAGTTTTTCCACGCATACCTCCTCTATCGTGACTACCTTGGAGGGGGCTCATTTACATTTGTTCCTGGTAGTACAAGCTTTTCAAAAACTCACAGCCTCGCGTCATGCTTGCAGCGCCACTACTACCAAATGCACCCGATTAGTCAGGCCATGTCAACTGACTTCGCGCTATCACTGGTTGCCCATGCGCGAACAGGTTGCGCATCAAGGCAGCGTTGTATTCTGTCTCGCCATAACTGCAGCCTTGCTCGAGTGAGATATATAACGCTCTATTCATATCCGGGGTCCACAGAAACATTTACCATGAAGCACGGCTTTTTGAGTGGCCGGCACTGATGGCTGGCTGTTCGCGATAGCCACTACCGAACACGCAAAGCACAGGGCAATTGTGAACTCGTTTTACCGTCAACGGCTTTTTAGCCGGATCAGTCACTAAAGCGCACCTTCCTTCGGGCACTAACTGGCGTAATGGAAGCAAATTATCTAGTTTCCGCAGAGATCTTCTTAGGCTGAATTCAAATGGCCGTAGTAGGCGGTGATCATTCCTTGCGTGGTATAGAAAGCAAGTCTACAAGGTCTTCACAGTAGCTCATAGCGCAAGTGACAATTATCATTAAGTTTCTTTTCTCAAAATGCGTTTATCTTTTCTCTGTGTCCCTACCACTCCTAGCGTTAAAGGCAGCAAGAGAAAAAAAAAATAGTAGGAAGAAAATTGCGATCAGATTTTACTTTCTGGGGCTCGCAAATCTTCCTGACTTCCAAAATATGGTACTAAGAGCGTAGGAGAGGGACACGTTAAAATCAACGCGCGTCCAGAAGAATGCGAAAATTCTCTTTCATATACTTAAAAATGGCAATGAAATTCTTTCTTTAAGCAGCAACCCGCGAGATGCCGAAACACTGCTAGAACTTGACAGACACCATCAAATTACAGAGATGGTCGAACGGAAACTGGAATTAAGTTTGTAAGCTTTTCTATTAGCGTCTTTACACAGTGCCAAGAAGCACAGCTCTCACTTACAAAATGAATTCGTAATTCTTCTCCCACTTGCAAATAAATCATATAACTACAGGTCTGGCCTGTTTAAAGACAGTAAAAAAGGGTAAAAGTACGCCGAATTTAATTTTTCAAATTCAGTTTCAATCAAAAAAGGCCAGTCTCCTTGACATGGTGGGAATTCCACTCAGTCAAAGGAAAGAAATAATTGCTTGCGGAGACCAGTGGCCTGGGTAGGCGCTGTACCGTTTCATTAGGTAGCACATTTAAAGTTATCGATCGGCCATCTTACACGCGTCTGCAGATTGCAGACTCCACCAAGTAGTCAACCCGCCGCTGTGGCTCAGTGGTTAGGGCGCTCAGCTACTGATCCGGAGTAACCGGGTTCGAACCCTACCCCGGCGGCCGCGTTTAGATGGAGGCGAAACGCTAAGGCGCCCGTGTGCTGTGCGATGTCAGTGCACGTTCAAGATCCCCAGGTGGTCGAAATTATTCCTGAGCTTTCCACTACGGCACCTCTTTCTTCCTTTCTTCTCTCAGTCTCTCCTTTATCCGTTCCCTTACGGCGCTGTACAGGTGTCGCTCAGATGTGAGACAGATAGAGCGCCATTTCTTTTTCGAAAAAACAATTGAGTATAAGGACGCTTGAGAACTTGCGTAAGAGTCGCGAAAAGGTTGTATGTTAGTGCAACCGCGACGATTAAGCAGCACTTCCATTGCTGTCATCAACACGCTGAGCATACCGTTCCCCGCACTAATGCTCAGCAGCCCAGTGATATACATGGCAACGCTCTCTTTAGAAATCAACTACCTATTTGTATTTGTTCAATGGTTCTGTCACATATCTTCCATTATTTTTTATTTTCTACAACATTTGCTCTGCAGTTAGGCACTGCTGCAAGCGTTTTGACAGTAATTAACGATTATTAGTGCGTTAGTTACCGAAAAATCGAATGCTCAGGCTAACAAAAAAGCCTAGATAAACTCCGGGAGACTTCTGAGTGCACAGGAATACCACATGCTATCCCTGAAAATACAAAAACGATATTCCATCTGTAGGAAAATCTATATTCCGAACAAAAACTGAAAATTTCGCTCTGAAATAAACCTCGAAAAGAAGTTCGCCGAATTTTCAAAAAATAAGAACCTAAAAGTCCAACCCTCAATATAAATTTACGTGTTTTGCTTTTTTTGTGATAGATATTGTGACCTTAGATTGTATCCTGACTGACAAGTCCCAATGTGTGACCATTATTTTTGTTCACAATTCTTTTGCGCGAATGATTCGTTTCGATCATACCGCGTTTGGTCTTAAAAAAAATTCCACATTGAGTGTATATACTTCTGAACCGATTATACCGACGATATGCTTGTGTAGCCGTCTTCACATGTCACAGTTTCGGTTTACTGCCGATGTTCAGCAGAGCAGCGACTTGTGCTAGTTAGCACGTATTCATCAGCAATCATCGAAAAGAACTCCGACACGTATAAGGTTTAGCTGTCTAGAACGTCTGCTGTACTTGCACATATGCCATATGCCCATTAATGTATGTATGCCCATAGAGATCATCTTTTTTTTTATCTTACTCCCAAATTTCCTTGGCCAAGGTTCAGTTTTCCTTCTGCAAGCGTCCTGTAGCTTCTTTATTCATTGCCTTTTTGCCATTGCCAGCATTGTGTTCATTATTACAGTAGAGTCCAGTCCACTTATAACGGCCGCTCATATAAAAAACGCCCGCTTATTTCGAACGAGTGTGGTGCAAACGTCGAGATATGCATTAGGAAAGTGGCAAATCGTCTCATATACGGCGAACAACTGTGGCCGCAGCACTTGGTCACAGGGAACGAGAAGGCGCCGTAAACTCACCCCCAAAGTTGAAAAACACGCGCTTCCAGTTAACCTCAGAGGGTAAAGACCGCCTGTCAGGCCCAGCGACCCCCCCCCCCCCCCCCCCCCTATCTCCGTGTAACCGAATGATGGAATTCTTTACGTGGTTGTACGCGCTCTCTTCCCTTAAAACTATTTTTAGAGGCTTTTCAATAGTTTTACCTTTCATTGCATTTTTTTGTACTCATATCGTCTCTGCTGTTGGCCATTGTTGTGCTCCTTGTTTCTCTACGTTGTCTTGTTTACACCCACCCCTGCAATAGCCCAATAGGGCTGCAGTATGTACAAATAAACAAATAAATAAAAAAGAAAGCAAAAGGCACTACTGAAACTGTATGGGTGACCGGCGGCCGAACGCGCGCTGATGATCTAGACTCATACATTGCCTGCGTATACGCCGGCTTGGCGAAGCGTCCGCAGTGGAGGCAGACACGAGGTGGGCGCGTGACAGTGGTAGCAACGGAAGCGAAGCTACAGTACGTGGGCGCGCATCACCTAATGGCAGCGATATGAAGAGTTTGAATGCCATGCATGCGAGTATGCGACGACTGTCCAGTCACCTTCATCTTTTGAGCTGATGTCACGTGTGGGCAGAGCCAGAAAGCAGATATTTCAGCTGATACATTTTTTGTGCATGTGCGCTGCGCTGCTTTCGTCGCTGCATGCACCAAGGAATGGCAGATGACGCTGTAGAAGGCATACACGATCAGATTAATGTAGATTTGTGGCAACGAGTCGATGATGCATAGATAGCTGGATGTGAACTCGGATCAATACGTTTATACAGCACTTCCCTACCGCCAGGAATCTGATTACTGTCGCTGAACTGCCGCCAGCTGCCATGCGCGCTTCAACCACGATTATTTTTATCCCTTCCCCAAAGCAGATTTTTGGCAGCAAGGATAACGGCGAGGAGAACATGACTGCCCTGGAGAGCCTACGAAGCTCAGCGGTAAGGTCTGCTTTGAACGAATAGACGTGCATGAATCAATTTTAAGAAATAAGCGACACTTTCGGAGCATTTGATATCTTCAGCTGTGATACAGGCAGTCCACTTTGCACGAACACCGGATACAACGAACGCAATCCGCTTGACCGGAGCTGACTGTATTTGCGAAAAGCCAAAAAAAGTACGCGAACCGTTCCACTTAAACAAATCTCTCTTAGTAGTAGACATGGGCCAACAAAACGATATAGTAATCGTCAGCTTTTGATATTGGTACTTATTATCTCGAAATAAATAAGCCTGAAAGTTGATCAGAAGCTTGGCGCACTTTCTGCAATATCCTTTTTAAAAGCAAAGCTCCATAAAGCTATGTATTCGTGATAAAACTTCGTTAATAAAGCTTAAAAGCTTGGTCAGGTCAGATAGGGGGAGAGCAAAATTTATTTTTGACAAAAGGTACCGATAGGTAAACCTTTCTTTGATGAACAGGTATCGCCTACTAAAAGGAAAACTTGCCGTTGGGCCAGTTGGTCTTCCACGACTTCGTTGGGCAAGCCCAAAGAACGCAACAGACTACAAAAAAAAATTAGAACACTTAAGATCTGCCTTAAGGGTATGACGCGGCATAGCAATGGGTTAATTAACGTATATGAATGTCATTCTCTACTGTACATTCATATATCTCTGGTGGTACTCATACCCCTTCTTGCGCAGTTATGATGTGCCACTGCCCTGCGAAGGCAGGTGCTCCTAGCGCTAGACCTTGTGCGACCCAGGTTACTCTTCCCGAGTGACCAATCTTTAATTGCCGCCTCCCGCGGTGGGCAGTTTGCTCACTCTCCGGTGGGCAGGTTGTGATGGCGCATCAAGGCCACATCACCTAGGTGGCCCACCTGCCTACTAGGTTGCTTTCTGGAGACCACATACCAGAGCCATACTCGTGACAACATGCCAGGGCCATGCCAGAGCCGTGGCGTTTCGCACACAACGCTGACACTGGATTTTCTTGAGAACGAGACCTCTAACGCTCTCCCGTTAAAAGGGTGTATCCCTTGTGTTATTTTCAACGGTTCATCAGAATCTACTGACGTGTTCTACAGAAGCAAAAGCCCTTCACAGGCTATGGCTTTAGTTCTTGATTTATTTCTCTATTCTCTAGTATCAAAACGATGATGAAACTCATACTTCCACAAATTGGCGCAGTTCACAGAAAAATAAAATGACGGGGAAACGAAAGTAAGACAGGCGACAATGATGACTGAGATAACCTACGTTGTTCCGAGCCTTAGAAAGCATAAAAACGACATCACCATGGGCGCCCGACTCCTTGAGCACTTCTGCAAGGATCATTAGACAGTTAGTACAGTTGCTGTGTATTATGGCTGCAACTTACAGGAGTATAAAGGAAACTGATGTGTTTTCTAGGTGTCAATCCCACTCCTTCATTCGCCGTCAAGAATGTCGTTATTTACTACACTTCATATTTTATCACGCACTGAGCTGCCATTTACGGCACTAAACATCCATCTCTAGGTTGAATTTAATGGCCTTGCTCTCAAAGATGGCTCCGATTACTCCCTGCGACGCCTCCCTGTAGTAAATGTGTTTCATTGCAGCGCACACGGATGTCTCGCTTCCGCCCACCTTCGATGTACACACGTACGCGGACATTGGAAGGGGTCCAGAGTAACGGGTCCACTCATGTCCAGCCTGAGAAAAAAAAAACGAGGTTATCTGGAGCAGCTCTTGCACTGAGACACAGCAGCGAGCATCCAGTTGTCCTCGTCAATTCCGCATTTCCTCCAAAAAAGTTTCCTAGGACCTCGAGGCACAACAAACTACGGCGCGCGACCGACTGGGTCGAAGCGACTTGACGCGAAACGAAGGAACCAGGGCAGCACATAATGCGAAAGAAAAAGAAAATAGAAGCGGATAACGAAACCAAATCCACATGGCACAGCAAAGCTCGCCATTCCGGCACCCGGTGCGATCGAAGCACCGCGAGCTGTCCCTCAGCTAAAAAGCTTTCTCAAGTTCCACCGCCGGCTCTCTTTGACTTTTTCAAGACCAGAAGGAGGAGGAGGCCTTTCACCCATCGAAGAACAGTGGTACGCGAATCCGAAAGCGATTC
Source organism: Amblyomma americanum (assembly GCF_052857255.1). NCBI lineage: Eukaryota > Metazoa > Arthropoda > Arachnida > Ixodida > Ixodidae > Amblyomma > Amblyomma americanum. The sequence goes on along the minus strand of NC_135500.1, from coordinate 167,798,598 downwards.
GAAGACGACTGCCTAAAAGCTTCTTTCCGTGTCCCTTGGAGGACCCGTGGAGAAAGGAGCGGGAAAAGGAGGAAGGTTAGCTTGAGGACGAGTCGTGGGTCACGACAGCGAAGAAGAGAGATCGCATAAGAAAACAGATGTAATCGCAAAGTGCGTAAGACAAAGGCGCGGAACCCTACGGCACGGAGCTGAGAAAGCATTTTCCAATCAAAGGATCTCTTAAAGACACTCCTAGCGAAGATCGCTGTCGCAGGTGGCAAGAAAAAGACCACCTCTTTGCGTTACAGTTCTGTTTTATTTGAGCCTTGTCTTGTCTTTTTCTTTTGTTTGAGTTAGTTCCTTCAGTCCGTTTTAAAGTGAAAAAAAAAATACTGTGATTGGCTTTGTAGTTCGCTTTAGTTGCGGCTGAAATGAGCACAGCTAGCAGAAATCCTTCGATGAGAAGTTAACTTTTCAATGTAGACTTTGCGAATGATATAGGATGTGTGTTTGCTAGTGAAGTATGGTGTAATCTTATCCGACCGCCTTGCCTAAGTTTGCCTTTTCGGCCCTGGTGTCCTCATATGAGGAGGAACAAACAGCACTTTCTAAACCTTATACTCATGAGTCACAAAAAAGAAAAAAAAAGAAATTGGCTCAAAAGAGCCATAATATTGATATCGGATCCACTTATCACGCTTCTGGGGTTTTGAGGGGTTTGAAAATGACGACGAAGACGGCGCATGACAGAAATCAAGGACGCCGTAGGGTGTACATGTTCTAGGGGGTTTTTTTTAATGCGATATCATTATACGCCCCATTAGCACAAAAGCCGCCATCTGCCGCCTGTCGCCTTCCATGGCATGAAATTCGGAGGATATCAGAACATCTTTTGATGCCACACCAACCTTCATTTCGGTGCCGCGTCATCGTGGTCAACGCGTCTGCGCATGAGCACCATGCATTGCTTGGACATCTGGATCCAGATTTTCGCTTGCCAGCGTACGACCATCGGCAGTGCCTGCTTCATAATTATATGTAAACATGCGCAGAGTACTGTGCACCGGGACTCCCGGGGACAACATAGTGCAGTCAAGCAATAAATGGACCTCGCCCTGGCTTCGCAGTCACTGGGCACGGCAGCATCGGAAGCATGCGGAACGTTAACCTGTTCATCTGCCGTGTGCAGGTTTACATACAATGCTTTTAGATCCTCACACGTAAGCAGTCTGAAGTGTCTCCGCCGAATTTTATTGCTTAACTACTTGCACAGTAAATAAGATCATTTTGCAGTATTTTTCAACTTCACTAGAGTCAACACCCCAACTGCAGCATTTTTCCCTGACAATAATAAATGTAGCGCCCCGTCCTTAATGCGTCCTTTATGAATACGTCAGGGCTTTGCGGTTACCCTGTGGAGTAAACGAAACTAGCAATGTCCTGTTCATAAATCTACCTAGCTTTTTTTTTTGTTTCAAACAGGGAAGTTGCACCTAGGACCCTTTTTTCCGACGAGAAAGCATCCTAGTGGAGGTTTTCGGCCAAATGTCCAGAACTAGCAGATGCTGACATAAAAAAAGAAGCAGGAATAAATGCAAACAAATACGCGGGTTTATAGGGTTTAACGTCCCAATGCGACTTAGGCTATAAAAAACGCCGTAGTGAAGGCCTTCGTATAATTTCGACCACCTGAAGTTCTTTAATGTGAACTTACATCGCGCAGTACTCGGGCCTTAAGCATTTAACCTTCCCGGTAATGTGTCTGCCACGGCCGAGGTCGAACCCGCGTCTTTCGGGTGAACAGCCGAGTACCCTGCCCACTGGGCCAGCGTGCAGGCTGCAGAAGAAGATTAAGTAGCCAAACCGAGGAAAATTCGCAAACTTTCCTTGATCGCATTCAGCGCGAATATAGTGGACCCATTGGCTACATAGAAGCAGCGGAAGGCGACTGTGTTCCCCACAGTACCCACGGGAAAGACAACGTTTATCCGGGGAATCAGAGTACGAGGAGAATCGATATGACCAAATCGGCTGCTGGCTATTAGAGATTACAGAGCAGAAACGTTACAAGCTAGATGGTTTTAGCGAGACGTGTAGAGGCAATTGGAATAATATTACACATAGAGATATGTGCTTGAGGTCTGAAAAACTGAAAAAGAGTTCTTCAAAGATTTTCATGGGCGCTTAAAGCTTCCCTAATGCGCAGGTATGCTCCGGTTAATCAAGTTATCGGTTATGTCCCGTGGAAATACTTGTGGGGAGAGAAGCATGAATGTAAGATCATGTGCCGAGTACATACATACCTGTGTGCTACAACCACAAGGCCCAGGCATCCTCATAAGGGATTCGGTTTCATTATTGAGCCGCTGCGCCTGCGCCCGACATCTTCATACTTTCTTGGTTAGATGAAAAAAATATAAATAACTTGGTAAAAACAATCCAGGATTGTACAAAAAAAAATTCATGGCTGGAAGGGTTACGGCTCTATATGACCAATCTTTCAAAGACGACAACAGCAAAGCTTTGTTTGAGAAGTCGAAACTAAACATGGGTTACAAGTAGCGAGAAGTTCTTTTCGAGGAATAAAAACACACACATGTATAGTATGCGGGCAGTTTTCGTTTCACTAATTCTCGTATCTAATTCACACAAATAGCAAGCGATGTTAAAAAGCCACGGAGGTCAAGCTATTAGGCTATTAGCTGCTTCTTGGAACCGTGTATGTAGACAATCAGCCAAAATTTATTTTTATCTAAAAATGCTGTACGCTTAAATTCACAGAAAAAGCACAAACCAAAAAAAGTGCAAGAAAAAAATGCAAATTCTGACACGCTTAGACATCTGTGACAACTGTGATTCTTAAAAGCAATTCCAGCGTGAGTGCAGAATAGTGCATCATCTGCTTAAAACTGCAAGGTCTAAAAAAAAAAGAGAAATTAATAGAGAGAGAGGGGGGGGGAGAAGAGAGCAACATTGGCACTCGTATTCAATAAGTGAGGTTCTTGTGGTCGTGGGGACTTTCCTACAACCAGCGCATGAACTAACCCATCTTCGTTGCCAGAGACTCATCCCCATTGTCTCAGGGTGCCTCATCGGTGCTTTTAGCACTACTTTAACTCGAGCTTCTGTGTTCCTAAACTCCTCCGAGCGCACCACCAACAAAGGATGAGTAAGGAACTTAGGTTATCAAAGTGACGTAGTGTGACAACAAGAGAGCGGCAGTAGGCCGCTTGCGCTTGCGTCAGTATTGCTTTAAAGTATCTTTCTCACTGTGATTATGTATATGCCGCTCTTTTTTTTTTCTGCGTTGCACCTATGTTTGCGCAGAGGCACTTGCCTACAACGCAAGCAAGCGAGAGGCATTCGAGAGACCGGGGGCCAGCTTTGGTCGTTAAGGGACGCCTTCGCGTAAAAACTGAACCGTCCAGCGACGATGCCGAAACCTTATTACGATGCTTCAGCGAAAAGGGCGCCGAAATTTGCGCAACCGGTTTTCTTTATAAGACAAATTATTTCTTGCTCCGGCCGAATTAATAACGTTAAGAGTCAGCCATCGAGGCCTCCCAGTAAGCGATGGGCGCCTGTCGTCGCCGGCTGGGCCTTGCTCAACGTCACCGTGATGTAGTGCAGCTCTGGCAATGTGACACTCGCGTATCCATCGAGGTCAACGCCGCCGGAAGGCCGACGGTTCTTCGCCTTGGACGGGAGCCAAGCGAGGCCCAAGAAGGAGCATATTCTTGCGGCGGGTGATTAAGGCACCAAGAGCCTTGTCGAAAAAGCAGGGGGCAGTTATTTAGCGAGCTGAGCTTTATATTTTTTTGGTTCCAAAAAGTGTTACCTCGGGGTGACGAGAAACATTTTAGCAAAGCGTTTCTTTTACTTTTGGTCCCCACTTACGTGAAACGTGACATATTAGAGTCTGGAAGTGGCATCAGGCACTAGTTTTGCCTAAAATGGATGCAGATATAAAAACGTTGGTGACTTTTACGACATTACGAAACTCGGACCCTTGTGGCTTTCGCATAATATAGCTATTTAAAGGTCATAGAACTGAGGCTGTATTCTAAAGTTGGTTCGGAATTTCCGACACTTGGCTACTTTGAAGGGGCCAGACAATGCGTTCACCGTGGTGAAAAAGAAAATAACATAAATAAGCGTTATGAATTTCGATCTTATTGCCTAAACATGCAGCCAACATTCTGACTGCATAACTTCCCTGCCTAAGCTTTGTGATCACAGTCGCGAAGGCCAGGGTGCCGCGTCAGACTTATTTCGACTGCGACAAAATTCTAATACATTCAAACTCTGCAGTCTATCTCGAAGCTGCGCTTTTAGAAAAATAGGAGATATTTATTTTCTTGGTTCTTCAGCAGTGGTAGCATGGGTTAACAGGTTCATAAAGACTAAATTCACTTACATAGCAGTGGGAGCAACGCGTAAGGAGCGCTTCAGCAAATAATAGGACGTATTTTATTATTATTTGCTTAAAGTAGGCTGTTATAATCTCTTGCAGTATGTGTGTAATAAAAAATGAACAATGGGGCAACCCAGCCTGAGGAAATCAAGTGATATTCACCGGCCATACGATTAACAAAATGCTGACACAAGTTTCATAATCAACTCACGCGAAAGCATTCGCTTACTGATCGATACGTGTGTGTGTGTTAGTCAATCATCACGGCCTTGACGAAGATAGGCTATCCAGAATAAAGAACAAAGCAAACACGGTGAGAAAAATTTCGGAAGCGGCTATATACATGCCTATTCTGCAGTACTAGACGCTCCCTTTGCTGCTAGGGGCTGCTGCACATTCTAGGGGCTACCTTTTACACCTCCTGCAGCCTTAATATAGCTGCCAAACTGCTAAACCAATATTTAAAATTTCCTACATCCTGTTCTAGTTTTCTTACTCTTCCCACTTTTCTATTTTAGGCAATGCGTCTGGCAATAATCTTCATGAGAATCCAGGCAAGAAGTGAACTTCAACTTGTGTTTATTTCTGAAGAAATGCATAAATACACAACAACACGTTCTTATCCCAACTAACAGCGTTAGTGCTTATATGACACGTTCCGAGGACACAATTTTTTTTCTTTCCCTGGCATCAGAAAGCGTCTTCGGGCATATTGTACACCAAGTTTCCACTCATCGGTAAAGTGCAGCGCCAAGGATCACGAAGGTGCTCACAGTCTGCTTTAAGCACATGATGTTACTCCTACTAAAGCAGCTCCAACTTCAAGTGGCTCCATCTGCTGCCGCTTTTGTGCGATGCTGGCAGAAATATGTACTGTAATGACAGAAACAGCTTCAGTCTTTCATACAAAATCAAAATCTTCAGACTTGGTTCACCTTAATTTCGAATGAGATCGACAACGCGCTACAGCCATACTCCGGCACCTTGTCAACGCCAGAGAAGCGCAGTGCAAGGCTTCCATGAGCAAATCGCCGCATAAGCGAAAATCCTCATTCCAAGCACGTGACCAAAAAACTGCATGACGTTCCGCGCTCCTCGCAAGTCTGTCATGAACTACGACGAGGCAGTAAGCAATACCTCCAAGTCGCTCTCCACCAGCCGACGCATACTGCGAAGATCAAAGGAGTGCATGCGAACAGATACCCGCATCAGAGTAGCGTCGTAAGAGAGAAGAGCAGATCTTTTGCCTTGTTGCGTCATTTCGTATCCCGTTGCTGAAGCAAGCACTGTGTTGCTGCCTAACTGTCGACTGTGGTTGACCTTTAGGCTGGTCTTCAGTGGGGCGACGGGATACTTGGAATAAATTCCGGAATATCCCCATCGTTGGAGAACTTGATACCGGTGCAAAGTGGCAGTGAGACCATTTATGCTGTCTAGGAGCGAAAGCACAGGAACAAGGAACGCAATCTGTCCGAAGAACATCTAATTCGAGGCACTGAACTCTGCAGCCGTGGTGTCTGCCAATGTTTGGAGTCTAAAATTTAAAATAAGTAAGTGACTGGAGACACATAGCTTGAGCGATACAATAAAACACCGATGGGGTGTTTTTGGGCAGCCTGTAGAGACATCATCAGAGTGAGTTTCGCTACCTCCATCCGTGTTGAAGCGCTGGCTGGCCGGTGGGTCGAAGCTCGTTCGGGGTTATAAAAATGTTAAGGAGCTGTACATCGTCACTGCCTGTGAACTGCAAAACTTAATGTAGAGCTTCTCACGATGTTTCTTCCGCAGACGTGCACCTGCAAGCTTACTAAGCCGCGTTCTATGATGTGACCTTGCTGCTAGATTTTCCTAATTCGCACCCTTACTCAGCCACTTCGCTCGGTCATCGCCTAGCCTCTAACGGGAGCGCAGATTTCTGGAACACTCTGAGCGCAATCGTCCTCTGGTCTTCACGCAAAGCACCCCACGCTTACTAATTTGAGCGATGATTATGATCAGTGTACAACCACCCTCACTAAAGCAACCAACAAGTATTTCGTCAATTCCAGCTTGCATGGGTAGCAGCTCAAATTTTATTGTGGCTTGAGATTGCAAAATGCCACTACACCACGGTAAGTAGAGGTATGCGCTGTCTGTATTACTGATAAATTTATTGATTCAGAACTCCATATAAAGCAGCCTGCACGTGGGCTTACTATAGCAGGGCGCGATGTAAATTCTCCGTTCAAAGGAGGCTGATTATTTTGGAAGACTTAAGGCGCACTACATATTAAGACGTACTTTAGAGGGACACCTGGATAATAAATCGGTGAAGATCCATTTATTATCCAGTTGACAGCTGAGCGTATTAGCGTACCCATGCATGTACAACCCTATACCTCTTTGCTGTTCGAGGCGGATAAGGCATCCGTTAAGTTCACTGGGTATGTCAGCCTTATTACATACCCGGCAGGCTACTGCAAATGCTGATAAAAATGAAATTATGCATATTCACATAAAAATCGCGCTCACACATTTGCACGCAGGATTTCCTGAAAAAGCGTGTAAGTCCTGCGTCCTCTGAAAATTAAAAAAAAGGCCGTCGTCGTAGGCGGCACTCAGGCTGCGTTACTTTGTTGTTTAAGTAGATTAACCAGGCTGCAGCAGGAGTCCTGGTATAGCCTTAGCTTTAAATTCAATGCTGTACGTGACGTGTTCTACGAAACTAACCAAAGAAGCTGCTATCAGTTCTAGAGCTAAGGTCTTTGAAACTGCATTATAGGAATATTCCAAGTCTTTGTAAGACGTTCCTGTGTACTTGCCTTGCTATATGGTTTATGGTTTATGAGGGTTTAACGTCCCAAAGCGACTGAGGCTATGAGAGACGCCGTAGTAACGCCTTGCTATATGCTATTGTTTAAGTGTTCTATGTACGTTGCTCCTGTGATTATTATGCTTTCAGTGCTCATCAGTAGGACCTGCTCTTGAATGCAATCGATTGTACTTTTGCTGCTTCGGCTACGCGCTTTTTTTTTTGTTTCGCATCACTAGTTTTTGACTGAGAGCGATTTTTTGTGGTCATTTTTATTTTCAAATATTTCTCTGTATGCTTACATCATTTCAAGCAACACTTTATGCCATATCTCGCGCTTTCGGTTACGTTCCAGAATTGCTAATGTTCACTCACTTCGCTTCTTTTGTTTGATTGTGTTGTATTTCAAGTCGTCTTTTAAGTTGTGTATTTGCAGAATTGCAACCCCTTTCTCGGCCTGCGCCGGAAGTGTGAACAAATAGGTAAAATAAATATGCAACTACTAAAGTTCCGCTGTAAATGGTCAAGGTTTTCTGAACTGGTCATGCTGACGGGTATTCCCGGGTGAGTTGGAGACCTTTTCCATCCGATTTGGTATGAAAAATACATAGTGGATGTTACAGTCAGGAACATCCTACGAAAGCATGGGTGATCACCTTCCCTCTCTCTCTCTCTCTCTCTCTCTCTCTCTCTCTCTCTCTCTCTCTCTCTCTCTATATATATATATATATATATATATATATATATATATATATATATATATATATATATATATATATATATATATATATATATATATATATATATATATATATATATATATAAGAAAGGAAACCGGATTTGTGCAGTTAGACAGTGCCCACACCTCGTGTTTTATTATATATATATATATATATATATATATATATATATATATATATATATATATATATATATATATATATATATATATATATATATATATATATATATATATATATATATACCGGATTTGTGCAGTTAGACAGTGCCCACACCTCGTGTTTTATTTTATATATATATATATATATATATATATATATATATATATATATATATATATATATATATATATATATATATATATATATATATATATATATATATAATAAAACACGAGGTGTGGGCACTGTCTAACTGCACAAATCCGGTTTCCTTTCTTGTTTCCCCCAGAGGCTTTCTGCGTTCTCTTTCGCAAACTGTTCACTAATTTCCGCACATACTTTCCACTTCATCTTCCGCGTGAGGCTAGTTTCCTCCGAAGAGAGCATCCTGAAGAATGTCGTCGAGGCGGCCAGCAACACTCCTAAAGCGAGGACCGTGGCCGACGACCCGCCATTTTCACAGCCAGTAAGAAAGCTATCGCAGCGAGCTCCATACACGTCCCATCTGGCAGCACGTGACTTGATCGTCGTTCTCCTCGCCCTTACCGTTTACTACTCGTTTCCACCTCCCGGTGTTCCATTCTTAAAACCAACAGCAACGACGCTAACACGCGCGCAATGACCATATAACCTCTTTTTTTCCCTTCGATGCAAAACAATTGCCAGCTCGTTTTTATTTGAAAGCACTATTGGCCTCCTAACCTGGAAAATTCCAATGTGTGGTTAGGCCTTGAAGTTAGCCACGTGATGCGGGAAATGGCGAGAAATAAAAACAAGTCTGTGAATTTAGGTGAATGTGATCACCCTGGAGAAATAAATGTTGCCGCGCCAAGGTTTCGAACCCGCGGCGGCACAAACAGATAAGCGTTGCTGGGCACTGCACGAGAGACTGTGCTATCGCCGCAGTCGACCACGACTCGTGGTAAACTGCAAGACACTCTCGTGCTGTGCATTGTACGTCGTCCTCTTCGTCAACTCCCATCTGTGCGAAAGTCACGAAAAGAAAGGAAGCGCGCTTTCAATCGCGTTTAAAGGTTAATTGAGTGGCACTTCGCCCACATATCGCGGGTTCGGGCCAGAGCAAGCTGAGGGCATAGCCAGCGCTCGCCGCGCGCCTGTGCTCTCGCTCCGAAGGAAGGAAGGTGCGGTTATTTTAGAGCACGAGTGTTTATTACACAGGAAGCTGCATTACACAACACTGTACTGATCACCAGACCTCAGTCCAACCCATAGCCCAGCTCCCGAAAGCGGGCCCACGGAGCCTCACGCGCAAAGCAAGGACTATATACGCGCGTGACGGAACAGCCAATGGCGATAGCATGACGCACGCCCAACCAATGGGTTAGTTAATACCTCGAACCTACCAGGTTAGCCCTATACCCAGGAATATGGATCCAAATCTACACACAGCCAGAAGACAGGCAAGGGCTGAATACGTAGAGGCGAAGATAGCCACACAAGATCAGGTAGTCTACACTGACGCCACTCTGTACCCGTGGACTCGTAGCCAAAGCATCAAGAAAACGGTATCGGTTGTCACAACAAAGGAGGGTGGCCTCATCAGCGGCGCATCCATGAGAGATGGGACGATAACTCAGGCAGAGCAGATCGCCGTAGCTCTAGCGGCAGCCGAGGGTTATCGCAACAACAAATCTCTCACAATCATAACAGATTCCCAAGAAGCGTGCAGACGCTACATGGTAGGAAGAATCAACAAGAAAGCACTAAGTATTCTCTTGAAAACGCAGCGAACCAACGAAAAGATCCAACATAGGGTCTACTGGGTACCGGGACACGCCGGAGTTGAAGGCAATCTGAAGGCGGACAAGCTAGCTCGCGAGCTTACTATCCAAGCTGGTGCGTCAAACGCCTCGGACGGCCCGGAGATAACGGTAGAGCACACGTACGCAGCTGTTCTCAACCTCATCAAAGGCAGAAGACGCAAAAATCCCCAGCCACATCCTCTGCTAGCACAATATGAAGCGACATGTTGGAGAAGACTCCAAACAGGAGCCTTCCACAACCTTCACATTCTACATAGACGTATCCGAAGCAGTATAGGGATACATGTCCGTGGTGCGGGGCAACCCCCACGCTGTATCATATCATATGGGATTGCATACACAATGTAGCTTTCCGAGGTAACAAAGAGCCACATGCGGAGCAGTGTGAGGACCGGCTAACCAGCAGCAAGCTCAAGTTCCAAAGAGACCTAGTGAGCCACGCATGCCGGATGGCCAGGGACAGTGGTGCCTTGGACTAGGGGTGCCAACCACGCTCAACCTGGATGACATCGGCAATCTTCGGGCAAGCAGCAAGACTCCTTTATTAGACCAATAAAGTTCATTCACTCACTCACTCGCGCGCGACACAACACGAGGGAGGATGGGGAATGCGCGGAGCGCATCTTGTCAACGAAGGTCGCAGGTCGATGGTCCATCGCACGTCGTCACCGGCAATGGCCGCCGATGACGGAGAACCAGCCAGATCAGGCCCTCCAAAATCTGGAGCGCGTGAGCGCCGCACAGGCGGGCGACGGGACTCCGGAGGCTCGGGCCTGGACTCAAGCGTACACAATAGGTGCGCAAGGTTACACCGCCCGCGCTCTTGGTCCCCCGGCAAAGGCCGAGGCAACCGGGAGGCGAAATGTACGCACCTTTCTGCTGCCCGAGTCGGTGGCGATCTCCCCGTTCATTTCCCGCTCGGGCCTCTCGCCTAAACAACGCACCCCAACCGTCACTCGGAGTGACCCAATGGGGACGCGAGGTCGAAGCGGGAAGAACGGAAGGGAGGGTGATATACAGCGGTTCTTCAACAGAGCTTCCCTCTGAAAGGAGTACAACCATCGCGGCTGCCTGCATTCCGCTCGCGGACACCCCGCGAGGTCTCTCTAACAAGCAAAACGGCAGCAGCGAGCACGCACTCCGATCGCTCAAGAAGCCCAATCCCCACAGGATACGTGGAATTGGTATCCACCTGTAAAAAGCAGATTTCGCAAATATTTCGTAGTTAACAATGCTAAACCGCCAGCACTTCTTCCTTACCGGTTTCTGGCCATCCTGAATAGATTTCTGCGTCTTTATTTTCCAACCAACTTTAACCGATCCTATAAACTCTGTTGTTCAATTAACTGACCTGCCCGCCAATTTTTCACGGATTTCTGCCCACCTATATAAACAAGCTAGAACACAGAAATTTGTTATGAAGCGCGTCTCTTAGCGTTATTTTACTGCACACTCAGCTTACCCATTAAATCACAAAGGTTCGCCATGATCGAACGTTGAGCGGTAAGGTAAACATGGTCGCGAATAACTGGGTCTCGTCGAATTTCACCGTCACTCACTTTCAGACAAATCTGAAATCTCAAGTATTATGCAAGTCAACGCTGCAATGGCTGCCTTGCATATGATGTCGTTCACCTGAAAAATATTTATCTAGTCTCAAGGCGATATTTACGCTATAAAAACATGCTTCTGAAAGTGACATCTAAAAGTGAAAGACAAATCACGATCAAGGGCCGTCTTCGCGTCGCTTATGCCACGTGAGGAGGCCGTCATTCCAGAACTCGCCTTAGAAACAAAACGGCGCAAAAATAAACACTGATAGCATCTCATCCGGCCCCCAATATCTGAACCCTGCTTGTCTCAATTTCATGTTCTAATCATTTTTTTCTACGCGAAAGCGGTTTTTAACGTTCATTTTTGCCCAATGTGCAAGCGTCTCTTCCAAAGACGCACCCGCGGAAGGAAGGTTTGCTTCGGTAAACAGTTAAAAGCGAGCCGCCTTCGTTCTACGCTGTTAGCACATTCTTCTCCCAGAAAAAAAAATCAAAAAGAAAACTAACAAAAAATATAGAAAACAGCAAGAAAAATGAAACTCGTGCGGAAAAAATCGCGGCGCATAAACCAGCGACAGCAGCAGCTACGATGACGACACCAGCACACGTTCGAGCATCCACTTTTGACGCCACCCTGAAAGGACGACACACCTAGGAACGCACAAAAGAAGCGTACTTTAGGCGCGTGCTGTTTGAGGAAGGACAAATGCACGGGCGTGCTTCAGCCATGCGGCCCAAGCCTTCTCTGGCTAGGGGCGTGACAAATGACTGCTGGAAATCCGCTACAGGGCCAGAAACACGTGCTCCTAATGTCGCAACCCTCCCCCCCCCCCCCCCCCCCTGCCTTCTTCCAAAAAATAAAGTGCTGTCGAGACAGAGGCCAGAAGAAATGGCGAGAGTCTGAAAAGAAAAAAAACGCCTAAATTCGCAGTGAGAAAAAGAAACCCAGCTGCTCCTGCTAGAAGAGGCGGGACGAAGGGAAAAGTGCCGAGATATATCCTAGACAATGAGAAGCCAAGAGGAGTCGTTCAAAGCTCAGAACAGAAGTGGCTGCATTCGCACGCGGCGATGAAAACTGGCTACCCCTCAACTGCGCGCCTCTTCAAGCGGAATTCATGAGAGCTTCGCCAACACAAACACGCACCTCCCTCGCTGAACGTGCGCCGTGGCGGACAACACCGCTTTTCTTTCTTTCTTTTTTTCTTTCGGAGTGCTCCTGCAACCGCTTTCTGAAGCTGCTTCATGCACCCACATCTCTCCGTGTTATGTTCAGATTTATCCGAGTTTCCTTTTCTCTCCTTTCTTCTTCATATACTTTCATTATTTTCATCCCTTTATTTCTTCACTTAGTACTTTTTGAGGCACTGCGCAGTCTAGTATATAGCAGCTCGTGCTTGGCGTGCGTTAGCATTATGCTTGTGTTCTGAACAACTTTTGAGTCGCACATTTCGCGTTATTTGTTTGCGACTGCAAGCACGAAGTTTCAAACGGTCACGAAGCCACGCGATAGCGACTCGCAAACCAGTCGCGCGTGAATCCGAACTGAGGTGGAGCGCGATAGAGGCACGAAAGTAACCCGCACGAAGCTGAACAAATCAACAAGAGCGGCATAAACAGCCAATGCGACCCCCCCCCCCCCCTCGTCTCTCCTCTTTCCTCTTGGCTTCTTCTTCTACCCTTCTACCCATTCCAGGCTAGCGAAAGTTGCCCGCGCTGTGCTTCGGGGCTCGAATTGATATGCGTGCAATCTCTATGCATATACGGAGTGCGCCGTTTTCCCAGGATTTCGCGTTTATTTATTTATTTATTTATTTATTTATTTATTTATTTATTTATTTATTTATTTATTTTTCGGCCTCCGCTCTCGGCCACTGGCTTTGCTTATGTCCGCTGAGCACAGCACCGCAAACAAACCAAAGTATCTGAGTGGCATGACAAGGCAGAAACGGCGGCCACGTTCTGCATGACAATGAAGAGAATAGTCTTCCGACATCCTTTCCTCCGCGTTTTTTTTTTTTTTTGACGCGTTTGTCTACGGAATTTTTTTTCCTTGCCTTCTTCACTTTTTCTATGCAGCTGCCACCAGCACTTGGGGGGCCTCGGTATGAGCTCCTAGGACGTGTGGTGCGGCTATACGCTTTAGCCCGTCCCCATTTTACTGCGCACGGTTGGGCAGAGGAAATGCAATCTTCGTGGTAAGCGGTTAAGGCCCGCCGAGCCCAAAGTCGTTTACGGGAGCCACGACGAGCTGGGCTTGCGGAAGTGGGCTGTGCTCTGCAGTTCGCTCTCTTCTATGGCTCCTCTGCCAGCAGATTCGCCCTCTTTTGTTCTCCGCTCTTTCGACATTTTTCGCTGTCACCCCTTCGCTCTGGAACCATTTATTTGGAGGCGCGTACAACGCGCATCTTAGGTTGGTAAAAAAGTAACAAAAACAAAAAGTGAAGTGTCCGATTACAGGATTCGAGCACTCACCATTTTCTAAGAGCAGTGGTCAGGCTCTCTACTACGTCCAGCGAGACTACAACACGATTATAGGAAGCTATTTTAGGGAAGGTAACCCTACGAAACTGCCGTCAGAAGTTAAAGCTTCTTTGAAGTACAGTTTAATCGTACAGGTAAAGAAATGTTGAGATCTGAGGTACGACGCGTTTAGTGCGTGTATGACTATATGTAGCAGATGCAATTTTCGCAATCCGAAACTTTAGTCAAACGCGACCAATACTCAATAAATATGTCTACATATATTTTCCTCGGTATTCAAAGAAAAGAAGTCAAACCTTGATCAAGTGGATACACATCCATCATGAATATACCGAAAGGAAATATTGTTGCTTCAAACAGCCGGCTGTGTCCGGAGTAACGAAATTACGTTTGCCAGCTAATACAAAAAAAAACTGGCGTCATAAATCTCTTGCAGCACGCCCCTCTAGTGCTGGCTGTTGAAATCACTTCTTCGACGCACATTTATGCCTTCCAGGCACATAGCCTTACGGGGTACAATATATACGATGACCGTCTCGGGTTGGAAACAACCTTACGGGGCACTGTTACTCGGAATGGGAGAAACACCGTACGTCCATCCGAACAAGACGCATTAGCCGCCACTTTCTCCCCTTGTGTGAGTAAAGCTATTCATACCGTTGTCTGTACGAAGACGCCCGAAAAGAGCCGACACGTTTCGCAACACGCTCATTATTCCTGGGTGCATTATTGCCATCGACAACGCCCGTTAGAGCATCCCATAGACCCCGTTACGACAGCGGGGCGTGGGGTATTGCGCATAACGTGATTCGAGACGCTGGACGCTTGTGCCGGCTGGCGCACGTTCTTACGCGAAACTCTCGGGCAGCCAAGAGCGAGCACAGAGAAGAATGAGAAGGCAGAACGGATGCAAAGCTCCTCCGGCGGAGACGCATTAGTCGAAAGGGCGGGTGAAAGGAGAATGCCAGGCGAGGACGGCGCCTTGAGCACGGCTCGGTTCCCTTCGTTAGCGTAGTTTCGTGCAGCGGCGCTTAAACGGCGTCGCCTAAACGCTAGCAAGCACTCCGCGAACGTTGGCAATGTCAGCAGAGGAAAGTAGTATATAGTGTAGATTACAGTGAGTGAGTGAGTGAGTGAGTGAGTGAGTGAGTGAGTGAGTGAGTGAGTGAGTGAGTGAGTGAGTGAGTGAGTGAGTGAGGAAATGTGAGTGTGAGTGAGTAGGTGAATGTGAGTAAGTGAGTGTGAGTGAGTGGGTGAATGTGAGTGAGTGAGTGAGTGAATGAGTGAGTGTGTGCATGAGTGAGGAAATGTGAGTGTGAGTGAGTGGGTGAATGTGAGTGAGTGAGTTAGTGAGTGAGTGAGTGCCTGAGTGAGTGAGTGAGTGAGTGAGTGAGTGAGTGAGTGAGTGAGTGAGTGAGTGAGTGAGTGAGTGAGTGCCTGAGTGAGTGAGTGAGTGAGTGAGTGAGTGAGTGAGTGAGTGAGTGAGTGAGTGAGTGAGTGAGTGCCTAAGTGACTGAGTGACTGAGTGAGTGAGTGAGGACAAGACAGATTAGCACAGCTATAGCTAAGGTAAATGGAAAGAATGGGTAACTTAGCCACGCCTCCAAGAGCATAATTGCATCAGGGAGCAAAGATTTTCCTTCTAATAAAGTAATTGGTGTCACACCGAAGAAGCTATAAAAAAATGCCGCCAAACAATAGTTTCAAGCGCCCATCGTCGATCACGGTTTTAGGGGGCTTTCAATGATTTTTTTGCAGGTTACGTTCATCGCAACTTCCACAAATTGGTAATAATTACATTAGTCACCGAAGGATTAAGCGGAAAGTGAAGCCTAATCGTTGGAATTACATATGTTTTGTAATTCAACAAAAATTAACAACAAGATTTACAGTCGCGCCGATGCTCCGTGAGTGTTAGCCACGTGAAATTTTTTGAACAAGAACATCTACAGCAACTCTCATCCAAAGCACCTTGCTGCGCCTCTTCACGCAAGGCTTTTCAACGAAAATTAAGTGGACAGTCACTGACCGACAGCCTTCGTAGTAATGCCCAGAGCACGACACTCGCACCCCTGGCTGCGTCTGGAGAATGCGACTTTTTGCTCGGGTCAACCAGCAGTAAAAAGCAGACGGGCTGAAGGCTACAGAAACTACGTGTGTGCGTCAAAAGCAGAGCGGCGTCGTGTGCAGTGCACTGCAGGAGGGTCGGAGACAGTGCATCGAACTCGAGCAAGAGAGGCGGACTGAGCAGGGCCGCACTCGGAGTCGGCAGGGCGACCCGTTAGCTGACAAGGACGGTCCGCTGCCCACAATGAAATTCGCCACGCGTCGGCTGCTGCGCTACGCGACGAAGGGCGCCGGACTCCGGCTGCTGGCAGCTGTTCGATCTCGACGACAGGCCGACGCGAAGCGAAGGAGGGCCGGGAGCGGCGCTGGTTGCGTCTTTCAACTTCGATATTGCTTCCTCACTCGTGACTCGGCTTTCAGAGTCGGACAGCGAGACACTGGCGCTGATGCCTTGGCCTTCTTTCGAGCTTCTTTTTTTCAACACTCGCCTCTCGCAGCTGCCGTCGCCTTTTGTTTCCTCCTCTGTTGTGTGTAAAACAAGACGCCGGTGTTCACTTCCCTATTTTTTGTTGAAATCTCAGCTTTCTTCCTAGAATCTTCTTTGAATCTCGACTGAGTGAGTGGGGTGATGTTTCAGCGCTAAGCTTCTGTGAAGACTTTTAGCGTGTTTAAGCAAAGGCTAAAACTGCAGCGTACTTTTAACAAAGCTTGTAAAGCCAGGGTGGCCTGAAAGCAATGGAAGCAGTTACGGCCCTGTGCACGAGCGAGATCATATTTCGTGCCTTGAAAGAAAACCGACATTTTTCATCGAAGCTTTCTTTCATACATGAACACAAACCATTTTCATTATCAAAGAGGGGAAAAATATGCACGCACGTTAAATGTACTGTGTACGTTTTCCTTGATCGTGACAAAGTCAGTTTTAGTGCGCATATTTTATACAACTGCTTCTGTCTGAGCGTGTTCGTTCTTATGTGTGCATGTGTGATTTTGTGTCTAAGAATAAGCTGAGTCCGCTGCCCGCACCATAACCGCCGACCAGTTACTCCAATTATGCCTGAAATATCTGGCAACACATGTGAAAAGGCATAGGAATGTAGAGAAAAGGCAAAAATGCAGGAACAGAATGTCAGAATGTTGTGTCAGCATGGAGAACTCATCGAAACATCGAAATGAAACTAGCAAGCCTTTCGTTGGCAGAGGTGTGGGTGCTTCCAGCCGTGGGCGCTTTGGTGCGTGGCACAGATAAATGGCACATGCCTGCAAACTGAAGGCACCCAAGCGCAGCTTCTAAAAAATATTCCTCGCCGTCGCTTCCTCTACACAGTTTGCGCGTTTTTGTCGAGAGTTCTCTGCATTACACTCTTTCTCCTTGCAGGCATGGCTCAGAGCCGCACCTCCAGAGAGATATCTCAGTAATTGGTTTTCCAAAGGAAACAAAATAATGTTCCTCAAGGGCACATAGACTGCGCGTCAGTGATTAATGAAACCAATTATTTCTCACGACCGCTACATGCTTACGTCGAACTTCCGCTGCCAAGTGCAGGCACTAAGGAGTCGCCTACAAGTCGCCTTCGTAGCCTGCAAGTAATGATGAATTGCACAATACACCTAAATTGTAAGAGTTATTTGCATTCAGAAATTTATGTTATATCAATAGTTCCAGCTTGCCTTTAAGGGAATTATAAACGGCGTCCATCAGGTTGAACAGCTTACAAAACGTGTCTCACACAGCTGTGCTGCTCTGATGCGCAGTGAATTTCATTTCCACTTTGAGGTTTTTTTCATGACTGTTTGACGTAATACTTTTGGGAGCTTTGTTTTGTTTCGTGTTCAAGTTCTCGGCGTTTCGACTTGCGTTTATTGTAAGCCACAGAAGTGAATACTTCGAATACTTCGGCTTATATTATCTGCCAGTCGACACCAGGAGCGGCTCTTTAGCTCAGTGCTTGGTACGGTATACGTTGCATGTCCGCAGTTGAAAAGCCATTTAGGCAGACACCTGTCATTAAAGTAATAATGTGGTGTGGTAGACTGAACCAGTACAGTAGGGCGAAACTCTACGCAACTCAAGGCCAAACGTCAACGCTGCCGCGCTCCATTCTCAATTACGTGCGTGTATAGTACAAGTAATCGTGGCTTTCGCCCCATATGACGCCTCAATTAAAACCACCCACTGTGCGCCGCCACCACTCAGAAATGTGCTCACCACTGGCATGGTTCTGCCTAAAAACAAGGTTGCAAATGGCGACGGCTTCTTTTATCCAGCATTCCCGGGAGATTCTCAATGCTCCGAGGCCGCGTGCGCACCGGATTTATGGCGCCAAGATTAGCGCATAAATATGTAGATATTTACAAAAAAGATAGAATCGAGTAGGAAATATAAAAAAAACTGAAAAAGCGCCAACCAGCACCACGAAGCACGAGCGTAGCTCTTCCACTTAATTAACGAACCGGTCTGAAAAGAGGGCTGCTCAAGGGTTCACAGCCAGGGGGTGAACTCCTGCTGCCCTTCCTCTTCATCCTCCTCCTCACCACCAAGCGTGCTATCAGCCAGAGAGGAGCGACACGCTGCCACCGAAACCCGTCACAGGGAAAAAAAGAGGAAATCCCCAGCAGCAGCAGCAGCAGCAGCGGCGGCGGCGGTGCTGCGGCGAACAGTAAGCACAGTCGAGGGTGCGCACCGAAGCGAGCGAGAACCTTCTTCCCATTCGAGGGCCGGAGAGCGCGTGAGGCTCATGAGGCGCCAGGCGTCGCGCGAGCCTCCTCCGCTGGGATACCCCGTGCACGACCGACAACCCGAAATTGCACTAAAAGTTGGCGCGGCGGCGGAGGCGGCGGAGGCTCCGCAACACAACAAGCGCCCGCCCGCCCCGAGGCGACACCAGCTCCGAATTAATCACGTCCGGGGATTCCGAACACGGTGCTCTCTCCTCTCCTCTTTCTTGTCCCCTCCTTTGTTCTGCGCTTCGCTCTTCTTTTTCGCGTGCTGACGTCCTCTTCATCGTCGTCGCCTCGTTCATTTATTTATTTTTTGCTTTAATTTGTCTCCTTTCTCGTCGCGATCTTGTCACCCCTTTCGATTCTTTTCCTGTTGCCGCCGCACAGAGTGGTGCCCAATTTTTAACGATCCCCAGGCGAGAACCGCGAACGAATGCGCGTGGCCGACTGACGGTGCCTGTAGCGGGAGGAGCGCTGAAGCAGCCCGAAGCCGAGACGGGAATCACTGCGTAGAAGAGAGAAACATCTCTGTCGCACTCTTCGCGGCTGTTATGTTGATGTTGTTGCCGCTGTTCATTCTTCACAGGCAGCCTAAAACCACTGCCGCAGCCACACTTGTACGTTGGGGAGATTGGGACGCGAGAGTATCGCGTCCCGCATTCCTTTTTCCCAAAGGAACGGGAAGCGTTTCCAGCTCCCCCTTTTATTTCACTTTTTGTGGAATGTTACTGTGGGCTCCTCAGAGGAAGCGAGGTCGTCATTTATTCTCGTATAGGGCATTTTAGAAGAGCGTCGACTGTTACTCAACTACTCTTCACGGCACGAAAGAATTGCCTTGAATTTTTTTTTCCTGTTCCTACATTTCCTCTGCCTATTCTTTTCAAGTTTATTGTACGCTTCAATTTTTTTGCGTGTTGTCTGCTTAGAGGAGGAGGAGGAAGAAGAGGAGGAGGAAAGGCGGGAACGTTAACCGGTAGCTGAGACCACTTTGGTACCCCGCACCAGGGATAAACGAAGAGGGGTTTGCAAGTTTTGCCAGCATATTGAGGAGTTGGTAAAATTTGAGGAAGTGCGGGAGGACCGACGTGAGCTGCATTTGAATACTTCAAAATTGTGTACAGCTAGAGCTAACCGGTACGCCGGAAGTGTATTCCGGCTCAAAACAGGGTTTAGAGGACCAAACTTTAGCGAACATATTCCGCAGCCGTATACCCCACCCTCTCTTCTGTGTGGTTTTCGCCTGTCTCCTGAGCCTTTACAAGCCAACAGTTCTAGAAGCTCTTCTAGAACTACTCTAGAAGCTCTACGAAACAATCATTCGCGTAGCAGTTGCGGTTTACTTTCATCCTCTGTCATGGCCAGTCATGTTGCAGGTCTGTTGTCTCATAGTAGGGTTGCGCTCAATCATCAGTGCGCTGCCTCACTGATGAAGTATGCGTGATCGCTGTCACGGCAAAGCGCTTATTCCGTTTATTCTCATTTTCAGCGTCTGATCGTCGCGAATTTTTGTGCCCGCATATTCAGTTCTCAGCGCTTGCTTAACATAAAATACCGGACATAAGCTACACAGTAAACAAAACTACGAGGCCTTTTGTTGCTCGTTTAGAAGCCGATAGAAAATGTGATTATTGCGCGATATTTCTAGCACATCACCAATACACTTGCCTGACATTTCAACATACATTTATGGAACTGGCAACACCTTTAAGTCATCGTCACCCAAAGAGACTATAGGGTTTGAGAGTGCGCTCCTAGATCGCAAATTTTTGGCCGGAATCTGCGTTTTTATGGAGGCAAAACGCTAAGGCGCCCGTGTGCTGTGTGATGTCAGTGCACGTTAAAGATACCCAGGTGGTCGAAATTATTCCGGAGCCCTCCACTACGGCACCTCTTTCTTCCTGTCTTCTTTCACTCCCTCCTGTATCGCTTTCCTTACGGCGCGGTTCAGGTGTCCGCCGATATATGAGACAGATACTGCGCCATTTCCTTTCCCCCAAAACCAATTACTACTTGGCCGGAATCCGACAGGACGTATCGCGATATAGGTAAAATTTTGAAATGTGCAAGCATTCTCTTTCCATTATCTTCTCTACCGAATTGGAAGACATACTAGCTAATGACGTTGCGATTCGTATTATTTCGAGGCCCTTTCCCGGTGCGTTTTCTCGTTAGGCTCTTAATTGTAATCGTTCTGAGAAGTACAACACCCAAGTTTACATTTCCTGTCCCGGCCCTCGGTATAATGATCCGAGAGTTTCTTCACTGAAAGCGAATACCCAAAATACGAAGGGACGACAAGGAGTCCCCACCGAAAAGCCATCCATTCTCCGCAGATAGCATCAGGGAAAAACGGGGACAGCCTCGGACCGCGCTACTCCCCAGGCGCCAATTAAAGCGAAATTGTCGGGTCAACCTCGACCCGTGGCCCACCAGATTACGTTCCGGAAACAAAAATATACATATACAAAAATACAGGAAAATGGGCGACGAGGAGGAGAGGGCAGCGGGATATATATACATATATATATATATACATGCTCGCGATTTAAATCTAAGCGAGCGCGTCTATACAATGTTCTGCTTCTCTTATTTGCAAATCGCTGCTAACGGCATCAGGCCACGCGGAGCCCAGAAATGGTTTAATGCTTTGATTTGCGCTCGTTTGCGTTAAACTTTCGGAGGCGAACTGACGGGTGCGTAGGACCCCCACTGTTGCGCGGGCGGTATCCTGCGACGTTTTTTTTTAATTGTCCTTTTAATATCGCCTGTTTTCCTGGAACGAACGATGTATATTAAAATAAGCTCTGAGGAGATGTTCGGTCATCATAATGCGATTAATTTCCCAATGCGCGATGGCACTACATTCTTTGCTTTTTTAGTTGTATTTGGGGAATTACTGCTTTTAAATAAATTCTTGACGGCAACTTTCTTGCCGAAGGAGGATCGCGCTCATAGTTGTTCCGGGCAGAAAAAGAAGTTTATGCTCAGTAATAAAAGTCGATTGCTTCAAGGCAAGCTGTGGCGTAATGTTGCAAGATTTTAGATTTGACAAGGCGGCTATTTCTCTGGCGTTGGAATGAACGTCGATCACTTCCGCCTTTTTGCGCCCATTTTATTTTCTTATAGCCTTGTAACAAACAGTTTCTGTTACTTGAAAGAACAGTCTTATTCATGGTCTTAGTAATTGCAGCAGTGTAATGCCAGCCGATATGCAAGGTGCTACCACATAATTGAATAAAGTTGACGGTACAAGGGGTGAAAATTTGCCAGGCCACATAATCTGCTTTAGGCGGTGTAGGAGATGTTTACGGGCGCCCCCGAACCACAGAACCTGACCAAGGGGCAGGAGAGAAATAGTTCTTACCTCTGAGAGCTTAGGTAGCTCTATAGGCGTCTTAAGTGCTTGGACATATGGCAAGAAAGCAGAGCGTGCAACCTGAAAACTTTTCGCGCCAATTGTACCTGTTCTGTCGTTCTTTTATATATCACATGCCCTCATCGAATTTCGCTAGCATTTGAAGCCACAACGATAAATTAATGTTCTTGCAGGATTGGGTGGTAAATACGCCGGAAGCGTTGAAAACCTGAGGCTCTTAATTGAGCTAGCTGGTTACTGGATCCAGATATAGTAAATACGCAAAAAGTGATGAACTGTAAAAAATACGACACGACACACGCTAGCCAGTGTCTCGTCACACCTCTTCTGTCCTTACTTTTTGGCACTGGTTACTACGTCTGGATTAAGGAGATGTCATTCACTGATTACTTCTGCTCCAATCCATACGTGGTCCACACCATAGGTAAATAGGTTCGAACCCGACCGCGGCGGCTGCATTTTTATGGAGGTAAAACGCTTAGGCGCCCGTGTGCTGTGCAATGTCAGTGCACGTCCAAGGATATACGAGACAGATACTGCGCCATTTCCTTTCCCCCAAAACCAATTATTATTATTATTATTATTATTATTATTATTATTATTATTATTATTATTATTATTATTATTATTATTATTATTATTATTATCATTATTATTATTATTATTATTATTATTCTCTGAGGCTTCATTGATCGACTAATACACCTCTTCAGGTTAACCACGAAACAGAATCTCAGCAAACAACTTCGTGAATTCAACATCACGAGGATAAACTATCAAGATCTTGGCAGTTCTTGAACTACTGAATGCAGGGCAGTGCCTGGATTGTAGTCTGTTGTAACCGATGGAATAAATATCAGTCCAATATTCCCATTCAGCTCAGCTGAAGCTGATAAAAAAAAAGAGGCTTACACCAAATAATAAGTACTGTAGCCTTTTTAGGAGGATACAGTGTCTGAGGTATAATGGCGAGTGTCACCAGCTGGGACACGGATGTTTTTTTTCTTCTCTTATTTGAAGCATGGTTTCCAACATCAGAGTATTACAAAACAAAAACGCATTCTTTTTCTATTATGCGATGTGTTCTACTTTGTAAGCTGAAGCACTACCTTTCACACAAGAGCTAAACATGCATGAAATTGGACTGGTAAAATTATAACATGCAATGCACAAACGCAAATAAAAGTAACATGACAAGCTTCAAGATCACCCGCCACGGTGGCTCAGTGGTTAGGGCGCTCGGCTACTGATCCGGAGTTCCCGGGCTCGAACCCGACCACGGCGGCTGCGTTTTTATGGAGGAAAAACGCTAAGGCGCCCGTGTGCTCTGCGATGACACTGCACGTTAAAGATCCCCTGGTGGTCGAAATTATTCCGGAGCCCTCCACTACGGCACCTCTTTCTTCCTTTCTTCTTTCACTCCCTTCTTTATCCCTTCCCTTACGGCGCGGTTCAGGCGTCCAACGATATACGAGAAAGATACTGCGCCATTTCCTTTCCCCAAAAGCCAATAACTGTTATTAGTGTCAAAGATATGACTCTAAAAAACTGCATAGGTTTTCACCATTTTCACAAAAACGATTAATTGAAAATCTGTTTCCTTTTCTTTATTCCTGTGTTAGCCACAGTGCCTTTGGTGCATTAGCGGTACTGATCCCGGGCTTTGCGGTGCAAGCCCTCCCACTCTTATAAGGCTCATTCGTGCGACAGTGGGGATCGCAACAGCGGCCTGTTGCGATGGCGTGGGCTGTGAAGGGTTTCTGGATGCGCACTGCATTTTCTTATTGTTCGAGACGCCTTCTCTTTCGTTCTTCCACTTCTTGAAAAAGGCAGCGATTCTATTCTGTTATTTTGAGGGTATCCAAGTTCGAATCATTTTCTGTCCGCCGTCTTCCGCCTAAAAGGAGAAAGTAGATTGCGAAGTCGTGTAGTGGCACAGCTTTCGTCTTGAGATTGCGGGTTCATGGCTAGCGACGCCGTAATACTGTGCGTTCCACGTTTCGCAAATAGCACATGTAGGTGGTGTCACAGTGAGTTCCAACTAATCCAATGAGGCAGGGTGACGAAATTTGGTGATAGTGCAAAAACGAAACCAAGACGTTTTGTGAACGTAGCACCCAATGGGGTAAGTCAAGGAAGCCCCCTTATTCTCACATGCAACAGCGTGTAGCAGCGGGATCGACAAGCTTGTTTCGAATGCGATCGAAGTTTTGAGACGCGTAAGAGCTAAAGTGTGCGCCTAAAAGATCGAAACTAGACATCACAAAGGAAGAAAGGAAGTAAGGAAGTAAGGAAGGAAAGAAGGAAGGAAGGAAGGAAGGAAGGAAGGAAGGAAGGAAGGAAGGAAGGAAGGAAGGAAGGAAGGAAGGAAGGAAGGAAGGAAGGAAGGAAGGAAGGAACGAATGAAGTAAGGAAACAGGAACGAAGAAAGTGATGAAGGAAAGAAGTAAGGAAGGAAGTAAAGAAGAGAGGAAGCAATTAAGGAAGGAAGGTCAGAAGGAAGCCAGGACGGAAGGAAGTTAGGAAGGTCAGAAGGAAGCCCGGACGGAAGTAAGTAAGGAAGATCAGAAGGAAGCCAGGACGGACGGTAGTAAGGAAGGTCAGAAGGAAGCTAGGACGGAAGGAAGTAAGGAAGGTCAGATGGAAGCCAGGACGGAAGGAAGTAAGGAAGTTCAGAAGGAAGCCAGGATGGAAGGAAGTAAGGAAGTTCAGAAGTAAGCCAGGATGGAAGGAAGTAAGGAAGGTCAGAAGGAAGCCAGGACGGAAGGAAGTAAGGAAGGTCAGAAGGAAGCCTGGACGGAAGGATGTAAGGAAGGTCTGAAGGAAGCCAGGACAGAAGGAAGGCCAGAAGGAAGCTAGGGCGGAAGGAAGCAAGAAAATTCAGAAGGAAGCCAAGACGGAAGGAAGTAAGGAAGGTCACAAGGAAGCCAGGACAGAAGGAAGTAAGGAAGGTCAGAAGGAAGTCAGGACGAAAGGAAGTAAGGAATGTCAGAAGGAAGCCAGGACGGAAGGAAGCAAGGAAGGTCAACAGGAAAGACGGAATGATGAAAGGAAGCAAGAAAGGAAGGAAAGACGGAAAGAAGCAAGGAATTAATGAATGAAGGAAGGATGAAAAGAAGCAAAGAAGCATGGAATTAATGAATGAAGGAAGGACGGAAAGAAGCAAGGAAGCAAGGAATTAATGAAGGAAGGAAGGACGGAAGAAAGAAAGAAAGAAAGGAAGGAAGGAAGGAAGGAAGGAAGGAAGGAAGGAAGGAAGGAAGGAAGGAAGGAAGGAAGGAAGGAAGGAAGGAAGGAAGGAAGGAAGGAAGGAAGGAAGGAAGGAAGGAAGGAAGGAAGGAAGGAAGGAAGGAACAGCGCTCCTCTTGGAGGGCTCATAGTTACTCTATGCGAAATGCTGCGCATCTTTGTGCACGCTAGGACAATAATTCATGATCTCGCCGGGGGCGATAGGACAAGGAGTACTAGATTTAAGGGCAAGCTCATAGGCGCGCCGTTTACTGGTAGCTTCATGTATAATGCTGGCATTCAATTTTCTTGGATAGGAGACGCCTACACGATACCATGAGTAAGTTTCTACGGCCTAAGAGCGATGGCCATGCGTGACAACACAAACGCCGCTGAGCGGGACAATGTATTACAGTTTCTTCCCGCCTCACGCAGCTGCTCCTGCCATCTCTTTTCTCACGTCAGGTACTGCAAGAAACGGGATGCAGTGCGCGATCAGTCTTCCGGTGTCGACAACAGCCTCCTCCGCAAAATGTTTTCTTGGAAGGACCGATAATAAAACCTTGGAGTTTCTATATGCACATAATAAGCCTGTAAGTTTCGCATCACGAAACACTCGGCGGCTGACTACAGAGTACAATTTTACATAATGACTGCAAACAGAGAGCGCTGCTTGAGAGCGTACTAACCAAATGTACGAAATAAACAAAAAGCAGGCGTCGTAACTTACTAGGTTCTTTCATTCATTCTTTTATTCTTTATACTTTTTCTCACTCTACAGTGAAAAAAAAAGTGCCAAGGAAAAAGCCGTTCAAGCGCGGCTTGAGTTGTCCTTGGCACCACTTATCAGGCAGTGGCAGCAGCGAGAAAAGCACAAAAAGCAATGTCCTAGGACTCAGCGAGCTCAGTCAGTACAAAGCAAAATATATACAGCAATAAATATGGAACCACAGCAAGTGGTACAAACATTCAACTTATAAAAACAAACTACATGACACTGCATCAATTGGGCGCATATCACATGGTACACAAAATAATAGAGTAAGATTCAACGGATGGAACATGGCGATGAGATCAGAAAGTTGCGGTCTAGAAATGTCGGTACCTTGATTTATATAGTCATTTAACATACGTGGTAACATATCATGCAGCATTTGTCGACCATAATTAGTCCGGCAGGTAGATATTTTGCAAAATGGGGCAGACCTGGTGGTGTATACTGAATCGGCTAACCATAGTCTGGCAATGTCGGTAAAGGTATTGCTTCGGCGCTTTTGACTAATATAATACTCTCGTGATAACCTAAACCTATATAGCTCACCATCTTTGAGTATACTGATCTGTTTAAAAAGCTGAGAAGTAGACTGCAGGTATGGTACGTTAGCAATAATGCGCAGAAATTTCTTTTGTTTTATTAGTAACTTGTTTAGATTACCGTCTGTGGTTGTGCCCCATACCAGAAATGAATAATTTAGGTAGGGTGCATAAAGAGACCTCTATAAGATTAACTTCACGCTCTCAGATAAGACACCTGTTTCGATTTACTATCCCTATCGTACTGCTCAGTCTGTTCAACACAAAATTTACATGGTCATCCCACTCCAAGTGTTCGGAAAAATATACTCCAAGAACTTTAATGCACTGCGTAATTTCAATCTTCGAAGATTTAAATATTAGATCAGTAATCATAGCAGCCTGTTTAGCTCTAGGTTGAAAAATTATTGCTTTTGTCTTTGTAGCATTAACCTTTAGGTGGTTATTTCTCGTCCAGATATCTAACGCTCGCAATACATCGTTTGCTTTTACAATTGCGTCATTGACATTTGGAGAGGAAGTAAATATACTGGTGCCATCAGCATAAAGAATAAATTATGTTTCTGACGCTATATTAACCAGATAATTTATATACAGAATGAAAAGGAAAGGTCCCAAATGCTACCCTGTGGGACGCCGGATATGATTTGCTTCTTTCTCAATACCAAAGTGTTAACAGAAACAAACTTACACCTGTGTGAAATTGTGAAAGATAGCTTTTGAACAAAGTAAGTGGAAGCCCACGGATGCCATAGTGCTCTAATTTTTCGAAGAGAAGGTTATGATGGCTATAATCAAACGCCTGAGTGAAGTCAATAAATACGCCTACAACGAATTGTTTTATCTCGAAATTGTGCAAAATCTACTCCTTTTGATCCAGTAGTGCCAATTCTGTAGATTGGTTCTTTTGAAAACCGTACTGTGATGTTGTTATAATGAGATGTTTATTACA